>NW_006408531.1:2023105-2028739 GCF_000296735.1 Chrysochloris asiatica | reverse complement strand
TTGGAAGGCTTACAGGTAGGGGAATTTGTAGCAGATGGCACCTAGTAACAATAACAACAACAAGATCTGTTTGTGTGAGGTCTCTTTTGTTCTTCTGCAAAAATGTTTTATTTATTTGGGGCCTCTTTCTTTTTCATATAAAGTTAATTACATGTGACTAGTTATTTCATCTTGTTAAAGAATGATGTTAGAGTTTGGATCAGGATTGTCTTCTATCCATAGATTACATTGAATAGTATTGACATTTTCCCAATGTTAAGATTTAGCGTCTCTGAGCATAGTATGCGTTTCCATTTATGTAGCTCTCTTATGGCTTCTTACAGCAGTGTTTTGTAGGCTTTCTCTGTACAAATGTTCTGTGTCCCTAGTTAGCGTTATGTCTATGTAGTTTATCCTTTCGGGGGTTACTATAAATGGTATTAGCTCCCTGATTTATTTTCAGAGTTCTCTTTGTTAGTGTAGAATGATCTGACTGATTTTTTTGTATGTTAATCTTTGCATGCTACCACTTTGCTGAACCCTTCTAATTGTTTCAGTAACTTTCTTGTGGAGTCTCTGAGATTTTCTGTATATAGAAATGCAAAAATTGTATGAAGGCCATGCCTGACTTTCTCTGGTTTCACAAGGGAGAAAGAGAATGAAACTCAAAATTAGCCCGAGGCTGATTTCCATGAGACAGAGGTCAGACATGCCTCCACCCTACAATCCTCTTTATCCTATTCTGATACCAAATCTCCCACAGGACTCTTTGCTTCACTTCTGGCTTCGATAATCTGTTGCAGTGGCCACGCAGGACTCAACGACAATACTTATGATTATGGGGTTTATTAAGGAAGTGACCAGGGTACAATTAGGGAGCAGAAACAACTCAGGATGCAGCCATTCTCCAGTCAGGGACACTTCTTCTCTGTGGTACTGCAGGCACTGTTGTCTTCGACCTCTCAGCCATGTGGCCAGAGTCTCAGGCTCTGCCCTGCTTGGGCAAGCTTTACAAATCTCCTTTAGCCAGTCTATACATTCTCAAAGGGCACATTCTGCAAGCCATTGTCTTACCCATAAACATGCAGCTTTCTACAGTCTTTGGACTAGGCATGCTCTGTCTCTCCATGCCTCTGCTGCTGTGCTTTTCCAGGTGGGGATCTCATGGTTTTTCTTACTCGATGATCCTGGGATTGTCTGTTGCTGCTTCTTTTTAAATCTAGCAGGATAGTAAAACAACCAATCACAGTATAAGAATCCTGTACTCCTTATTTGCGTGGTCTCTCCCAATCATTTGGTGGAAGTTAAGATGACTTTGGGCAGAAAGGCCATATCAAGTAAATTCAAAGTACCCTAGGATCATGTCATCTGCAAATGGTGATCGTTTTACTTCTTCCTTACCAATTTATATGTGCTTTTCCTGGGATTTATTTCTTATTGTTCTAGCTAGGATTTCTAGTACAATATTGAATAAGAGTGGTGATAAAGGGCCTCCTTATCTTGTTCCTGCTCGCAAGAGAAATATTTTCAGTCTCTTTCCATTGAAAATAATGTTATTTATTTATTTTATAGACAGCTTTATGTTGAGGAATTTCCCTTCTATTCCTATTTTGGTAAGACTTTTTGTCAAGAAAGGATGCTGAAGTTTATCAAATGGCTTTTTTGCATAAAAAAGAGATGGTCATGTGATTTTTTTCCCCTTTGCTTACCAATATGGTGAATTACATGGTTGATTTTCAAATATGAAACCCTCTCAAGGTGACTTTTCACTACTCTCCTTGGGTTTACTATGTAATGACTTTATGTTTGACTCTCAAAGGACAATTCTTAAAAGTAATCTTTATTATTTTCTTTTGATTTTAAGCTACATTTTTATGTTGAATGGGCAAGTCATATGTTAGAGTACTTGTGTGGCGCTATAGGATGAATACTAGACCAGGGTTGTTATGAATTGTAACTGACTGGACGGCACTTAACAACGAATGTTTTATATATATATATTTTTTTTTTTTCCACAATAAAACAAGTTTGTAGAAAAATATTTTTTAATTGAAAAATACAGAAAAATATAAAATATAAAAATTACTCATAATCTACCACCTAGTGGGAACATATTAAAATTTTCTTTACTTATAAGACTTGTTTCCATTATTTTTATTTGCAACAATATTTATTAGGAGCTTAGATTTTTTTAGCATGCCAAGGTTGTTATAAATATTCTGCTTCAAAAAACAGTTTAATTGAGCTATAGTTTACATGCCATGAAATTGACCTCTTTTAGGTGTACAATTCAATAATTGTTAGTAACTTTATGATTATAAAAATTCAATTACAGAATGTTTCTATCAACTCAAAATGATCCTTCAGGCCCATTGGTAGTCAATTTCATTCCTACCTCTTGCTCCGGGGATGCTATAGATGTGTCTCTTTTGGACTGTTTATATAAACAGAATGATAAACTATGTGATCTTTTGTGGCTTGCTGCTTTCACTTAGCAGACTGTTTATGAGCCTCATCCATGTTATATCGTGTATCAGTAGTTGGCCCTTTTTGTATTTTGGAATAATATCTATTGTATGGCTATGCCACATTTTATTATACATTCACCAGTTACTGTACATTTAAATTGTTTCCATCTTTTGACTATTATGAATAATGCTGTTGTGAATACTTGAAGGCAAATTTTTATGTACACATATGGTTTCAATTCTCTTGAGTCTATATCTAGAAGTGAAATTTCTGGATATATGATAAATTAATGTTTGACTTTTTAAGAAAATGCCAAAGGTTTCTACAGTGATTACACTCTTCTATTTTGCATGCTTACTAATAGTGTATGAAGAGTCTAGTTTTTCATGTCACACGTGGAATTGTTTGATTGTAGACATTCCAGTGGGTATGAAGTAGTGTCTTATTGTGGGTTTAACTTATACTTTCCTACTAATGATATAAGACTTTTTTACATATATTTATTAGCTATTTTTATGTCTTTTCAGTAAAATACCATCAACTTTTTTTCCATTTTTAAATCAGGTTACTTATTTTATTTTTATGAGTCTAGATATTAGCAATTTGGCAGATACATAATTTGTAGATATTTGCTCCCATTCTGTGGCTTGTCTTTTTATTTTCTTAATGGTGCTGTTAAAGCACAAAATATTTTAATTTTGATGAAATCTAATTTATCCATTTTTTCTTTTATAAATCTTTTTTTATTATTACATTTTTACCTATGATTTACTTTTACTTTGATTTCTTTTTTATGGTGTGAGGTAAAGACCTAAATTTGTCTATTGGTACACGAATATTTAATTGATCTAGTGCCATTTGTTGAAAAGACAATACACATTGGATTGCTTTGGTTCCTTTGTCAAAAATAAATAGAGAGGAAAACAAACAAGATGGTGGATTGGGTGGAAGTGCAGCAAGAAGCTCCATCAGCAACAACACAGAATACCAGCCCAAGCAGGCTCAGGGGATGTTGCCGGAACTCTGAATCACATATAAAGGACTATTTAGAAAGTTGGAAGGCTTACAGGTAGGGGAATTTGTAGCAGAAGCAAGAAATCTGTTGCTTTCTAATCCAAGACGCAAAGCTGCTTCTGGAGCTGCCATCTTGGGAGAGACCCTGCAGGGGAAGGATCAGAACCACAGAGATAAAGGTGTGGATATTCTCTTTTTTTTTTTTTGTATCTGTTCATTGGTCTCTCACTGTCTGCGCAACTCCATTCAGGTGACTAAAGGGGGTGCCTGAGTGAGTGGAAACCCCACTCCCATGCCTGGAGGGTTCTACTATGCATACACACAGATCTCCTTGAAATTTAAAGAGACAGTTTCCACTTAAAACAAAAAGGCTGCTCAGAACAACCACAGCTGGCCCTGAATTGTTTATCACTAGGAAAAAGGCGTGAACAGGGGTTGTGGAGCAGGACAGACAGACTAAAAAGAAAATAGGCTGAAAATTAAGTCCTGAGATATGTCAAAACGACTTACAGTGGCATCTTGAAATGTCTCAGGAAGAAGAGTGAAAAGGGACGCCCACATGCACACACATTTAAGTATTAAGGCCACAGATAACTCCTGAAATATGCCCCCAAATCAGAAACAGATGACCATATCAGCACATGTCCAGAAACAAGATACAGTGACTAAGGCAAATGAGCTAGAAGTAAACCTACACTCCATACTGGAAGATGGGCAGGCTTTGGAAATGCCTGAGAAGGAATTCAGAAAAATAATTATAAAATGTATCAAAACACTATACAATGGAATTGACAAAAATAAGGAAGAAGTCAGGAAAGCACTACAGGAACAATCAAATAAGATAGATACAACATTAGAAACAATTCAAAGCCTACAGAAAGAGGTCCAAATAATTATAATAGAATATCAGAAATGGACAATACACTGCAAGGGTAAAGGAGTAGAACTGAAGAGTTAGAAGCCAGAACTAAGGAGCAAGAAGATAAATCTCTCAACACTACTAAGATAGAAGAGCAAGCAAAAAAAATGGATTGAAAAAATCTGAAGAAGGTCTAAGATTCATGTTGGACAACGTGAAGAGGAATGACTTAAGAATTATCGGCATTCCAGAACAGGAAGAATCATACAAGTCCACAGAGGAAATAGTTGAAGAGCTTCTGGAAAAAATTTCCTGAACACCCTGAAAAGTGAAAAGATAAGCATTCAAGAAGCTTAACGAACCCCAAGAAGGATAGACCCTAAAAGAAAGTCACCTAGACATATTACTCAAGCTCTCCAAAATCAAAGATAAGGACAGAATCTTGAAAGCAGCTAAGGAAAAGACAAGTGTAACATACAAAGGCAAGCAAATCAGATGAAGCTCGGATCTCTCAGCAGAAACCAAGCAGGCATGAAGGCAATGGGGAGACATATAAAACCCTGAAAGAAAAAAAACCTGCCAACCAAGAATCCTCTATCCAGCAAAGCTATCAATCAAATACGATGGAGTAATCAAAACATTCTAGGATAAACAGAAGCTAAGAGATTTTGCCAAAGCCAACCCTGCGATGAGAAACATCCTAAAGGGAGTTCTGTGGACTGAGAACCAACAAGAACAGACAACAACCAGAGATTGACGTACGTGGTAGCATCACTCTGAACTCAATCGACAAATGGAAGCGTTGAGAACAGAATAAAATTATAACAACAGAGGATCTGGGAGATCATTCTATGATCAAAACAATTACAATGTGAAAGAAGGTAAACACAGAGGAACAGAGATCCAGGTGGTGATAAGATCAGGTAGATTACAGGATAAAATAGACTGTCTTAAATGGAGGGAAAAGTTAATGGAATATAAGGTCACCACAACGGTGGGGGTTTTAGTTCAGGTGTTGGAGAGGGCAATACAAGAAGGAGGAGGAAATGGAAGAACAAGATAGATAGATAAACACTGAGACAGGTTTGCATAGTCTAAGTGGGACAGAGGTAAATAGTGATGCATACTCAACCTTGGAACAACAGGGATCTAGGCATAGTTTGAAGAGGGGAAAGAATACTAAGATGCTTGACTGTCTTACGAATATTAATTTTCCTTGCCTACTATTGTAAAATAGACACGTGAGTGGGATAGATTGTTGGGAAACATGATTACAGAAAACTTGTAAGCCGGTCTTCAGTCTATAACTGATT
>NW_006408531.1:1994311-2022250 GCF_000296735.1 Chrysochloris asiatica | reverse complement strand
GCAACTTAGACATTGGCTACCTAAAATAGGGGGAGAAGGGTTATAAAGGCATGAAGTGACTGGCTTACAAGGTTTCATGATGGAGTTTAGTTTAAGAGTGTGTAGGGGAAGAAAGAGTTCCCACTGAATAGTTTTTATCTCGTCTAGATGGGTCTGGTGAAAAGAGATGGGGATAAGGTTCGCATGATTCATTAGTGAATCATTAGTGAATTATAAGATTCTTATGATGCATTAGTGAATAATTGTTATCATGACTAATTGTGACTGTCATAATTTTATTTTGTAACAAAAACAGGGGAGTGCTTAATCATACAGTCCAGAAACAGAGGACCCCAGGATCATCAAGCAAGAAGAGCACAAGCAGAATGCGGGACTTTATCCAGAGAAGAAGTGACGCCAGAGACAGAGGCAGAGATGGGGACATGGAGAGGGGAAGCAGCTAAAGACTCCAGATTCGTGGGAAGAGAGGTACTAAGAGCTGGTGGCCAAGATGCAGACTTGCAGAATGAGCTCTTTGGAGATGTAAATTATTATATATGCCTGAGTGTTTCTTTGGGTTTTTTTTAAAGAGTTAAAGTGAATAGTGAGAAATACTGTTAACTGATGGTACATGGAGGGGATTATAATCATTGTAATGAAACAAGGTGTATAATGTGTTGAATGTAAAACTGATGATCTGCCGTTTAAACTTTCACCCAATCTACAATAAAAACCTTCAAAAGGGATGGGGAGGGGATAGAGGTAAATACTGTTGACTGATGTAAATGGAGGGGATTGCAATGAAGCAAAATATGATTTATGGAATGTAAAACTGATCATTTGCCCTGTAAACTTTAACTCAATTCACAGTAAAAACATCTTTAAAAATTCAAATAAATAAATTGACCGTAAATGTAAGAGTTCATATGGACTCTCAGTTGTGTTCCTTTGAATGACATGCTTCTTCTGATGCCACTGCCACACTATCTTGGTCACTGTAACTTGGAATGCCTTTTCTAGACCCTTTGTGGCTGTCATCTCACATTATTATCTGTGTACTGAATGTTTTAATACCCTCTTATTAATTTTTTCAACTGTTGTTGTTGTTAAGTGCCGTGGAGTTAGTTCCAACTCATAGCAGCCCTGCATAGGGTTTCCAAGGAGAGCTGGTGAGTTTGAACTGCCAACTTTGTGGTTAGCAGTCCAATGCTTTTCCTACAGAGCCTCACCAGGATTCCTAACTCATCTGGAAACAAATATGTCATATGTTGATGAAATGTGTTTTACTTGACCTAGCATGTATCATCAGAGTTCTGGGAAAAAGCCTCTGGTAGACTTTCGTAATGTGGAATACTCTCTCACTCTCTCCCAAGTTTACATATGAAGTTCATAAAGAAAGAGGCGATTGTTCTGCTGGATTAGCTGGTTTTATGACACCCAACATACTTAGTTTATATCTGGACATCACACGATAATTTCTACTAGCAAACACAACCTGGTAAACCAATAATTTCCCCCGTCTAAGGCCACGTGCTTCCCATAAAGTTATCTTTATTCCTTGCTCCAGACCAATCAGAATATTGCCGTTCTTTGATGATAGTGATTGATTCAAGGAAAGCATGTGACATAGAGTTATTAAGATGCAATAAGACATTTCCTGGGATTTCTGAGAGGAAGATTCCCATTCTCCGCTGCTATACTTGAAGTTATAAGAAGATAAAGCTGAAATTCTGTCACCATCTTGCTATTCTGAGGGAGACGTCTGCCTGGATAGAGACCCTTCTTAGAGCAAACAGAGCTGAGAGATTAGAAAGACCATGAGTTCTGATTCTGAGGACCTCCTGTGAGCCTTTACGTCAAGCCATATCTTCAATAAACCTTACTCTGGAGTTTTTAATAATGTGATTCAATAAAGTTTCCTTTGTGCTTAAACTAACTTGAACTGGTTTTCTGCCACATGCAACAAAAATCGTTTTAATGTTTCACTGAGTCTAAAAGATACACTAATAAATTAGAATGAACCAGGGAGAAATGGGGGTAAGGATCCTAGTGGAGACAGATGGGGGAGAAATGGGAAGGAGGGGGGAATAGTAGGATAGTATGGTCAGAACTGTGTCAAAGGGGGAGAAACTGAAGTGTGCTTGGTTTAAAAAAAGAAGGCTTGGTTTGTATGTGTCCCAGGGGAAGTAGGATACTAAAGGTATGGGGCAGGTTACTAGAGAAAGAGCAATCATCCAACATTTTAAAAGACTGTCAGATTAAAGATTGATAAATAAGGATTTATGACAGGAAGATCCTGGGAAGGAGATTTCAATTTAAACTAAGTGTTAATAACTGTAACAAGTTGTTATTGTTTTTGGTGTGCCATGGAGTCGGACTCATAGCAACCCTGTACAGGGTTTCCGAGGCTGTAAATTTTTACAGGAGCAGAAAGCCTTATCTTTCTTCTGTGGAGCAGCTGGTAGTTTCGAACTGCTGACCTTAAGGTTAGTAGCCTGACTCATAACCACTTAATCTATCTGAAAATGGAATGAATTGCATTGATAATATATTTGCTATCTCTAAGGTATTTTTAAGTGACTTATCAGTCTTATATTAGACTTCTATTGGAGTCCTGGTGTGGCGCTGTGGATTTTTGTGCAGGACTGTAAAGTCATTTGAACTGCAAGGTCGGCAATTCAAGCTCACCAGCTGCTCCTCGGAAACCCTATACAGGATCACTATGAGTTGGCACTGACTCGATGGCACTTAACAACAACAACAACAGAAATATTGAGGAGTTCTGGTGTGCCATTGTAGGATAAGCACTGAACTGCTAACCACAAGTTGGTAGTTCAAACCCACCACTCTTCAGAAACTCTATACAAGGTTGCTGTGAGTTGGAACTGACTTGACGGCACTTAACAACAAGAGTCAGAGATAATGAGGAGTGTATTCAAGCATCCCAATGCATAATGTTTTTCCAACCTGTTGCTAGAATGCCATCTTCACCATTTTTGCATTCATGTAATGGTGTAAGTCTTGGTATGGTGATGTAGTATACACACTGGACCATAAAGTCAGTTTGAACCACCAGGCAGGTGGTTATTTGCTCAATATATTTTTTTGCATCAACTTCCTTTTCTTGTTTAATGGAACTTTAAGTCACTACCAAAAGTTTAAGTAATAAATTATTAAATCTAATAACTTTAAACCACTATAAAATTAGAATAAGTTTCATATATATATATATACATATATATAAAATAAATAAATAAGTGTTGTTAAATTGTACTGAGGTACTGCATGGCAGAAGTCCTTTGGTTGGGACGATTCTCTTTTTGTTAAAAAGGAGATTAATAGTTGGAGCTAGGATAACAACAAGCTGGTACTTCCTCTTTCTCTAGTCAAAAGGATTGAAAAGAATTAAGTGAGAAATGATTTTCTGACGAACTAGTTCACTGTTTTGAATGCCATGCCTGTGTGCTATTTACAATCATCAGTCCATGGACACATTTAGATACCCTACAGTAGGGGTATGACTCACACCAGGGCTTGCCAACCTTGTTCACAACTCATCACGCACAGACAATACTGTCAACACTCTGGGGTAAACTAAGGCAGCTGTTGGCCACCTGATGCAACTAGACCAGTAAAGCTGACTCCAACCCAATCAGCACCTCATTTCCACCCCAATCTGGAGCAGAGTGGATCTATATATTCCCACACCAGTAACTCTCCCAATTAGCGTTCCCATAGTAAAAGGCTTTCAAAGAGCCTATGATACTATACTCTTAAAGTTTCTGAAATCCAAACAGCTTGAAGTAGTTACTTTTTGTGTGTATACCTGAGAATTCATAAACTGGCTAAAGACCATCTCTGTACCTTCTGGGGAATTTTGTTGTGGGATCCTTGACGTCTCATTTAATACAGGAGGCAAAGGAGCAGCACTGGAGTCACGTTGCTATGCTACAACAAGAAAACAAACCCCCCTGCCTCCCTGACCACCAAATTGAAACCAAAGACAGCTTCTCTTCCTGGATTTACACTACCCTTTTCTCCTACTGATACAGTGGAAAATCTAACTCAGTAAAAATAAGTGTTGTTTTCTAAAGAAGCCTTCTTCACAGTGCTTTTAGAGTATTGTAAATAAAGGCACTTGAGTTTGGAAAACAATGGATTCATTCTAAACCAAAAGACAGCCAGGTAATGGGAAATTTGTGTCTTTAAGAGCAGTAACTTTCAGCTACAGCTACCTTATTAGGAAGAATTTGGGATGTTGCTCAGGCTCTGCTCAGCTCTGGCTGCAGAACATCTGATACCAGTTTACAGATTCCATCATTCCTGGAAGGATTTGGGTCTGTTCCTGCTCCTTTAGGCCCCTGTCGTTATCTTAAAGATTTCCCCACAAACAGACTTCAGTATTTTCCTGAATGGATAGATAATTTCTCTGAGTTAATGTGTGGGTGCTTACTCTGTGTGGTCTTTTTTTTCTTACTGTGGTGATTTCCTGTCACTGGTGTGGGTCTTTTGAGGTCCTTTCTTGGGTGGGAGACCACTTTTTGGCTTCAGACTGGAATGTCCCAGAATAACTGCCATTTAAAAGACTCCTTGTGTTTCCAATTTTAAGGAACGCTCATGATTGAGGCTGA
Source organism: Chrysochloris asiatica (assembly GCF_000296735.1). Classification (NCBI taxonomy): domain Eukaryota; kingdom Metazoa; phylum Chordata; class Mammalia; order Afrosoricida; family Chrysochloridae; genus Chrysochloris; species Chrysochloris asiatica. The sequence continues at coordinate 2,017,640 of NW_006408531.1, read as the reverse complement.
CAACTGTCTAGAGCCAAACAAGATGGGAATATTTATATCCCTGGTTTCTACTCAAGGACTCTCATTACTTGAAAGTACATTTAACCCAATTTTCCATTCAAGCCTAGAAGAAGCAAATCCATGGGAGACCTTTGTAAGAGGCAGGATCTTGATTCAGGGTGCTTCTCAGTCACCTGGGGACCTGGTTAAATGCAGATTCTGATTTAGTAGGTCTAGAGTGGATCTAAGAAGTTGATGTTCTAACAAGTTCCCAGATGATGATGCTGGTGCTTGCTTCACACTTGGAGAACCGCTTCTCTGTATTATTTTCCAAACTTGTCTGAAGATAAGACTCACTTGAGGTGGGTAATACATACACATATATAGAGAGAGATAGAAAGAGTTCTGGTGTGGCACTGTGGGTTAATGCGCTAGACTGGAAAGGCGGTTTGAACTGCAAGGTCGGCTATTCAAGCTCAACAGTCACTCCCAGGAAACCCTATACTGGGTCGCTATGGGTTGGACTGACTCAATGGCACTTAACAACAACAACAACAAACACACACTCACATGTGGGTTAATGCACTGGACTGCAAAGTAGGTTTGAACCACAAGGTCGGTGTTTCAATGGTTCAAACCACCAGCCATTCCTCGGAAATCCTACATAGGGTAGCTATGAGTCAGAACTGACTTGATGGTACTTAACAACAACAACAACTATATATACAGATGATCAATTTTTTTCCCTTAGAAAAGTGCCCTGTTTCCAAACTGTGTCTTCACCGAGTTACCAGTAATCAATCATCTACAACTCCACCCCTTCTTTTCCCTCCCTTCCTCCCTCTCCCCCTCATACTTCTTTCCAGCAATGGTCTTTGAGCATGTCCTGTGTTAAATGCTGGGATACAGTTCTGAATAAGAGAGCCACAGCTTTGGCCTTGTTTAGTGGAGGAAACAAACAATAAACATGAAAACAAGTCAATCAATAGGAGAGCTAGCATTGGTGACACATATGCTAAGAAGGAAACAGTGTGCTGTAACGGGATAGGGTGGAGAGGAGGTGGAAACCACTGAATTAGGGAAGCTCTGTGGGAAGAACAGGTAACCTGAAATTCACACAGAATCATCCAGCCTAAGCCACGCTACCTGCTGTTCCCTGAACGTGTCCTGTGTTTTGGGGACACATTGCCTTTGCTCAGGCTGTTTCTTTCACCTGAAGTTACTTCTCACCAACCCCTTCTGCTAATTATTTAAAGACCACTCTAAGTGTCACCACCTTCAACCAGGGTCCCCAAACATATGTCCCCCCACCAAACACTCACCCTACCTTTGTTATGGTCCTGATCATTCTGCCTTAAATTGCAGTTGACTTGTGGTAACAATGGCTCTCTTTTGTGAGCATATACTATTATTTCTAATATATTATTTCAAAGTATCCAACAACATTGTTGTTTGTTGTTAAGTGCCGTTGAGTTGGATCTGACCCAAAGCAACCCTTTATAGGCTTCCAAGGTCCAGCTGGTGAGCTTGAACTGATGACCTTGAGGTTCAAACTGACTTTGCAGTCCAGCACATTAACCCACAGCATCACACCAGGACTCCTTAGCAGGTTTAAAATTAGGAAAGGTATGTGCCGTATTTGTATTATTTCATCATACTTATTCAATCTGTATGCTGAGCAAATAATTCAAGAAGCTGGACTATATGCAGAAGAAGGTGGCATCAAGATTTGAGGAAGACTCATCAACAATCTACATTATGCAGATGATACAGCCTTGCTTCCTGAAAATCAAGAGGACTTTAAAAAGTTACTGATGTAGATCAAAGACCACATGGGTTGCACCTCAAGGTAAAGAAAACAAAAATCTTCACCACTGGACCAATAAACAATATTCATATAAAAAGAGAACAGATGTAAGTTGTCAAAGACTTCGTTTTGCTCAGATCAACCATCAACACTCATGGAAGCAGCAGTCAAGCAATCCTACAATGTTTTACATTAGGCAAATCTGCTGCACAAGACCTCTTTAAATTGCTGAAAAGCAAAGATGTCAGCTTGAAGACTAAAGTAAGCCTGACCCAAGCCATGGTACTTTCAGTAACCTCATATGCATGCAAAAGCTGGACGGTGAATAAAGAAGACCTTAGAAGAATTGATGCATTTGAATGTGATGTTAGAGAAGAACATTAAAAGTACCATGGACTGCCAAAAGAACAAACAAATCTGTATTGGAAGTATAGCCAGAATGCTCCTTGGAAGCCAGGATGGCTAGACTTTGTCTCTCAGACTTCAAACATTACCAGGAGGACCCAGCACCTGGAGAAGGGCATCATGCTTAGTAAAGAAGAAGATGAGCAAAAAAGAGGAAGGCATAAAATGCAATGTATAAGGACAGTGGCAGCAGCAATGGGCCCAAGCATAATAATTGTGAGGATGCACAGGACCAGGCAGTGTTTTGTTCTGTTGTGTGTAAGATCGCTATGATTTGGTACTGACTTGACAGCACCTCACCATAGAAACAGTGTTATCTTCATATTATACATAAAGAAACTGAGACTTGGAGAAGCTCAAGAACAACTGCCTAGTCACACAACAAACAAGTGACAGAACCAGGATCAAAGTAGGGCCCTCTCAGTACATGGGTTTTAGCTCCCATAACTGTTCATAAATAACATGAGGGAGGTGATCATTTTATTTATCTTTGAATCCTTAAAAAAGAAAGAAAAAGAAATCAAATTGTAGAAGAGTGCTAGCATTTGTGTAACATAAAGGAGGAAAAGAGAAAAGAAAATGAAAACAGATTTCCATTGTCATCTCCACTGTTCCACTGCTATGACCTAAACCAGAAATCAAAGCAGGTGCTGTAGAGTTGGTTCCAACACTCAAGGTAACCCTATGTGTTTAATAACAAGGCCCTTTCTTCTGAGATGCCTCTGGATGGATTTGAACTGTCAACTTTTCAGTTAGCAGTCAAGTGCTTAACTGCTGTACCACCCAGGTAGACCGTGCTATCACTAGTCCATAACCAGCAGTCCTGATACAGTTGTCCTATTTGTCTTTTCCAAAAGTAATTGCAGAGGGGTCAAATCATTAATTTAGACACATTTTATTGTGTCAGAATGAAACCTGGTTTTAGTTCAACATCTTCAATGTTGTTGTTGTTAAGTGCCGTCGAGTCAGTTCTGACTCATAGCGACCCTAGGTAGGGTTTCTGAGGAGTGACTGGTGGGTTTGAATTGCTGACCATGTGGTTAGCAGTCAAGTGTTTATCCTACAGTGCCACACCAGGACTCTGATTCTTTCATCTGATACCAATGCTAGCCTTTCATGTACATAAAAGAGGTCACCTACATGGAATTAAATAGTCCTGGTGTGGCACTGTGGGCTAATGCTCTGGACTGTAAAGTAAAGTCATTTGAACCACAAGGTCAGTGGTTCAAGCTCACTAGCCTCTCCTTGGAAACTCTATACGGGTTGCTATGGGTCCGAACTGACTCGATGGCACTTAATAATAACAACAAATATAGTATTAAAAGAAGTCCTGTTGACACCATGGTGGTGAACTAGAGAAAGATATGACAGTCAGCTTTCTTAAGGATTACAGTCTTGAAAACCCAATGAAGCTGTTCTCCTACTCTTCTGACCTATAGGGTCGCCATAAGATGGAATTGACTTGAGAGGACCGAAAACTCCGTCTGCTTAACCCTTCACTTCACATAAGGAGTAAGGCTATACTGTGTATAACATTATAATGCTTTTAAGTATGGTTGATAGTACTTAAAATCTATTTTAGAATGAGTGTAACATATTAAATGTAGCTGAAACTCATTTAATTTCAGTAGTAAAAGGAAGTAAATATTGTCAAGAAATATTGCTATTAGGAAAGAGGCAAGGCTGGATAGGAGAAAGCCTTACATAGGAAGTACACACAGTATTTTACAAGGTAAAAGACATTAGGATGTTTCAAAATATTTTTCTTTTTTAAATAAAGTCCAAACAACCACAAAGCATAAGTAAGGTATACAAATGTTAAGAATATTGAATTGGCCAAACATGGCTTGTGCTTAGTAGACTGAAAGTAGACTGCAAAATACCTGAAGAGAGGGATTTCCCCTCTGACCCCAACACAGAACAAGTGGCTCAAAGTGAATAAAGTTTTGTTCTGTTCCTTTAAGTGTTGTATCTCTCTTAATGGGCTACTGGTGTGGCGCTATAGGGTCAGCCCTGGACTGCAAACCATAAAGTTGGCAATTCAAACCCACCAACTGAATCTCGGAAACCCTATAGAGTTGCTATGGGTTTCTATGCGTTGAAACTGACTCAAAGGCATTAACAACAACAACATCATCTCTCTTAAAACAGACAGGGAGCATTCAAAGTTAAAATTAAGAGGTTAAAGCAACATGAGTAGTGTTTTTCTATATGCCAAGCACAGTGCTAAGTGCAATCAGGAATGAGGTTGATTTTATTTTCTCCATTTTAAAAATAAAAGAACAACAAGATTAAAGATTTAACACAACTAGGAAATGGTAGAGTGGGATTCACACTTAAACTGTTTATATTTACAGTCACATTGCCAACCATTGTGCCTTAATAGATATTAATAACACTGGTGAAGAAATTCTTTAACTGAGAAGTCGTTTACTTTTCACACAGTGTATTGCTTCAGTTAGAATTAAAAATATATATTGTTGTTATTAGGTGCCATCGAGTCGGTTTTGATTTAAACACTGTCTGTTCCTGTGCCACATTCACAACTGTTGTTATACTTGAACCCATTGCTACTGTCACGGTGCCAACCCATCTCCTTGGGGGGTCTTCCTCTTTTCTGCTGACCCTCCACTTTACCAAGCATGATGTCCTTCACCAGGGACTGGTCAATTCTGATAATATATTTGAAGTATGAGAGACAAAGTCTCTCCATCCTGACTTCTAAGGAGCATTCCGGCTGTACTTCAAAGAGTTCATGGAAATAGTTTGGTGGTTAAGCACTCCATTTCTAGCATGAAACTAGGACTAAATTCACATCTCAACTTTTGCGTACCTTGGCTGTATAACCTTGTATATGTTATTTAATTGCTGTAAGATTCCCTTTTACCCATTGAGACTAGAGAATTGCATTCTGAGATACTATTTAAACCTTGAACTGAAACTATGCCCTATTTTGTGTGCCAAACTGTTTTGTTCTTTTTTATCCCTCTAGAGACTTTTATTCAGGGTTAGGAAGAGGAAGGTGACCTCTGCCGGAGAAAGAAAGCAGAAGATAGAAAGAAGGGGAAAATAGAAGAAGAAGAAGAGAGGAGAGGACAGAAAGAAGAAGAGGGAGAAGACTGTGCCAATCTGTTTTGGGGAAATAAGATTGACACATAAAATAGAGTATAACCCATGAGTGTTATGTTCCATTACACTAAGGGCATTGACAAAACACAAGACTTCAGGAATTGATGGGCTACCAATTGATGTTTCAACAAACAAATCAACAGTAGAAGCACTCACTTATCTATGCCAAAAAATGTGGCCAGCAAACTGGAAGAGGGACATATTCATGTCCATTCCAAAGAAAAGTGATCCAACAGAATGAAGACATATCAAAGAATATCATTAGTATCACACGTGAGTAAATTTTTGCTGAAGATTAGTTCAAAAAGGATAAAGCAGCACATCAACAGGAAACTGTCAGAATTCAAGCTGTATTCAGAAGTGGACCTGGAACGAGGAATATCATGGCTAAAGTCAGATGAATCTTGGCGGAAAACAGAGAATACTAGAAAGATATTTACCTATGATTCATTGACTATGCAGAGGCCTTAGACTGTATGAATCATAACAAATTATGGATAACATTGTGAAGAATGGGAATTAATTCAAGAACACTTCATTGTGCTCATACAGAACCTGTACATATACCAAGAGGCAGTTGTTTGAATGCAAGTGGCTGCTGTGTGTTTTAAAATCAAGAAAGATGTGCATCGGGGTTGTATTGTTTTGATCGATTTGTATGCTAAGCATATAATATGAAGCTAGAAGAAGAAAAAGACATCAGAAATGAAGGAGGATGGCTCATTAACAACCTGCAATATGCAGATGGTACAACCTTACTTGGTGAAAACAAGCAGGTATGAAACTCTTCATCTCAACATAAAGACAACAAAAAATTCTCACAATTGGAGCAATAAGCATGACAAATGGAGAAAAGATAGCAGTAGTCAAAGATTTCATTTTACTTGGATCTACAATCAATGTCTATCAAAGCAGCAGTCAATAAATCAAACATATAAAAGGCAAACATTGGACAAATATGCTGCAAAAGACTTCTTTAATGTGTTGAAAAGCAAAGATGTCACTTTGAGGACTCAGGTGCACCTGACCAAAGCCATGGTATTTTCAATCACCTCATATGCATATGAAGTGAAGGAAGAAGGAAGACTGTAGAAGAATTGCTACATTTGAATAATGGTGTTGGTGAGGAATATCAAACATACTAGTGACTGCAGAAGAACAAATATGTCTTGGAAGAGGTACAGCCAGAAGGCTCCTTAGACAATACTTCCTCTCGTGTACTTTTGACATGCTATCAAGAGGGACCAGTCACTGGAAAAGGCCATCATGCTTGGTAAAGTAGAGGGTCATCAAAAAGACAAAGACCCTCAACAAAATGCATTGACCCAATAACGGGCTCAAACAGAGCCCATTGTAAAGATGGCATCGGACCAGTGTTTTGTTCTGGTGTACCTAGAGTTGTGTCAGAACCAATTTGATGATATCTAACAACAACTACAATGCTGCTGCATTAAACAACAACAACATCTGTATGAGACCAAAAGTCCAACCAACTTGTTGCCATTGAGTAGAACTGTCCTAGGGGGTTTCCAAGGTTGTAATCTTTCTAGAAACAAACTGCCACATCTTTGTCCCAGTGGAGTTACTCTTGGGCTCAAATCATCATCCTTTAGTTTAGAAGCTGAGTACTTTAGTCACCGTGTCATCATGGCGCTTTCTAAGGTCAACAATAATTTTAAATCAAAGATGAGAAGAAAGGGGGACAGAAAAACTAGAATATAGGAAATAAAACAATGAGAACACAGTTCAAGAGAAGATTGACACATTGTGAAAAATGTAACTGATGTCACTAAATGATTTGTATACAATCACCAAATGGTAACCTAATTTGCTGTGTAAATTTGCACCAAAAATACATAAAAATATTTTTTCTAAGTTTCAGTTTCAACATCTGTAAAATAAGGCTAATTATTCCTAGATCAGAACATTGTTTAAAAGCGTTTACCTAGAACCATTATGTAATAAATTCTCAATAAATTATATCTAGAAAGTATACCTATTTGGAGAACCTTTTGACATAGCGCTCAGATTTCGATCTTAATTGGTTCTTAGAATCTGAGGCTCTGACTCCGTTTTCCTTAGAAGCAGTGTCACTACAAAAGGATTGAAGTTTGCCAAAATAATCAACTCTCAATCAGTTTTCATCCAGACTCTCTCATGTTCATATTTTTAGGTAGATATTCTGTCAAATATTTTTTAGGTAGATATTCTGTCAAAAAGGAGCTCTGGTAGCGTAGTGGTTACGAATCGGGCTGTGAACCTTAAGGTCAGCAGTTCGAAACTACCAGCGGCTCCGCGGGAGAAAGATGAGGCTTTCTGCTCCCGTAAAGATTTACAGCCTCGAAAACCCTGTACAGGGTCGCTATGGGTCGGACCGACTCAACGGCACTTAACAACAACAACATTCTGTCAAAAGAGTTTTGATCTATAAAATCACATGGTTCTCTCTCTTAATTTTGTTTAAGCAAATAGCAGTTATGACTTTATTCCAGAAGCTTCCTATGTTTAATTTTGGAGACTGATCTTTAAAGAACTTTTATGTATCAAAAACAAAAGCAGCAGTGATGTCATATACTCTCCCAGATGACTTTAGCATGCTAATTGTATTTTTTCATAGATGCTACTACTTCTATTAAACCAAAAAAAACAAAACAAAACAAACAACTAAAGTCCTTCTTTGTTAACACAAACAACCTGAAATACTTCTATGTGCCATACAGTAAATGAAGATGCTTTAAGACAACCAGAATTAGCTGCCATTTTGTTTTCTTGAATTTTTGAGGATTGCTGATTTTATGTTTCAGTCTTTAAAAAATGAGATTTTTGATTGGTTTCATTATAAATCCTATCATTTTACCCACATGGTAACTTCAACCCCATATAGCATCTTCACCTGCCACTTAAATCTCCTTTGCTTCCTTCATCTTTCTTGAAGACCTTGACTTCAATGACATTTATTCAACATTTTATTCCAAATATATGTATTGAAAGTCAAACTATGTGTCAGCATTATATACCAAAGACACAATAGTGAATAAGATAAAGATAGTCACTCTCATGAAATTTATAATCTAATTGGGAAGACAGATATTAAACAAGCAATTAGGAAATTGATTAGTGTTACAATCAAGCAAGTAAAGGATGTTTGCTCTGGGAGTATTTTTTTCCCTCTGGACTTCTGGAGGAAAACCACCAAGTTACAGGAAAAAAAAAAAAAAAAAAAAAAGATTATGTCTTTCCTCCAGCTTCCTGCTCCTTACACCTGTAAAGGAAAGATTCCACACACAAGTATCTGTGTAAGTAAGCAGAAACAAATCCCTATGACTAATGTTTGCTTCCTTTTTAGGAAAGATGAAACATTGATCTTAGCATTAGACATTCTTCCAGCTTAGCTGCTCACTGGGTAGGACCAGGTATTTATAACAGTTCTTCTGGTGGCTACAGCTGGCCAGCACATTTCAAAAGCTATTCCTGCTTAGGAGATAACTTAGACACTGCCCTTAAAAAAGACTGCATTCCCATGTTTTTAAACACTAGTAAGATTACTATTATCTCCTAACTACAAATTGGGTTCATGAGAAAGTCTCAAAAACATTCTTTTTTATTAGATTGCTCAAAATATCTGGGAGTACACATCGAAAAGACACTGTTGACTTTAAGTTCTGGTTATCAGTCAACCGAGCAGAAATCTCTGTGCTCTGACAACCATCTGGTGGGTCTACTGACACAGTTCAGCTTATCAGAGAGTAAGTCAATGAATAACTTGGACATCTTCTGATGGATCAATGAGACTAGCTTCAACCCCAGGGTCAACAACAGGCTAAACAATAGAAAAAGGAGGAACTCATGTAGTGAAAATACAAAAGAGAGATAAGATGCTTTTCAAAAGGGTAACCTAGGATTTCATTCAACCAAAGCTAAACAAAATAGAAGATAAACTACATGTTTATATGTAGAATCTCAATAGTATTTTTGACAGACTCCAGAGTCCTATCTCACTCAAACAAGTTACTTTTTCTCTGGCAAACCTGGGTTCACAGAAGAAGGTAGATGGGCTTAGGCACCTACCACCCAAGTGTTTCCCTAATCCTCAGCTATTGAACATCACTGGTGTAAAGGGATGGATATGTGAGATGAATTCACTATTTCTGTTGTATCTCTAAATCCTTTGGATGGCAAGTACAAAAATAGGTGCTGTCAACACAGCTGGAATAATCAGGAGAACATTATTAGTACCTTATGGTAGAGAGCTCTGAACCTAAGTGCTGGGTTCTAGACCCCATTTAGCCAACTAATGCAATGGCTTTGCGGAAAACCTCTTAACCACTCTGGGTCATTTTTGGTTGTTTGATTGCTTGTTTTAAAATGGTTTTGGTATGAAGGTAGCACATCTAAGTCATCTCTGTGGATTCTGATTGATGGTCTGGCTTGGGGGTAAAATGGAGCTGGAAGATAAAGAATGTAGGTTGAGATCTGTTGCCTAAACTCACTCCTGGTGATTCTTCTGGGTGAACTGTAAAGTTTCATTCTAAAATTCTCAAGGATGATTTCAGTAAACAACAAATTTAATATCCACAATTAATATACTAGTGGAGTCCTGGTGTGGCACTCTGAGTTAATGCACCAGACTGCAAAACCATTTGAACTGTAAGGTCAGTGGTTCAAGGTCCCCAGTCACTGCTCTGAAACACTATACAGGATCACTATGGGTCAGAACCAACTCAACAACACTTAACAACAACAATTGTACCGATGGTATTTTCAATAGCCTCATATGCACATGAGAGCTGGGCAATAAATAAGGAAGACCTTGGACGAATTGATGCATTTCAGTTATGATGTTGGAGGAGAATATTGAAAGTGCCATGGGCTGACAAAAGAACCAATAGATCCGTTTTGGAAGAAGTGCAGCCAGAGTGCTCCTTGGAGGCTAGGATGGCCAAACTTTATCTCTCATACTTTGGACATATTGTCAGGAGGGACCAGTTGCTGGAGAAGGACATCATGTTTAGTAAGGTGGAGGGTCAGAGAAACAGAGGAAGACCCCCAGCGACATGGATTGGCCAAGTGGCAGCATCAATGGGCTCAAGCGTGGCAACAATTGTGAAGTTGGCCCAAGACTGGGCAGTGTTTCATTCTGTTGTGCATAAGGTCGCTATGAGTAGATATTGACTCGATGGCACCTAACAACAACAACAAACAACAACATTGTACTGATGGAATCCCTGGTTGGTGCAAACAATTACTATGTCTAGCTGCTAACCAAAATATTGGACATTCAACTCTAACTGTTGTTGTTAAGTGCCGTCGAGTCGGTTCCGACCCATAGCGACCCTGTACAGGGTTTCCGAGGGTGTAAATCCTTACGGGAGTAGAAAGCCTCATCTTTCTCCCACGGAGCAGCTGGTAGTTTCGAACCGCTGACCTTAAGGTTCGCAGCCCGATTCGTAACCACTACGCTAAACCCAAAAATGCTTTGGAAGAAAGATCTGGCAATCTACTTCTGAAAAATCAGTCATTAAAAACCATATGGACTATATATATATATATGTGTGTGTGTGTGTGTGTGTATTTATATATATATTATTGTTAAGTACCATCGAGTCTGTTTTGATCTGATATATGTATATCCTCAAGAAGGAGTCCTGGTGTGGTGCTGTGGGTTAATGTGCCAGCACATAAAGGTTGGCGGTTCAAACTACCAAACACTCCTGAGAAAACCTATACAGGGTCACTATGGGTTGAACAGACTCGACAGCATTTAACAACAACAACAATCCTCAAGAAATTAGAACTGTGACACACTAGATGTACACACACCATTGCAACACTATTCACAATAACAAAATAGATGGAGACTGCCTAATGCCCATCAACAGAAGAATGCTTAAACAAACTTTGGTACATGCGCACAATGGAATATTACGCAGTGTTGAAGAATAATGAAGAATCTTCAAAACACCTCACAACATGAATGAAGCTGGAGGACATTATGCTGAATGAAATTAGTCAATCACAAAACAACAAATATTACAGGAGATCACTGTTGTAAAAAGTTAAAATATTTTTTTTCTAAATGAAACATTCTATAATGGTTACAGGGTGGATGGAGGTGGGAGGAGGGAACCAAGTGAATAGCCATAAATACTGTTAACTGATGATACGTGGAGTGGATTGTAATCATTGTAATGACATAAAGTGTTTCATTTGTTGAATGTGGGACAGATTCTGTAAAGGTTCTGTAAACCTTCACTCAATTCAAAATAAAAACTTATAAACAAAAACCCCATGGAGCACATTTCTATTATGACACACATAAGATCGCCATGAGTTGAAACTGACTAGACAGCAACTGTTTTTGGTTATTGTACTGATAATAACCTCTGATTGTTGCTGTTGTTGTTGTTATGTGCCATGGAGTTGGTTCCAACTGATAGTGACCCTGTACAGGGTTTCCGAGGCTGTAAATCTTTACAGGAGCAGAAAGCCTCATCTTTCTCCCGTGGAACAGCTGGTAGTTTCGAACTGCTGACCTTGCAGCTCACAGCCCAATTCATAACCACTATGCTACCAGAGCTCCTTAATAACCTCTGATACTGTGCTGAAAATACAATATCTGTTGTTCTTTCTTCCCACCTCCCAGGGACTAATCTGGTGGACCCTAGAGTTATAAATAGTAATAATAACTAACATTTAATATGTGCCAGACACTGTTCTCAACACTTAGCATGTCTTAATATCTCTGAGAGAAGATGCTATTATTATCTCCATTTTTTGAATAAAGAAACAAGGCACAGAGAAGTTAAGTCCCTTACTTGCATATAGTGACACAGATAGTTCAGTGTACCAGTTGGCATTGACTGGCTTGGGACACATTCTGTCTGGAGCAAACCAAGTAACTTCCCTTTAACAATGAGTGGCAACATGATTTGCTGGGAGAGAGCCAGGCTTGGGTGTCAGACACTTACTCAAGTTCTCGGACAGCTACTTACTAGCCATGTGATCCCAGGCAACCTTATCCAGCCTTGCTAAACTTTACCTGTAAAATATATATCACACTTATTTATAAGATTTGAGGATTAAGAAAGATGTGTATAAGGCCTGGTCTCATAATAAAACCAAAACAAAATACTGAAAAAATGTACTGACTCTGTGTCAGGCACTGTTTGTTGATTAAAATGTAAAGAATAATTAGCATCTGATGAGTACAGTTGACGCCCTGTACAGTTAAAAATCCACATACACATTTTTGACTCCCTAAACACCTTATTGTAATTAGAAGCCTTACTGAGAATGCAAACAGTCAAATACATATTTTTTGTGTTACACATTTTGTATACTGTACCCACATAAAAGATTATTTTTCAAATTGAGATAAAAAGGTATTTTGCAAAAGTGCAAGGTTTTCATACCTACTGGTGTAGTAGGTGCGGCTTCATGAATTTCCTTTTTTTTTTTTAACAATGGTCCTTACATTGGATTTATTATTTTGAAATGATGAGCAGTTGTATTTGCTGACCTTAATATATGGTAGCTATCAAGCAATTCAACTTTTTCTTGTAATATCATGACTTCTCTCTGCTTTTTGGTAGCATCTGTAGTGGCACTTCATAAGGTATGGTGTTATCCATGTTTATGGTATTGCACTAAACATGATGACAATTTTGGGAGACCCCGAAGAAACCACTTTTTACTGAGATTTGAAATTTACTGGAGAGACAAACTGCTTATGTGAAGATAATAGTATCACAGAGCATTTAAAAAAAAAAAATGTTATTGTAGTTGTTAAGTGCTGTTGAGTCAATTCCGACCCATAGCGACCTTGTATAGGGTTTCCAAGGAGTGACTGGTGAGCTTGAACCACTGACCTTGTGATTCAAATAACTTTGCAGTCTGGCACATTAACCCACAGCTCCTATAAATGAATCCATACATAGAGGCGGGGCTTGATGTTGGATCAGGGAGAAGTGCAGTGAAGATCTCCATCAGCAATAACACAGGATACCGGATGAAGCAGATTGAGGGGACAGTCTTAGAACTCTGAACCACTTATAAAGGTGTATTTAGAAAGTTTGAAGGCTTACAGTAGAATTTGTAGTGGAAACAAGTAATCTAGTGTTTTCGGATCCACCGGCCTCAGCAATTCCCAGAGTGGCTATCTTGGGAGAGACGGAGCGGGGGAAGGATCAGAGCCACCATGGATGCCTGACACCTGACAGATCCTAGGAGATATAGGTGTGGACATTCTTTTATTTATTTTTATTTTTTGTATCAGTTTATTGGTCTCTCACTGTCTGTACACCTTCATTCTGGTGACTAGAAGGGGTGCATGAGAAAGTGGACACTCCCCCCTCCTCACCGCCCTGGAGGGATTCTACTACACATGTGCACAGATCTGCTCAAAATTTAAAGGAACAGTTTCCACTTAAAACCAAAAGGCAGCACAAAATGGCCACAGCTACCCCTGAACTGTTAATCACTTTGAAAAAGGCATGAACGGGGTTGTAGAGCAGTAGAAGGACAGACTAAAAAGGAAACAGGCTGAAAATTAACTCCTGAGTTACTTCATAATGACCAACAATGGCATCTTGAAATATCTCAGGTGACCTTGAAGACAAAAAGCTGAGAGAAGGACATTAAAGTCATACGCATATTTGGCTACAGAATATTATTATTTTTTCTCTTCTCTCTTTCTGCGATTATAGACTACAGTATCCAATCTGTCTTTTTTACTGTTGCTGTTTTGTTTTTTTTTGGTCCCCTCTTCAACTTTAGGGGGCTTTTTCTCTCCCTACATCACCCAAGAAGAGACAGCAATTGCGGTCATATAGTCAAGCTACAATCACACCCTATAAAAGTCCACCATCCAGGCAAGAACCAATACATCAGGTAGGCAACCAACACCAGTGACAGTTACTCTGAGTTGAGTAATAAGAAGAGTGAAAAGGGAAGCCCATCTTCTGACCACATCTACCTGGAGGCATTCAGAAAGCATAACAAAATATCAACATACATTCATCTAAGTACTAGGTCACAGCTAATTACTGAATATGCCCAAGAAACAGATGACCATCTCTGGACATGTCCAGAAACAAGATAAAGTGACTGAGACCAATGAGCTGTAGGTAGACCTACACTCCATACTGGAAGGAGGCAGGCTTTGGAAATGCCTAAGAAGGAATTCAGATAAATGATAATGAAATGTATCAAAAAACTTTACAGAGGAGTTGAGAAAAATAAGGAAGAAGTCAGGAAAGTGCTATAGGAACAAACAAACAAGATAGATGCAGCATTGGAAACAATTCAAAATCTACAAAAGAAGTCCAAACGATTAATAGAATATCAGAAATGTACAATACACTGAAAGGACAAAGGAGCAAAATTGAAGAGATGGAACCAGAACTTGTGAGCTGGAAGACAAATCTCTCAACACTACTAAGATAGAAGAGCAAGGAGAAAAAAAGATTTAAAAAAGCTGAAGGTCTAAGATTCATGTTGGACAACATGAAGAGGAATAACTTAAGAATTATTGGCATTCCAGAACAGGAAGAATCACACAAGTCCACAGAGGAGACAGTTGAAGAGCTGCTGGAAGAAAATTTCCCTACATCCTGAAAAGCTACAAGATAAGCATTCAAGAAGCACAATGAACTTCAGGAAGGATTGACCCCAAAAGAAAATCACCAAGACATATCATAATCAAGCTCTCCAAAATCAAAGATAAGGAGAGAATCCTGAAAACAGCTAGGGAAAAGAGAAGTGTTACATAAAAAGACAAGCAAGTCCGATTAAGCTCAGATGTCTCAGCAGAAACCATACAGGCAAGAAGGCAATGGGAAGTCATATATAAAACCCTGAAAGAAAAAAAACTGCCAACCAAGAATCCTCTACCCAGCAAAGGTGTCAATCAAATATGATGGCATAATCAAAACATTCCAGGATAAACAGAAGCTAAGGGATTTTGCCAAAGCCAACCTTGCAATGAAAAGCATCCTAAAGGGAGTTCTGTGGACTGAGAACCAATAAGAACAGACAACAACCAGAGATCGACATACGTGTCAGCACCACCTGGCACTCAAATCAATAAATGGAAGAATCCAGAACAGAACAGAACTATAAGAACAAATTCAGAGGATCTGGGAGGTCAGTCTATGTTCAAAACAATTACCATGTGAAAAAAGTAAACACATAGGAACAGAGATCCAGGTGGTAAAAAGGTCAGGTAAATTATAGGATAAAATAGACTGTCTCAAACCACAAAGAAAATTAATACTTCACAGCATACCAAGAAAATGAAAATCCAAGAACATGGAAACATTAAAACTATGAAGAAACTGGAAGAAAGAACACAAAACATGAACTCAAGACAAGACATGAAGAACAAAGAAACAACAGCACTACAAAAAAAACAAACATAATAGCAGCAATTAATCCGTACCTATCGATAATTACACTGAATATAAATGGATTAAATGCATCAGTTAAATGATGGAGAGTGGCAGAATGGATAAGAAAATAAGATCTTTGAATATGTTGTCTGCAAGAGACACACTGTACACACAAAGATAAAAACAGACTAAAAGTAAAAGGATGAAAAAAAATATACCAAGCTAAAAGGAGCTCTGGTATCGTAGTGGTTATGAATTGGGCTGCTAATCTCAGGGTCAGTAGTTTGAAACTACCAGCTGTTATGTGGGGAAAAGATGAGGGAGGCTTTCTGCTCCCATAAAGAGTTACAGCCTCAGAAACCCTGTACAGGGTTGCTATGAGTCTGAACCGTCTCAATGGCACGTAACAACAACAAAAATTGTAATAAAAAATGAGCAGGAGTGGCAATACTAATCTCTGATAAAATAAACTTAAAAGCAAAAAACAGCATAATAGATAAAGGTGGACATTATCTCGTGATTAAAGGGACAATTGAACAAGATGACATAACCATAATAAATAGCTATGCTCCCATTGAAAGAACTCCAAAATATACAAAGCAGACTCTAATAGATTTGAAGAAATAGGCAAATCTACAATAATAGTGGATGGTTTTAATATACCACTTTCGAAAATAGGTAGAACAACCAGAAAAAAGCTTGACAAAGACACAGAGGAATGTAACATAATCAGCCAACTGGTCCTCATAGATGTGTACAGAGCATTCAACCTAACAACAGCACAATACACATTCTTTTCCAGTGCACATGGAACATTCTCCAGAGTAGCCCATGTGTTAGACCACAAAACAAGCCTCCATAAATTTACAAACATCAAAATACTAGAAAGCATCTTCTCAGACCACAATGCTGAAAATCAGAAATCAGCACTAGGAAGACAAAGGAAATAAAGTCAAACACATGGAAACTGAATAACACCCTGCTGAAAAGCACTGGGTTGTATAAAAAATAAAATGTGACTTCACAAAGTTCCTAGAAAAAAAATGAGAATGAAAACACAACATAAGCATAATCTTTAGGACAAAAGCAGTCCTGAGAGGACAGTTTATTGCAATACATGCACACATCCAAAACGAAGAGAGAACTAAAGGAACCCGTACAGTTCCAACCTGTGTTGCTCAAGGGTCAACGGTACTGTTTCAGGAATAAGTACTGGGCAGCACAAATGGTTGGGCACTCAACTCTCACATGCTTTAGACATGTTTATCAGTAGGGTCATCATGTATAGTAAAGTAAAGGATCAGTGAAAAAGAGGAAGACCCTCAACCAGGTGGATTGACAGAGTGGTTACATTAGTGGGCTCAAACATAGCATCAATTGCAAGGACATGCAGGACCGGGTAGTGTTTGTTCTGTTTTACGCAGGGTCATTATGACTCGGAACCACTCAAAGTCACCTACCAATAATAACTAGCCAAAAGTCAAGCAGTTCAAACTTACCCAGAGGCGCTTGGAAGATAGTCCTGACAACTTGCTTCTGAAAGCTCACAGCCTTGAAAACCCAGTTTTATTCTGCACACATGGCTTGCCGTGAGTTGGAATCAACTCCATGGTAACTAATAATAACACGACTTAGGAACCATGCTGAATGCATTTATGTATTAAATTCATTTATTTTACAGATGAAGAAATTGAAAAGTTATTTTCCTAGAAGATACAATAGGTGAGTGTTAGAGCCAAGAATGGATGCACCATGTATGTACTCTGAAGGGCCCTTATGTAGTGTTTCTTCTGTTGAAATGTGGATCTGTGGAGTGAATTACGTGTATTTTTTTGTGTGCGATGAATCTAAATGAAGGTTTTTACCTAAGAGTTCTGAGGATTTACAAGAAATATTTGCTAGTAACTTTAGAAAGAGAAATCAGTATTTTCCATCTATGGGATGACCTTATTTACTAATTAAAATTCAGAATAGTCTTGTAGAGGGCGGAGTAGAATGGCCCAAAAGAATCTAGTTCTTCCCTTTCCTCCTCCTCTCAACCTCCATGCTTATCCAAGTCCAACTCTGAGGGAAGAACTATAGCTCTGAAGTCACTGGCCCTAGCATGACTGGGGCCAGTGTCACTCTGCCTCCCCCTCCCCCATTGGGAGCACACACACACACACACACACACACATCTCAACTCCTCTCTCTCACTGACCAATGACTGTGCATTGATTGGCCCCCCGCCCTCAGCCTACACACTGACAGGCGGGTAGGGGGGAATAAGGTGGGGCTGTAGTGGTGTGACTAGTTACCACACTGGGTGACAGGTGACACTGACCTTATAGAAGCCACTTTCCCTGGGGTACCAGCCAGACCTCTGATCCCCTTCTGACAGCTTCAGCACACCCTTCCCCTCCCCCACCCCTACCCCACCTTATCCCCTAGTGATGTCACTGGTCCCAGGGCCACATTCTTCTCCAGCTCTAGAATTCTTTGTGTGTGTGTGAGCTGTTGCCTAGCCCCTGGTTATCTGTAGGAACATTTATACTCTGGCCTCTGGAAGAATTCTCTCTGACCTTTTCCACCTCCACCCAGCCTGCAGGGTGATTCAACTAAAGAGAGAAAAGTTTAGTTTTTAGGGAAATAGTTAAACAAACTGAAGTTGAGTTTCCTTTTTAGGAGAATGTTCTGGATTCGTAAAACTCAGTATTAATTTTAAGATTTAAAACACGAGCCTGTTATACAATTCTTGGAAAAAATAGAATACTATCAAAAAATACTATCATATTGACATTTTCTGAAGAAACTGCGATGTAATCACAAAACTATGCAACTGGTACTAAACATAAAAACACTCAAACAACAGAGTCTGACTGTAATCACTCTGTCTCTGGCAGGATGGAAATAGTTGGCTGCTGGAGACAACCATGGGAGAGGCTGGAGGTCAAGTCCACTGAGGTACTACAGAGAAAGCACACTATTCATCCAGCCAACTGGAGACAGTTAATCAATCACCAAGACAGAAAAATGAACAATGTAACTTCTAAAATTTAAAGAGGTTAGCCCAGGGCAGGAATTTTGGTTTTGTTAATGTAGGGACCCCTCAAATGAATATTGGATAAACTTAGATCTTGATTATCTTATCATTAGCCCAAGGGAGAGAAGCAAATTAAGTAGGGCTCTGGTGCTGCTGTATTGAGCCTCTTAATGGAACGGCCCTAGGAGATGTTTCCACTTGCAATGACTTGGCAACAAATAACATTTAGTGACGATTAAACAAGGACTCTTATTCCCATATATGGGATATAACATGGTAAAGAAATTTGTAAAAATTCACTCATATATTTTGGGTTTTAATCTCATTCCTAGATTTATCTGTTCAAGCTATACTTTATCTTTTGTCCACATTTCCCAATTCACTTAGTTTGAATTTTATTTCATCTTTAAATGAAAACAGATTTCAATCCTGTGGAGAAATGGATGGGCCACTAAATGATTGAAGAGTGTGACAGCAAGGGCTTTCTATTTTTTTTCTCTCTTCTTTTGTCCTTTTTAAAACAAAAGCCAAAAAAACAAAGATGGGTTGACAGGCCCTGAGGTGATCTCAGGCCTAAAGTATTTTGACTTTACCTTGTGTTCAAGAATCCTGTTAAGCAGTTACTGGCAAGTGATCTGCAATTAAAAGGACAGTCCCTGGCTTTCCCATTATGTAGCAAACTTTGCATTTATAAGTTGAATCTTCAGGCTTTTACAGGAGTCTTGATGTGGTGCTGTAGGATAAAGTACCAGGTCACAAGGTTGGCAGTTCAAACTCACCAACTAACTGCTCTTTGGAAACCCTAAGCAGTGTTGCTAATGAGTTAGAACCAACTTGTCGGCACTTAGCAACAGCAGTACATTTAAAGATTGCCTTTTTCGTTGGCACATTTGTAGTTCTTATAACTAACCCAAGCCAAAAGATGAGCTAGAGATTTTTGCTAACTTCAATTAAAACTACTGTCATTGAGGCAAAAACAAACAAACACCTTATTTTTCACAAATAAGTTCAAAGGTTAACAATCTGGATTAGTATTTGTTTTCTTTCAAAATTGGAAAATTTAAAAATGTTTATGGTAAATATTGCAACTATAAAATAGACAAAAGTCCCACCACTTAAAATGTGGAGTAAACTGTTCAAAGTCATGCTAAGTTAATTAATAAGACCTCTTTTCCCAAGCACTCCCTGATGTGTTGTGGTTAAAGGAAGAAAAGTCTCCTTTTTTTCTCCACTTTTTTTGCCGCACTGGAAGATTGGAGCAAGTGGTCAGGGAGAGGGAGTAAGTGGCCAAGTAAAGGGACATCAAGCAAAACGACGGATTTATCCCTTCCAGTGACCATATCAAGGAGCTCTGGTAGAGTACTGGTTACGAATCAGGCTGCGAACCTCAAGATCAGTTGTTCGAAACTACCAGCTGTTCTGCGGGAGAAAGATGAGGCGTTCTGCTCCCGTAAAGATTTACAGCCTCGGAAACCCTGTACAGGGTCGCTCTGAGTCGGAACCGACTCCACAGCACACAGCCAGCCAGTAGACCATATCAAGAAGAGATTTGGTGCGTTAGACACTAATGACCAAAAGTCAGAAGAGCTGTGGGATGACATCAAGAATGTCATACAGAAAGAAAGCAAAATGTCATTAAAAAGATAGGGAATATATAATCATTTACACATTCTGCAAGCCTGCCTCCTGGACGCCAGCACACAGCCTTTCTCTCCATGTCCTCATCGCTGCCTCCATCTCTGGTGTTGCTGCTTCTCTGGATAGGGTTCCACATTCTGCTCATGCTCTTCTCCCTTGATGGTCCTAGGGCAGAAGCAAATACTGTTGAATGATGAAAACAAAAAAAAAAATCCAGCTTTGCAGATTATTTGCTAAGTGTACAAACTGAATAAGTATGGTGAAAGGATATAATCACAACACATATCTTTCCTGATTTTAAACCATTATCCCCTTGTTTTGTTTGAGTGGCTGCCTCTTGATCTAGGTACTATGATCTAGGTTTTTCATGAGCACAATTAAATGTTCTAGAATCTGCCACCTGCCCCCTCAAAAAAAAGACAGGGAAGAAAGGAAAGACCAAAATGGTGTCAGAAGAGACACTGAAATTTGTGCTTGACTGTTGTTGTTGTTGTGTTTAAGTGATGTCATGTAGGCTCTGACTCATAGTGACACCTGTATGGTATCCAAGGAGCAACTGGTGAGCTTGAATCACCAACCCTGTGGTTCAAACTGACCTCACAGTCCAGCACATTAACCAATACCACCACACTTAGGGTGCTGTCAAATTGGTTCTGAATCATAGTGACCCTACGCACAACAGAACAAAACACTGGCTGCTTCTGCACCATCCTCTCAACTATTACTATGTTTCAGCCCATTGTGATTTCCACATTTGGTTGGGCCACCTCTCATTGGAATGAGCACAAACATGGATCTTTTCCTATCAGTTGGCCTGGTAGCTGTCTTCAGATTTCTTACCTCCAGTAATGCATCCGTTTGTGGAAAGATTTCAATTTGTATTCTATCAATTTCTAGAGGCTTGTCTTTGCCAACAGTTTCACTACACCTTGAACTTCTTCCTTCATTAACTTTGGCTCTTGATTGTATTCTACCTCTTGAAATGGTTGAACATTAACCATTTCTTTTTGTACAGTGATTCTATGTATTCCTTCCATCTTCTTTTGATGTTTTCTGCATCATTCAATATTTTGCCCATTTGTTGTTTTGTTGTTAAGTGCTATCAAGTCGGAATCTGACTCATAGCAACCCTGTACAGGGTTTCCAAGGAGCAGCTGATGAGTTGGAACTGCGGCCTTAACGGCCCAAACCGACGTTTCAGTTTACTGCATTAACTGGCAGTGCCACACCATAGAACCTTTTAATATTGCAAGCCAAGGCTTCAATTTTTTTCTTCAGTTCCCTCAGCTTGAGAAATTCTGAGTGTGTTCTTTCCTTTTAGTTTTCTAACTTCAGGTCTTTGCACATTTCATTATAATACTTGACTTTGTCTTCTCGAGCTGCCCTTTGAAAATTTTTGTTCAGCTCTTTTACCTGCTTGTTTCTTCCATTTGCATTAACATTTCTATGCTGGAGAGCAAGTTTCAGAGTCTCTTCTGGGGTCCATTTTGGTGTATTCCCTCTTTCTTGTCTTCTTAATGAATTTTTATTTTCTTACTATATGATATTCTTTATATCATCCCACAACTTTTCTGGTCTTTAGTTATTAGTGTCTAATCCATTAAATGTATTCTTAAGATGGTCTCTAATTTCAAGTGGGAAATGTTCAAGGTCATATTTTGGGTCTCATGGACTTGCTTTAATTTTTTTTAGCTTCAGCTTGAAACTTGCATATGATTAATTGATAGTCTGTTCCACAATAGGCCCCCTGGCCTTGTTTTGGCTGATGATACTGAGCTTTTCCACTGTGTCTTCCCACAGATGTAGTTAATTTGATTTCTGTGTATTCCATCTGGTGAGGTCCATGTGTGTCATCATCCTTTATGTTGTCTAAAAAAGGTATTTGCATTGAAAAAATCATTGGTCCTGAAAATTCTATCATGTGATCTCCATGATCATTTCTATCACCAAGGATATATTTTCCAACTACTGATCCTTCCTCTTTGTTTCTAACCTTCACATTCCAATTACCAATATTGCATGTTTGATCAGTTTCAGACTGAAGAAGTTGGTAGAATTCTTTAATTTCATCATCACTGGATTTAATGGTTAGTGCATAAATTTGAGCGATAGTGGTATTAACTGAGCTTCCTGGTAGGCATATGGATATTATTCTATCACAGACAGCATTGAACTTCAGGATAGGTCTTGAAATGGTTTTTTTTTTAATGATGAATGCAATGCCATTCCTTTTCAATTGATCATTCCCAGCATAGTAAACCATATGATTGTCATATGGTTTCAAAATGGCCAATACTAGTCTATTTCAGCTCATTAATGAGTCCTGGTGTGGCGCTGTGGGTTAATGTGCTACACTGAAAAGCTGGTTTGAACCACAAAGTTGGTGGTCCGAGCTCACCAGACGTTCCTCAGAAACCCTATACAGGGTTGCTATGGGTCATAACTGACTCGATGGCACTTAACAACATATAGATGTTTATGCATTCCATTTCAATTTTGACAATTTCCAATTTTCCTAGAGTCATACTTTGTACATTCCATGATTATCAATGGATGTTTACAGCTGTTTCTCCTCATTTTGAGTTGTGCCCCATCAGCACATGAAGGTCCCCAAAGCTTTACTACATGTGTGTCATTACAGTCAACTCTACTTTGAGGAAGCAATTCTTCCCTAGTCATATATTAAATGGCTTCCAACCTGAGGGACTCATATTCTGGTGCTATTCATAATGTTTTCGCCTTCCGGCATGATATCTAACATTGTTCTGCTGCTAGGCATAAGGTTTTCAGTGGCTAAACATTCAGAAGTAGTCTGTCTCTTCCTAGTTTGTCTGAGTCTGAAAGCTCAGCTGAAATCTGTCTACCGTGGGTTACCTTCCTGGTATTTAAAATACCAGTGGCATAGCTTCCAGCATCATAGCAACATGCGAGCCACCACAGTATGACAAACTGACAGACTAG
>NW_006408531.1:1991298-1993381 GCF_000296735.1 Chrysochloris asiatica | reverse complement strand
TTAAGTGTCGTCAAGTCAGTTCCGACCCATAGCGACCCTGTATAGGGTTTCCAAGGAGCAGCTGGTGAGCTTGAACTGCCGACCTTGCAGTTCAAATGGCTTTGCAGTCTGGTGCATTAACCCACAGTACGACACCAGGACTCCTTAATAGGTATTATATGATGCAAGTATGCTTTCACTGAATGGTATTGACAATAAGTATCAGGAATTTAATGGCAAGATCATTTGGGCAAGAGTGCTCAGGAGAAGCTTCAGGTAGACTGATAAAAGAGGAGGAAAAGCCATGAAGGGTATTCAGATGCTAGAACAGAGTGACGAGATGCATGGGTGGGCTATAAAAAACATTGCACGAAAAAGTGGAAAGAAAAGTTTAAGCGTAATGAGAAGAATTACTGGTGTGGTGCTCTAGGATAAGCACTGGTTGGCTAGCCACAAGGTTGGCAGTTCAAACCCAGAAGTCAATACTTGGACTCCGTGTCGTTGCTGTTAAGTGCTATCGAGTTGGTTCTGACTCATGTTATTGCTGTCAATTGCCGTAGAGTCGGTTCTGATTCATAGTGATCCTGTATAGGTTTTCAAGGAGCAGCTGATGGATTTGAAACATCACCCTTGTGGTTAGCAGTCCAGTGCTTACCATAAAATACTGCACCAGGACTCCAAAAACCCTATACAGGGTCACTATGAGTCTGAACAGCCACCAACACCTGACAGAACCGCAGAGATACAGCTGTGGACATTCTTTTTTTTTGTTATCTGTTCATTGGTCTCTCACAGTCGGTGTACCTCCATTCTGGTGACTAGAGGGGATGCCTGAGTGAATGGATACCCCACCCTCACCCCTGGAGGGTCCTACTACACATGTGCACAGATCTCCTCGAAATTTAAAGTGACAGTTTCCACTTAAAACCAAACAGCCACCACTTGTCTGTTAGTTTGTCTTACTGTGGTGGAAAAGCTGCCTCCTCAAAGTAAAGTTGGCCAAGATAACGCAAATGGAGTAAAGTCCATGGGAGAAAAGCCCGTGGGACCTTCATTTGCTGATGGGACACAACTCAAAATGAAGAGAAACAGCTATAAACATCCAATGAAAATTGGAACATGGAATGTACAAAGTATGAATCTGGGAAAATTGGAAGTTGTCAAAAAAGAAATGGAACACATAAACATCGATATCTTAGGCATTAGTGAGCTGAAATGGACTGGTATTGGCCATTTTGAATCTGACAACCACATGGTTTACTATACAGGGAATGACAAATTGAAGAGGAATGGTGTTGCATTCATTGTCAAAAAACGTATCCAGATCAATCATGAGGTACAACGCTGTCTGTGATAGGATAGTATCCATGTGCCTACATGGAAGCCCAGTTAATACCACTATTATCCAAATTTACCCACCAACCACTAAAGCCAGTGAGGATGAAATAGAAGAATTCCATCAATTTCTTCAATCTGAAATTGATCAAACATGCAATCAAGATATATTGATCATTACTGGTGATTGTAATGCAAAGGTTGGGAGCAAAGAAAAAGGATCAGTGGTTGGAAAATATGCCCTTGGTGTTAGAAATGATGCTGGAGAACGCATGATAGATTTCTGCAAACTCAATGATTTGTTCATTTCAAATACCTTCTTTAGGCAGCATAACAGACGACTACACACGTGGACCTCACCAGATGGAATACATAGAAATCAAATTGACTACATCTATGGAAAGAGATGATGGAAAAGCTCCATATCATCAGTGAAAACAAGACCAGGGGCAGACTATGGAACAGACCATCAATTACTCATATACAAATTCAAACTGAAGCAGAAGAAAATGAAAACAAGTCCATAAGAGCCAAAATATGACTTTGAATATATCCCACCTGAATTTAGAGATCATCTGAAGAACAGATTTGATACTTTAAACACTAAAGACAGAAGACCAGAACAGTTGTGGGATGATATCAAGAACATCATACATACAGGAAGAAAGCAAAAAGTCATTGAAAAGACAAGAAAGAAGGAAAGGTCAAAATGGATGTCAGAAGAGACCCTGAAACTTGCTCTCCAGCGTAGAGATGTTAAAGCAAATGG
>NW_006408531.1:1980293-1989638 GCF_000296735.1 Chrysochloris asiatica | reverse complement strand
GAGGTTGGCCCAGGGTCGGGCAGTGTTTCATTCTGCTGTGCATAAGGTTGCTATGGGTCTGTACCTACTCGATGGCACCTAACAACAACAACATGAGTCTGAACCAACTTTATGGCACTAAACACCAACAATGAAAATAAGTTTGCTGTTAGACTGGTGTGGCACTATAGGTTAAAGCACTGGATTGCAAGGTCGGTTTGAACCACAAGGTCGGCAGTTCAAGCACACCAGCCACTCCTCAGAAACTCTAACCAGGGTCAACTATGAGCTGGAAATAACTGTACAGCACTTAACAATAACATTAGACTTAGATGACCAGGTTTTCTCCTGAGTAATTAGGAGCCATTGAAAGCTTTTTGACATGATAACTATGTTAATTATGGTGGTGGTGATGTGCGGTGGAGTCAGTTCCCATTCATAAGGACCCTGCATAGAGTTTCTGAGGCTTTAAATCTTTACAGGAGCATAGAGCCTCATCTTTCTCCCGAGGAACTGCTGGTAGTTTTAAACTGCTGACCTTGAGATTAGCAGCCCAATTCATAACCACTACGCTACCAAAGCTCCTTCACACTGTTAATACAATTGATATGATGGCAAAGTGTAGGCTGAATGGATGCAGGAAGGGTTGGGTGAATGAAGCCAGTAGGAAGCCATAAGTAATATTGAGAATGGTTAACATGCATAGGCATGTGAAATATTGCAAAGGAAGAGTCAATAGAGCCGGTAAATCAATTAGATATTGGGAGTCAAAAGACAAGAATTCCAAGTTCAAGTCAAGTGAAAGGAACTGTGGTACCACTTGAATGGACTGAAGAAGTAAAGAAAGAAAGAATGTTCCAGAGCAGTTCAGTTTTAGATTTGCAGAAGCAGAAATGATAGAGAAATGCTGAAGTACAAATGAGAAAGTGTATATAGCTGCACAATTGTTTTAAAATATTTTTAAAGAAAGGCTGTTCATTTTCATCTGCATCTTTGGGCATGGTTTCAATAATTTTAGTCTGTATTTGAGCTTGAATTCTAAAACACTTGGTCTGTAGAAGGCTGTGGTTTACAGTAGAAGGTCTAACTCCATTTTGAGTCTTGACATAAATTCAGACCCCACTTAAGTTTTTTCTGACCACTGACCAGTAAGGTGGCCGTTTTGTCCTCAAAGTGTGTTTGAAAGTAGGTGATATCTCCCCAGCCAGTTCCGGGAGGGAAAGTCTTGCCTTTGGGTTTGCAGAAGAATCTGGAAACTTGTCTAGGCATGTCCTTACTGAATTACAGAAAAGAGCCACTATTATCTAATTGAAGTTAAAACTGGGCTCCAACGCATCACTATGTGGTTATACAACTAAGGACCACACCATTGAGTCAGACCTCAACCACCATGTAGCCAAGTGGTCAATGTCCAAGAACCAATCCTGTAAGGTTTAAAAAGCTGCATATGTATCTAATTACAGTGCATTCTCCACTTCCGTAGCCTTTCCTACCACAGTAATGAATTGATTTGACATTGATCATGACTTTGTGATGATTTCCTTTATTTTCTATTGTCTATAATTAGTCCCCAAGGGAGCTCTGGTAGCATATTGGTTACGAATCCAGCTGCGAACCTCAAGGTCAGCAGTTCGAAACTACCACCTGTTCTATGGGAGAAAGATGAGGCTTTCTGCTCCCGTAAAGATTTACAGCCTCAGAAACCCTGTACAGGGTTGCTATGAGTCAGAACCGACTCCACGATACACAACAACATAATTAGTCCCCGGAGTCCTGGTGTAACAATGTGGGTTAATGCGCTGCATCACAAAGTCAATTTGAACTGCAAGGTTGGTGGTTCAAGTTCACAAGCCACATCTCATAAATCCTATACAGGGTCACTATGAGTTGGAACAGACTTGATGGCACTTAACAAAAACAACATAATTCGCTCCAGGGTCCTGGTGTGGCATTATAGGAAAAGCGTTAGAATGCTAAGCACAAGGTCAGCATTTCAAACCCACCAGCCACTCCTGGGAAACACTATACAGAGTCACTATGAGTCAGAACCAACTCTAGAGTACTTAACCTAATTAGCCACATGGCTGTTAATTCATTTTATTTAGACTTCATCTTGGCCTCATGCTAATGGTTTCCCTCATCTGGATGATTGTTTTTGTCTTATCTTTGTTCTGTTTAAGTCTTAATAAAGAGGCACTGTAGGATAAGCACTGGACTGCTAACCACAGGTAGGTGGTTCAAACTTTCCAGCTACTCCTTGGAAACCCCATATAGGGTTGCTATAAGTCAAAATGGAAGACAC
Organism: Chrysochloris asiatica; assembly: GCF_000296735.1. Lineage (NCBI taxonomy): Eukaryota > Metazoa > Chordata > Mammalia > Afrosoricida > Chrysochloridae > Chrysochloris > Chrysochloris asiatica. The sequence continues at coordinate 1,987,357 of NW_006408531.1, read as the reverse complement.
TTAACAACAACATAGAATATATGAGAGTCCTGGGGTGCTGCTCTTCTCCAGATTGGTGGTTCAAACCCACCAGCTGCTTCTCAGAAACCCGATACAGAGTGGCTATGACTCAGAACTGACTCCATGACACTTAACAACAACAACAATAGAGTATTAAGTAAAATTTTACTGAAGACAACTTAAAAACCATCGTAGCAGGACATCAACAAAGAGCTGTCAGAAATTCAAAGTGCATTCAGAAGAGGACATGTAACTGGGGATAGCATTGCTAATTTCAGCTAAACCTTGGCTAAAAGCAGAGAATACTAGACAGAAGTTTACTTGTGTTTTATTGACTATGCAAAGGTTTTCAACTGTGTGGGTCATGACAAGCTATGGCTAACATTGTGAAGAATAAGTATTCCAGAATAGTTAATTGTGCTCATGAAGAACCTGTACATAGACCAAGAGGTAGTTGTTGGACAGTACAAGGGGATATTGAATGGTTTAAAGTCAGGACAGGTATATACTAGGGTTGTATCATTTCACCATACTTATTCAGTTTGTATGCTGAGCAAATAATCTGAGAAACTGAACTATATAAAGAAGAACACAGCATCAGGATTGGAGGAAGACTCATTAACATTTTGAGATCTACAGATAATACAACCTTGTTTACTGGAAAAGACAAGGACTTAAAATACTTATTGATGAAGATAAAAAACTATAGCCTTCAGTATGGATTGAACCTCAAATTAAAGAAGGAAAACCTCATAACTGGCCCAATAAATAACATTATGATTGTTGTTGTTGTTGTTATGTGCCATGGAGTCGGTTCCGACTCATAGTGACCCTGTACAGGGTTTCCGAGGCTGGAAATCTTTACGGGAGCAGAAAGCCTCATCTTTCTCCCGCAGAATAGCTGGTAGTTTTGAACTACTGACCTCGCGGCTCACAGCCCGATTTGTAACCACTATGCTACCAGAGCTCCTTAACATTATGATAAGCAGAGAAAATATTGAAGTTGTCAAAGATGTTTTTTCTACAAATTATATACTTGGTTTCATCTCAATAATTATAAATCCCCTCCCTGCCACAATAGTCATCCTACTTCCTCTCTGTCACTTTTTATTTACATCTTATATTTACAAATGAACAAAGCAAAAACATTTGATGTACACAAACAAACACAAAAAAATTATCTATTCATTTAAATGTCCTAAGGGTGTGTTCTGCAAACCAGAATGCAGCTTTTACTCAATCAATGGACATAGATCCAGAAACTACTCTGTCTCTCCATGCCACTGCCTCTGCCACCAGCTCTGCTGTCATCGTTTTTCTAGGTAGGGATCTCACAATCTACTCATGCTCTTCCTTCCTGATGGTTCTGCGACTGTCTGTTCCTGAAATGAAAGATTATCTACTCCCCCCATTTAGTTACACATCTTCTACAACTACAGTTGTCACAATCACAATTAATCCTGCTAATAATTACCCCCAGCGAGATGGATTGGCAAACTGGCAGCATTATTGAGCTCAAGTGTGGCAACAATAGTGAGGTTGACCCAGGATCGGGCAGTGTTTTGTTCTGCTCTGCATAAGATTGCTATGAGTTGGTACCAATTAGATGGCACCTAACAATAACAACAACATAGAATATGTTTGAATTTGTGGCCTTTTTTCCCCTACATATCTCATCAACTTAACCAGTTGAAACGGGGAATTGACCACAATGTATGACAAATTCTTTATGCAAAAATAGAAAGATTGTTACTGAAAGGCAAATGTCAGATTCACTTTATAATAATGAGTAAAGAATCAGAGATGTAAGCCTTTTAATATTGTATGCAATTGAAAATAATCCTATAGAAAATTAAAAATATAGCCAACAATTTTGGTATTGCTTTATAATAAGCATTTGATTTCAAGCATTTCAACAGGAAGTTATTGCTATAAAATAAATTTTGAAAACTTGAGAGAAAATATTATGTAAATTGGATATTTATTAATAATGTTAGGATCAGATCAGATAAAGCTTTAATATTTACAAAGCTATTTAATATGCCATAATTCTGACCTAGAATTTTTGATTCCCAAAGAAAAGGAAGCTTTGCTAAATACAGAGTAAACAGAACAGAAATCTAATTCTTCCTTTCTCTGGTCAGGGCTGATTTATTCATTAGGCAAAGTAGTATCAGTGCTTAGTGCTGTGGTTTCTTTTTATTCTTTTACCTTTAATTGTGAATGGGTGAAGGTTTATAGACAAGATCATCAGATCTACATTCACTGCTGACACTTTTAAGGGACCTATTAAACGTTATTGAATTTTTTTTTTTTAAGTTGAAACGTGTAAAATTATACTGTTGATATTAGAGAGACAGGGTGCTACAAAGGTAAAAGTATCTGTTGTTGTAATTAAGGGTCATCAAGTTGTTCCAATTCATAGTGACCCCTATGTACACTGGCGAGCCCTGCTCCATCCTCACAGTTGTTGCTATCTCTGAATTCATCATTGCAACCACTCTGTCAGTCCATCTCACGGAGGGTCTTCCTCTTTTATACCCTCTGCTTTACCAAACATGATGGCATGATGTCTTTCTTCAGGTAATAGTACCTTCTGATAGCATCTCCAAAGTACTTAAGATGAAGTCTTGCTATCATTACTTCTCGAATATTGTGTAAAACCAATGTTGTAAAAAGTTAAGAGGAACAAACAAGATGGCGGATTGGGTGGAAGTGCAGTGAGGAACTCCATCTGCAATAACAAGAATACCAGACCAAGCAGCCTCACGGGATGGTCCCAGAACTCTGAACTACTTATACAGGAATTTTTAGAAAATTGGAAGGCTTACAACCAGTGGAATTTCTAGCAGAAGCAAGAAATCCAGTGCTTTCTAATCCAAGGTGCTCAGCTGCTCCCTGAATGGCCATTTTGGGCAAGATGGAATGAGGGAATGATCAGAGCAGCCACGGTCGCCTGACAGAACCGCAGAAATAAAGGTGTGTACACTCTTTTCTTCATATCTGTTTATTGGCCTCTTGCTGTCTGCACACCTCCATTTAGTGATTACAGGGTGTGCCTCAGTGAACAGATACCTCCACCCCCAGAGGGTTCCATTACACATGCTCACAGATCTCCTAAAAATTTAAAGGGACAGCATTCCACTTAAAACCAAACGGCAGTGCAAAATGGCCACAGCCAGCCCTGAACTGTTTATCATTAGGAAAAAGGCCTGAATGGGGGTTGTGGAGCACAGCCAGACTAAAAAGGAAACAGGCCAATAATTAAGTCCTATGTTATGTAATAATGACCAACAGTGGCATCTTGAAATTTCTCAGGAAGAAGAGTGAAAAGGGAAGTCCATCTCTTGATCACAGCTACCTAGAGGCAATCAGAAAACAAAACAAAAAAAATACCAAAATACACATCCATCTAAGTATTAAGGCCACAGCTAACTCCTGAATATGCCCAAAAAACAGAAACATATCATGTTGGACAACATGAAGAGGAATAACTTAAGAATTATTGGCATTCTAGAACAGAAAGTATCACACAAGTCCACAGAGGAGATAGTTGAAGAGCTTCTGGAAGAATATTTCCCTAACACCCTGAAAAGCAAAGAGACAAGCATCCAAGAAGCTTAACGAACCCCAGGAAGGATAGACCCTAAAAGAAAATCACCGAGACATATCATAATCAAGCTCTCCAAATCAAAGATAAGGACAGAATCCTGAAGGGAAAGAGAAGTGTAACATATAAATGCAAGCAAATCAGACTAAACTCGGATTGCTCAACAGAAACCATGCAGGCAAGAAGGCAATGGGGAAACATATATAAAACCCTAAAAGAAAAACTGCCGACCAAGAATCCTCTACCCAGCAAAGCTATCAATCAAATATGATGGTGTAATCAAAACATTCCAGGATAAACAGGAGCTAAGGGATTTTTCCAAAGCCAACCCTGCAATGAAAAACATCCTAAAGGGAGTTCTGTGGACTGAGAACCAACAAGAACAGACAACAACCAGAGATTGACATACATGGCAGCATCACCTGGAAGTCAATAGACAAATGGAAGAATTGAGAACAGAATAAAATTATAAGAACAAATTCAAAGAATCTGGGAGGTCAGTCTATGATCAAAACAAGTACAATGTGAAAGAAGGTAAACACAGAGGAATCGAGATCTAGGTGGTGAGAAGGTCAGGTAGATTACAGGATAAAATAGACTGTCTTAAATGGGGGTAAAAGTTAATGGAATATAAGGTAACTAACCACAATGTTGGGGTGGGGGTGGGGGTTTTCGGGTGAGGTGGAAAGAAGTGCAGTAGAGTACAGGTAAAGGCAGACATAATCATAGTTTGAGTGTTGGGGAAGACAATACAAGAAGGGCGAAAAGGTAGAACAAGGTAGATAGAGGAACACTGAGACAGGTTTGCATGGGCTAGGTGGGACAGAGGTAAATGGTTATGTGAAGCATGCTTAACCTTGGAACAATAGGGCTGTGTGATACAGTGATCTAGGCATAATTTGAAGAGGGGAAATAATACCAAAATGCTTGACTGTCTTATGAATATTGGTTTTCCTTGCCTACTATTGTAAAATAGACATTTGAGTGGGATCGAAAGGCATGTCAGGAAACATTATTACAGAAAACTTGTAAGCCTGTCTTCAGACTGTAACTGATTGGAATACCTAAAAGGGGTTCTAGAACTTGCCCAGTGAAACAGACATCTTGCGGAGCCTTTGCAGAGTATAGGACTTTAGGTGGAATCCTGAGTCCCATCCAGAACCTTCTGAGGTGGAATACTCCCACTAGAAAGGACAAACAGACCAGCTTGGAACAACTAGAGTGACAGAAGATGCATCTTCAAAGAAAGATCATCAGGAAAAACACAAAACACAGTCACACAAAACAGTATGACTAACTACTACAAGAATAAGCAAGCAGTTCACCAGGAAGCCATCAAGGCAAACAATCAAGTTCCTTCAGGGCAAACCCTCCTCTAAGACTGAAACTCAAAGGGAACACATGAACAGGCATGTAAGCTTGCTTGCGACAACATTGGTCTACTGGTGAGTGGAAGAGGGGGAAAGGCAGCAACGAAGAAATGGGCTGAATTCAATCACAGTCCATAGACTCCCATTGACCTGGAGATGAGAGAGAGAAGAGGAAGGGCTGCTGGTCTAGTGTGTGGTGAGATCCAGGGACACCTAAGCCCATGGACAAGGACATAGCCATAGAGGGCCAGAGCTGAGCGTGAAACATCCAGCTGATATGAAGTCAGGTGAGAGGCACAAGTATACCCAATGTGCAGGTAGTACCCATTTGACCTAGCCTCGATGGCTTAATAATCAGAACTCAAAATAGTAATAATAATAACACCACACAATTTTTGATAAAGGAAACAAGGGTAAATTGCTGCAATTTGATGAATCTGACCTATACTCATAGTGGTAGTAATTCTAAATACCAACAGAGAGAGAAGGAGTCTTCATAAAGTATCAATGCTATCCCCTCTGTATGCAGTGTAGAGAGGGACAGGCAACTTAGACATTGGCTAGCTAAAATGAGGGGGTGATAAAGGCACGAAGTGACTGGCTTGCAAGATTTCAAGAGAAAGTTTAATTTAAAAGTGTGTAGGGGAAGAGAGTCCCCACTGAATAGTTATCATCTTGTCTAGATGGGTCTGGTAAAAGAGATGGGGATAAGATTTTTATGATTCAGTAATGAATAAATGTTACCATGACTAATTGCGACTGTCATAATTGTAAAGGTGGAAATTTTGTAACAAAAATGGGTGAGCAGTTAATCTTACAGTCCAGAAACAAAGGATCCTAGGACCACCAAGGAAGAAGAGCACAAGCTGAATGAGGGACCTTATCCAGAGAAGCAGCAACACCAGATATGGAGGCAGAGATGGGGACCTGGAGAGGGCGAGCAGCTAAGGACTCTAGATTCATGGGAAGAGAGGCCACGAGGCAGACTTGCAGAATGTGCCCTTTGGTGGTATAAATTATTATATATGCCTGAGTGGTGTTTTTTGTTTTGTTTTGTTTTGTTTTTTTAAAGAGCTAAAGGGAATAGAGAGAAATATTGTTAATTGATGGTACATGGAGGGGAATATAATCATTGTGATGAAACAAGTTGTACGATTTGTTAAATGTAAAACTGATGATCTGCCCTGTGAACTTTCACTCAATCCACAATAAAAACTTAAAGGGAAAAAAAAGCACTTTATATTAAAGCACAATATCAGCAAAAAAAAAAAAAAGTTAAGAAAATGTTTTCTTGATAAAATAAACCATCTATGATAGTTATGGGGGGTAGGGGAGGCAGAAAATTATTCATGGACTAAAAGGTAGAATGTTAACATGGGTGGCTGGGCAGGCAATATACAACAAAAGGAGGAAGGTTAGCAGAGGAAAAATGAAGGTAGAGGGAGACAGTGGGAAAGCAATAGGTAAAGTAGTGATGGTTGTGTGCCACAGGTTCGGTTCTGATTCACAGTGGCCCTGTATGGGGTTTCCAAGGCATGAATCTAGGAAAATTGGAAGTTTTTAGAGATGACATGGAATGCATGAACACTGGTGTCCTAGGCATTAGTGAGCTGAAATGGACTTGTATTGACCATTTTGAATATGACAATTACATGGTTTACTATGCTGGGAATGACAAATTGAAGAGGAATGGTGTCACATTCATTATAAAAATGAACATATCAAGATCTACCTTGAAAGATCATTCCCATCCCCTCTGTATTGATAGAGATGGGTTGATAGAGATGGGCAACTTAGACATTGGCTACCCAAATTGGAGGTGGGGAGGGCTATAAAGGCACCAAGTGACTGGCTTACAAGTTTTTAAGAGGGATTTTAGTTTCAGAGTGTGGGGGAAAGGTAGAATCCCCACTGAATAGTTTTCATTTTGTCTAGATGGGTCTGGTAAAAGGAAATGGAGATATGATTCTATGATTCAATAGTGAGTAATTGTTATCATGACTAATTGTGATGGTCATAACTGTAAAGGTAGAAGTTTTATAACAAAAAGTAGGGAATAGTTAATCTTACAGTCCAGAAACAGA
>NW_006408531.1:1975939-1979390 GCF_000296735.1 Chrysochloris asiatica | reverse complement strand
ATGATAGAATTTTGCAGGACCAATGACTTCTACATTTAAAATACCTTTTTTAAACAATATAAAAGATTGTACACATGGACCTCACCAGATGGAATACACAGAAGTTAATTTGACTACATCTGTGGAAAGAGATGATGAAAGAGCTAAGTATCATCAGCCAAAACAAGGCCAGGAACCAACTGTGATCATATTAGACTGACTTAAGATAATTTTTGTTCTTTCTTATCCAATGTTTTGCAAACTTGAGTAATGTTCTAATTCTATTTAAGGAATAATGAAATTTTATAGATTTCTGGTACTGACTTATATCATTTAAATTATAATGTTACTTAAATGTGTGCAAGTATAAAGATGATCTATTTTTGTTTATAGAACTGTAATTTAATATAACAAATTAACAACATAAATGTCATGTGACAGATATTATTTTAATATATCTAAATTGCTACTCTAAATACAAATATGGAACTTATTTATGTGTCACGGGTTCTTTAAGTGCCTCTTCCATATGGTACTGTAGGTTGCATGAGAAGCAAAGTTACATGAGTTTCTGCATTTTAAATAAAGGCAAATCTTTTTTTTTTGTTACATAGATATAGTAAGATATATTATTCTATAAGCACTATTTACAAGAATGCATCTTTTAATATTGAAGCTGTATCGATTCTTTTACTACTAGTTTCTAACATGTGAACTTGTGCTTTATTATGGTAGGGGATCATAAACACAAATAGGAATTTGATACTTTTAATTTAGAGTTAGGCATCCTGGTGTAGCACTGTGGGTTAATGTGCTAGACTGCAAAGTTGGTTTGAACTACATGGTCGACGGTTCAAGCTCACCAGCTGCTCCTTGGAAACCCTATACAGGTTCGCTAATGGGTCAGAACCGCCTTGACGGCACTAAAATCAACAATAATTTATAGTTATTCTCTGAGTAATGTTTCTGCTGCAAATGTGAACTAACAAATGGGAAACCCTTTGGTCCTTAGAACCCTGAGAAGCCTCCATAAAGGGGGCTGCTGTTTCAAAGAATTGCAGTTGCTTTCTTAAATGCCATAGAGTCAGCTCTGACTGATAGCAACCCGATGGCTAATGAAACACAACACTGCAGGTTCTGCACCATCTTCAGAATTGATATTAGGTTTGAGCCTACTGTTGCTGCCACTTTGCCAATACATCTTGCTGGGAGTCTTCCTGCTTTTCATTGACTCTTCCCTTTACCAAGCATGACGTCTTTCTCCAAGGACTGATCCCTTCTGACTACATGGCCAAAGTACTAGAGACAAAATCTCTCCATTCTGTCTTATAAGGAGCATTCTAGCTGTCCTTCTTCCAACACAGATTTGTTTGCTTTTCTGGCAGTCCATGGTACTTTCAATATTTTTCTTCAATACCAAAATTCAAATGCACTGTTTCTTCTTTGGTCTTTATTCATTGTCCAACTTTCATATGCATATGAGGTGATTGATAACACCATGACTTAAGTCAGGCGCACTTTAGTGCTCAAACTGACATCTTTGCTTTCAAATGGATACACACACACAGACACACACAGTTATAATTCTAGAAACAAAAATATAATTGTCCTGTATTCTCCTTGCAAAGTAAGAGCAGATAAGTGTATAGTGGTGGTGGTTATGTGCTGTGGAGTCACTTCTGACTCATAGCTATTCTGTATAGGGTTTCCAAGGCTGTAAATCTTTATGGGAGCAAAAAGCCATGGACCTGCATGGTAGTTTCAAACTGCTGACCTTGGGATTTGTAGCCCAATTGGTAACCACTACGCTACCAGAGCTCCTTAGAATAAGTGTATAAAGATATTTATTGGAGGAAGGGTACATTTGACTTCATAAGATGATTTCATTCTAAGGTTGTTAGTAGGTGCTGGTGAGCCAGCCCTGACTCATAGCGACCCTATTTACAACAGAACGAAGCACTGCCCAGTCCTCACATTGTCTGTTTGAGCCCATTGCGGCAGCCATGGCGTCAATCCATCTAGTTGAGGGTCTTCCTTTGTGTCACTGCCTTTCTACTTTACTGACCATGATGTCCTTTTCCAGGTCCTTCCTGATAACATGTCCAAAATATGTGTGCTGAAGTCTCAAGGTGATTAAAAAGACCATGGCTTGGGTTAGGTGCACCTTAGTCTTCAAATTGATATTTCCCTTTTTAACATCCCTAAAGAGGTCTTTTGAAGCAGATTTGCAATACATTGTTTGATTCCTTGACTGCTGCTTCAATGAGCATCGATTCGTTCTAGCCATTCATTTGAAGTATGTAGCGATTGCACTGAGAAGCAGGCAGTTTGTTCTAATTTTACAAAATGAAACAGTTGAATTTGTTGAAATAAATATTTTAAATTGTCAGTATAAAGCCAATATATTGCCTGACTATTTTATCCTTGAACTGTGACAGCCCTGGTGGTTCAAACAGTTAAGTGCTTAGCTGTTGACAGAAGGGTTGGCAGTTCAAACCTCCCCAGTGGCTCCATGAAAGAATGACGTGGAGGTGTGCTTCATCTTTGCTCTCAAATGACATCTTGGCTTCTTTTAACACATAATTCTAGGAGCACTTCTAGAAATTCTAATGCTCACAGCCTAGATAACCTTATGGGTCAGTTGTACTCTCACATGGGATCGGTTTGAATCGAAACCCACCTGATGGCACCTAACAGAAACAACTGTGATGGAGCCTAAAGATTGTTCACAGATTCACAAGCTGGACACGCCAGCAATTGACCCAGAGGTTCTTGTCAGTATCTTCCAGCTTTCCAGTGGAAAAGCCCACAACGTGGAAACTGATGTGACAAAATGTCGGGCTTTTAAAAAAGGCCAGAACCCAGAAGTTTGGCATCTACCTAAAAAATGTCAGAGAGTTATCTAGAAGGAAATTTGTTGATAATATCTAAGAGGGTCAGTTTTTTACTACACTTACTTGGTGAGACCCAGGTTTATGGTATGTTGGCCATTTCTCTGTGATACCTGGATATGCAGAGGGAAATTCTAGAAAGGGAGGCCGGGAGGGAGATAACTGGACTATAAAGCGGCCCCTTACAAGGTTCTGTGTTTGCCCTTTAGATAGGAATCTTGCCCTGTCCCAATCAAGCCATGGTGTCTGTCATGGATTGAAATGTGTTCCCCTTACCCAACCCGGCCTCCAAATATGTATTCCCTGATCTCCATGCCTGTGTATATGCTCCTGTTTAAAGGTAAGATTTTTCTATTGTTATACTCATTTTCAAAACCCACTGCCATCAAGCTGATCCTGACCCATAGCAGCCCTTAGCATTTCTGAGGTGGTAAATTTTTACAGAAGCACAAGGCTTCATCTTTCTCCCTCAGAGTGGCTGGTGAGTTTGAACTGCAGAACTTTTGGTTAGCAATCCAGTGCTTAAGCTAGAGGGCCACTAGGGCTTCTGTTACACTGTTGTTGTTGTTAAGTGCTGTCGA
>NW_006408531.1:1971847-1973199 GCF_000296735.1 Chrysochloris asiatica | reverse complement strand
TGCTATGGGTCAGAACCGACTCAAAGGCACTTAACAACAACAACACTTACCCAATAACCATCAATGTATCTGTAACATTGTATCTTCCTAGGAGGAAGTTGTATGGGAAAAACCTGCTCCAAGCATTTGATCAGGATGATAAAATGGAAGAGATTAGTGGAAAAATTGTCCATATAACAAGAACACTGAAAGTAGAACTTCACAGACATGGGAAAGCTCATAGATCATGAAGAAGGGGAATTGACTTCAGGATTTAATGGATTTTGAAGATGAAAGAAATGCTGACGAAGAAAGAAAGAAGAAAAGGAAGGAGAAAAGTTGTTAAAAGTTTACAGAGTGAGACTTCCTGCAAGATGGCAGGCTATGCAGACTCAATACATGGACCGTCAACAACAAAAATGTTGTTATTGTTAAGTTCCATTGAGTCTTGTTATTGTTAGGTTCCATTGAGTCGATTCCAACCCATAATGGCCAGACACGAGAGACAAAATAAAAGAGACACAATTGAACATTCTGGCTCCCTGAACTTCAGATGAAAGGTTAGAGAGGTTAATGGAGTGCTTGCTCGGAGGAGAGGCGGAGCAGGGACAGTGAGAGGGGGAGACTGACCGGTGAATGGTGGGCCTTACTCAACTCAACCAGCTTTTGAGCACTTTGGTGGTGGAGGGAGACCTGGCTCCCTCATTTATCCCCATGTTCCCCTGGGACCAGAAGTGTGGCCAGTTCCCACCCTGATCCACCCCCAGCACAGACCTTGCTCTCTCAGAATTTAGAGCCACATGGTTGGAATTCATCTCAGTGTGAATTGGGGGTCGGATGCACCTCTTTGGTGTGCTGCTTTGGTGCCTGGATTCAGGTGGTCTCTGCTTCAGACCTACTAAACCCGAAGAGCCACCAGACCAGTCTCCCTGCCCCCAGATTTCCTGTGGTCCTGACAGACACTGAAACAAGCTCCATCAAGGACTCCCCTGAACTACTTCCGGATTGAGTGACCCAAACGTAGATAACACCAAGGTCAATAGGAACTCCATCTAGGGCCAGGAACTCTGCTGCCATATCCCTTCCACAACTACTTCTTGTGCTCCTTGAATTACAGGAGCCCACAGGAGCTTTTTCTGCTCCAGGGAAATATGACAATTTCACAAATCCCTGGAGACAAGAGACAATTTTAGCTCACATGAAGACACAAAAGAAAATGGTTCAAACAAGTGACCAAGATGCAGAGCCAGAAAATGTTTCTGAAGCAGAACAGGAAATGGAATAGACTGAAACAAAATTCAAAAGAATGTTAATTAGGTGCCTTCAAAGATCCAGGAAAGCAAGGAGAATACAATGAAACTTGTAGAAAAACA
>NW_006408531.1:1962529-1970909 GCF_000296735.1 Chrysochloris asiatica | reverse complement strand
GTTTTTCTTCATATAACCCAGCCTCTTGGATTATTTGTTCAGCATACAGGTTGAATAGAAAAAAACAAGAGTTATGTAGAACACAATGAAGCAAAAAACTGGAAATTTTCAAGAAAACACATGATAATCTGTTCTGTAAATCTCTACTGAATTTGCAATAAAAAGTCAAAAAAAGAAAAAATAATAAACCAAAATGCACACATAAAAAAATTTACAGTGAAAGGATTAGCTGGAGTTTTTCCTAAAGTAAAGGCAGATTCAGAAAGTAGTGGAAGGTTACCACAAACTCCACATTTATGAAGAAAACCAGAAAGAGACCACACACAGACAACTCTCAGAAAATTTCTAACTAGAGACCTATCTCTATTCTGAGAGAGCCATATCAGATGATCCAGGGTCTTCCAAAAGTGGAGTGTTTACCGCAACTGAGAAGATGCCAATATCCTCCAATTTTTCTTCATCTTTTGAGTAAATTTTTGTGATATATGTATTTTATCATGTAGGTACAAAGGAGCTTCAAAAAGTTCATAGGAAAATGGGATGAAAAGATCATGGAATTCTTCCATGAAATTTTTGAAGCATCCTCATATGTATGCATGTATTAGGAGAATTTGTGATGCAGTGTTAAAGTTCTTGGCTGCTAGCCAAACTTGGTAGTTCAAAGCCACCAGTCACTCTGTTCTAGAAAGATGTGGCAGTCTGTTTCCAAAAAGACTTGAAGTTTTAGAAAGCCCATGGAGCAGTCCTACTCTATCCTATTGGTCACTATGAGTTGGAATTGATTTTATGGCAGTGGGTGGGTTTATGTATGTATTAAAATATGTCTGTAAGTTTATATGTAATGTTCCTAACCTTCAAAGACAAATAAAGATCGACTTTCTAAAAACTGCAATAGACTGTGGAAAGATGGCAGACTAGGTAGATGTACTACACAGACCCTCTATAACAAAGATACGAGAGACTATATGAAACTGACATAGATGAAAATCCTGGAACCCTGGACTTCATAGGAAAAGTTAAGAGAATTGGACTGAGTGCATGCTGGAAGGAGAAGCTAACCAGGAACAGTGAGAGATGGAGATGTGACCATCTTGACAACAGATGATGGTCTGGCAGAGCAGATTCATGCAAGAGAGGGGAAAGGTGTGATTCCTTCTTTTCTCCCATGTTACCCCCATGTTACCAGATGTGTGGTCACCTCCCACCCTCATTCACTCCCAGCTCAGACCTTGTTCCCCAGGAGTTTAGAGCCATGTGGTCAGGAGCCATGTCAGTGTGAGGCAGGGGCCACCTGTGCTGTTTTGATGCCTGGCTTTAGTGCCTGGATTCAGATGAGCTCAGCTCCAGACCTACAAAATCTACAGAGCCACTAGACCATTATTTAACCAGTTACCTGCCCCCAGCTGCCTTGTGGTCCTAACATACATTGAAACCAGCTTCATCAAGGGTCCCCACGAACTACTTCTGGATTTAGTGCCTGGGAACATAGATAAGAAGACCTAAGGGAACTCCACGTAGGGCCTGGGCCTCTGCTGTCACTTCCCTCCCACACCCATCTCTTGAGCTCCTAGGCTGGCAGGAACTCCCCAGAGTTTTCTCTTCTCCAGGTCCAGCAGCTACACTGTTTTGATTTTTGTTTTGGGGTTTTGTTCCCCCCACTAGTTTTGATTCTTTGTATTTGAGTGTTTATTCTTTCTCCTCTTTTTTTCCATTCTCTTGAATTTTATCCTTTCTATCTCTGTGGTTGTCCTTTTTCTCTTTGGCTACTCATTTCCCCATTTGATCATTCTTCACTACTCTCTATCTCTTTTAACCTTTCCTCTCCCTAGTTTTTCTGTGCTTTCTTTTCTTTGTTCTTCCTTTCACTTCCTGTCTTATTTTTCTCTTCTGTAGCTTTACTTTCCTGTCACTCTTCTCTTTTTCAATTATTCCTAAGTATCTTTATTTCCTTCCTTTTATTTTCTCTCTTATAGCTCCATTTCCCTACCCTCTTACATATTTATAGTTATGAAGTTATTTTTTGTTGTTGTTGCCTGTTTTTGTTTCTTTTTTCTCCTTATTATTTTCTCTTTTCATTGTTGGCTCCTTGTTTGTTTTTTCTTGGGTGTGGAGGTGAGGGGAAGGGTTTTTCTCTTTCCCATTAAACAGTTGACAGCAACCTTGCTCATGCAGCCCCGCCACAAATGTACCCTCTGCAGCTCCACCCACTAGGCACGAGTCAGTACCAGTTTCTATACCATATGATCAATGATAGACAGCAGCCAACACCAACAAAACCCACCATAAACTGAGGTGCACAAACAGTGAACAAGAACAATGTACATGCTTCCATTAGCTAACTACACCCTCAAGAGACAATTGGTGAGAGCCTGAGAACACACCAACATACAATCATCAATTAAATACAAATACAACAACCCCAAAATGCCCAGGAAACAACAAACAATTTTAGCTCATATGAAGAAACAAGAGAGAATGGCCCACGTAAAGGACCAAGATGCAGAGCCAGAAAACATTTCTGAGGGATAAAACGTAATGGAACCAACTGAAAAAGAATTCAAAATAATGATATTTAGGTACCTTCAAAGGATTGACAGAAAGATCAAGAAAAGCAATGGAATACAGAAAAAACTGGAAATTTTCAGGAAAACACTACAAGAACAAATAGACAAAAACGATTTTTGAAACAATACAAAAACTGCAATTAGAAACCAAGACGATTAATACTAAGATTTCAGAAATGGACAATACATTGAAAGGGCCAGAGGTATAGAACTGAAGCAATGGAAGCCTGAATTAGTGATCTTGAAGATAAATCTATCAAACTAGTGTGCTAGAACAATCAGAAAAAAGAATGAAAAAATCCGAAGAAAGTCTAAAAGTTATGTGGGACACAATGAAGAGGAACAAGTTATGAGTGATTGTAATTCCAGAACAGGAAGAGACAATAAAAAGCACAGAGAAAATTGTTAAAGAATTGTTGAAAGAAAACTTCCTTAACATCATGAAAGACAAGAAGATAACCATTCAAGAAGCAGAACCAACAACAAACAGGATAGCTCCAAAAAGAAAACCACCAAATATATCATAATCAAACTCTCCAAAACAAAGACAAGGAAAGAATCTCGAGAGCAGTTCAGGAAAAACGAAGTTATCTACAAAGGAGAACCAAAGACTAAGCTCTGACTTTTCAGCAGAAATTACACAGGCAAAAAAGCAATGTGATGACATATACAAAATTCTGAAAGAAAAAAGTTGCCAACCAAGAACCATATATCCAATAAATCTGTCCCTAAAATATGATGATGAAATTAGGACATTTCGTGGTAAACAGAAATGAAAAGAATTAGTAGTAAGAACAATGTTACAAAAAATGCTAAAGGATGTCCTTTGTAAACAACAGCAGACAACAACCTGAGATTACCATACATGGCAACACCATCTAGAACTCAGTCTAGGTATGTTGTTGTTTTTAAGTGCCGTCGAGTTGGTTCTGACTCATGGTGACCTTGCGTAAGGTTTCCAAGGCTTTGAATCTTCCAGGGAACAGAAGGCCTCAACTTTCTTCTGCAGAGTGCCTTCATAGTTAAGAAATTATAAAGTGTGCTTGAACTGTGGACCTTGTGATTCACAGTCTATTGCTTATCCTATAGAAGTATTAAAAGTAAAATAAAGCTGTTGTTGTTGTTAAGTGCCATCAAGTTGGGTCCTATGGTGACCCTGTATTGGGTTTCCAAGGAGTGGCTGGGGAGCTTGAATCACTGACCTTGTGGTTCAAACCAACTTTGCAGTCCAGCACATTAACCCACCGCACCGTATCAGGACTCCAAGACAAACATTGTATATCTTTAAATCTTGTTGTTGTTACGTGCCGTCGAGTCGGTTCCGACCCATAGCGACCCTGTACAGGGTTTCCGAGGGTGTAAATCCTTACGGGAGTAGAAAGCCTCATCTTTCTCCCGCGGAGCAGCTGGTAGTTTCGAACCGCTGACCTTTAGGTTCGCAGCCCGATTCGTAACCAGAGCTTATATGTATAAACTGTTCATATCATATTTCCTTGTATGTCAGGGCTTTTATCTCATTGAAAGTAGTTCAATTTTCTTTTATTTTCACTGCTGCAAACAATTAGTGTGATTGTCTTATAACCAAAAGGTTGATGATTTAAGTCCACCCAGAGGCACTTTAAGGATCTCTGGTAGTGCAGTGGTTATGAGCTGGGCTGCTACTCTCAATGTCAGCAGTTCTAAACTACCAGGTACTATTAGGGAGAAAGATGTGGCTTTCTGCTCCTTTAGAGATTTATAGCCTCAGAAACCCTATGCAGGGTCACTATGAGTTGGAACCAACTCTATGGCACATAACCACCACCAGAGGCTTAACAGGAAGAAGACATGGCGATCGACTTTTGAAAAATCAGCCTTTGAAACTCCTATGAAACACAACTTTGTTCTGACACGCATGGGGTCATCATGAGATGGAGTCAACTCCAAAGCAAATTTTTGTTTTATTTTAATGGTGACTGTCAGAATTTAGATTCAGAGGTAATAGTAGATTCTGGGCTAATGGACTATTATATAATGGTTCACATATAATGGACGTGTTGCTGTCACCTTCTCTGAATGCTCTACAACTATCCTCTGGGTGGTCAGAGAAAACCTCACAAAGCACTGTTGTTACTGACCCATTTCCCTGTGGTACAATGCACAGATGGGATGCTGCTTGCCGGCACACAAACAGCTACCCACCTCTTAGGGCCTGTCCTCACTTTCCTGCAGTGGATTCTCAAGCTGAGAGAGAAGATCAAACTGTCTTTTCTATGGAAACATACCCTCTGTGGCTCAAATCTAGTGCTAAGTTTGGTTTCGTCACTTGGCAAAGGAAATGGGGAGTAAGTTTAGATGAGACTTCTTGGTCATTTCATCATCAGGAAGTTCTTTGACCTCTTTTGTGTGCTCCCCCCCCCACCCCAATATGAGTGGGGTGGTGTCAGTCCCTTACAATGGTGGCTGTTTTCCTTTCTACCCATTTACTTAAAGTCCCACCCCAAACTCCAAATCATTCCTATTGAGTTGGTTCCCACTCATAGCAACCCAGTAGCACTTTACCATACAGTTTTATTGGCAATAATCTTTACGTGGGGGGAAGTCAGATCTTTCTTCCACAGTGCCACTGGGTAGGTTTGAACTGTCAACATTTAGGTTGCTGTTGTTGTTAGTTGCCATTGAATCGGTACCAACTCATAGTGACCCTATGCACAGACGAACGAGACACTGCTCAATCCTGGGCCAACCTCACAATTATTACTATGCATGCTGGATGCTGCCACTTTGCCAATCCATCTTGCTGGGGGTCTTCCTCTTTTTCTCTGACCTTCCACCTTACCAAACATGTTATCCTTCTCTAGCAACTGGTCCCTCCTGACAATATGTCCAAAATATGAGAGACGAAGTTTGGCCATTTTGTCCTCCAAGGAGCACTCTGGCTGCACTTCTTCCAACACAGATCTGTTAGTTCTTTTGGCAGCCCATGGCTCTTTCATCATTCTCCTCCAACACCATAACTCAAAGGTATCAATTTTTCTACGGCCTTCCTTATTCACTGTCCAGCTTTGCATGCATATGAGGTTATTGAAAGTACCATGGCTTGGGTCAGGCACACCTTAATCTTCAAGCTGACATCTTTGCTCTTCAACATTTTAAAAAGGTCTTGTGCAGCAGATTTGCCTAATGCAATATGTTGATTGATTTCTAGACTGCTGCTTCCATGAGTGTTGATAGTTGATCCAAGAAGAATGAAGTCCTTGACAACTTCAATCTTTTCTCCTTTGATAAGAATGTTGTTTTTGGTCCAGTGGTGAGGCTTTTTGTTTTCTTTACATTGAGATGCAATCCATGCTGAAGGCTGTGCTCTTTGATCTTCATCATTAAGTATTTTAAGTCCTCTTCACTTTCAGCAAGCAAGGGTGTATCATCTGCATATCACAGGTTGTTAATGAGTCTTCCTTCAGTCCTGATGCCACGTTTTTCTTCATAGAACCCAGCTTCTCGGATTATTTGCTCAGCATCCAGGTTGAATAAATATGGTGAAAGAACACAACCTTGTCTCACACCTTTCTTAATTTTAAATCGTTCAGTGTTATTGTGTTCTGTTTGAACAGCTGCCTCTTGGTCATGTACGGATTCCTCATCAGCACAATTAAATTTTCAGGAATACTCATACTTCACAATGTTGTCCACAACGTGTCATGCATGATCCACACAGTTGAAAGCTTTTGTGTAGTCAATAAAACACAGGCAAACATCTTTCTGGTATTCTCTGCTTTCAGCCAAGATCTATCGGACATCAGCAATAATATCCCTCGTTCCACGTCCTCTTCTGAATCCGGCTTGAACCTCTGTTAGCGTTGTTAAAGTGCTGTTGAGTTGGTTCTGACTTATAGTGACCCTGTATAGGGCTTCCAATGAGTGGCTAGTGGGTGGTAAGTGTCTTTGAGTTGGTTCCTACTCATGGCGACCCTATATGTGCAGTTCTTGAGACTGTAACTCTTCATGGGAGCTGAAAGACTCATCTTTCTCCCACGGACTGGCTCGTGGACTTGAACTGCTGATTTTGCTGTTAGCAGGTCAACATGTAACCCACTATATATACCACCGGTGCTCCTTAGCTTAGTAGTAGAGTGCAAGCCTCTGCAGAGCTTAAAAACCAAACAATTATAGGTATAGAACCATTAATATTTTCCAGCAATTTTGAGTTCAATTAATACTTTTTGTTGTTGTTGTTAAATGCTTTCGAGTTGATTCCAGCCTATAGCGACCTTGTATAGGGTTTCCAAGGAGTACCTGGTGAGCTTGAACTGCTGACCTTGTGATTCAAATTACTTTGAAGTCCGCTGCATTAATCCACAGCACCACAAATTTAATTAATGAAATCCTCTCACACTCTTATATGGTGCTATCTATTTCAAAGGAGGGGCTCTGAGTTTCCATCTACTCAACCAAGGATAAGTTCAGAGATCAAGAACTTTAAGCGTCTATAGATTTATCAAGGAAAAGAAACCTGGGCTTGTCACTATACTGCTCAATTCAGAGAGCACTTGATCTGTTATTTTCTGTGGCACTTATCACTGATCTTGCATATGCTTACTTGTTTACATGCCTTATCTCACCTACTAGAGTCTAAGTTCTTTAAGGACAAGATCCCTATCAGATTTAATTTTGCAGTGTCAGCAGATCTGGCAGGCCCCAAATTGTTTGATTTCATTAAATAAATGAATGAGAGAATGAAGAAAATGATACACATTTCAGTTTAATTCTCTAAAGTTTATTTGGTTTATATGAAGAAAATCCCCAAAATGATAGTCCTGGTGTGGTACTGTGGGTTAATGTGCTGGACTGCAAAGTGGGTTGAACTGCAAGGTTGGTGGTTCAAGCTCACCTGAATCATACAGGGTCACTATGAGTCAGCACTCAACAAGTTTAAGCTAGACTACTCTCAGAACTTCCTACTCCTTTTTCATAAATATAAATGTCACCTGGGTAACTAATACACCTGAACTCCTATAACTAACAAAAACTTAGGGAATTCTTCCTGAAAGCATTGTTTAAGGTGAGGGGATCCTCAGTTATGCGGTTGCTTCCATTCTTTTTAAATTTCCAATTCTTCATTTTTGGTATATATTGTTGAAATGCTTAGGCAAAAAACTTGCTTTGCATTTCAGCTTTATGTATTTTGGGACTGAAGATATATTTACGGGGTAGAAAGCTGTGTTTTATCTTTACTGTCTCGTAAATTGTTAAGCTCAAGTATTAAGCCAGCAATAAGCCAGAACTTGCCTATCAATCATCGGTTCCTCCTTGTTTAGACTAACTAGGCACTTGAGTTGCAGTTTTTTCTTTCTTTCTTTTTTCTCTGTAAAAGAACCACAGAAACACAAGGGAAAGAAGACAGAATGCAAATTAAAAAAAAAAAAAAAAAGAGAGAGAGAGAGACATACAGCAAAAACTTACTTCTTTTCAGATTGTTTCGGAACAATTCTTCAAGCTTAAAACAGGCTCTAGTGTCCGTATTGAAAAGATGGAGAAATAAAGTCAGTTCAAATATTATTGGCACGAAATTTCAAGTCTTCTTAATATTAAAAATGACACTAAGAAAATTAAGTAAAATGTATTTTTGAAACTAGGACAAAAAAATCAGGAATGTTAGCAAACTGATATGGGATGAATGAGGAATCCAACTCAACTGCTTTACATTAATCCCAATTGTTAGTGACACCATAGGACAGGGTACAATGGCCCTATAGGGTTTTACTTAGTGACCCTGTTGGACAGAGTAGAATGGCCCCATAGGGATTTCCAAGGAGCTTTGGCAGCGTAGTGGTTAC
>NW_006408531.1:1949933-1955019 GCF_000296735.1 Chrysochloris asiatica | reverse complement strand
CTATGAGTCGGTTCCGACTCGATGGCACCTGACAACAACAACAATCTAGAATGTTTTAACAGTGGTGGTGGTGTTAAGTGCCCTTGAGTCAGTTCTGCCTCTTAGCGGCCTGTATATGGTTTCTGAGGGGCTGCTGGTGATTTTGAACCTTTGACTTGCGGTTAGCAACCCTCAACAACAAGTATACTTGCTGTTGTTGAGTGCCATCGAGTTGGTTCTGATTCACAGTGACCTTGTATAGGGTTTCCAGGGATCAGCTGGTGAGCTTGAACTGTTGACCTTGTGGTTCGCATTCAGTACTTACCACACTCCCCTGGCATTTGGGGTACTGACCTTATAATCAGGTTCTGATTGTTTGGGTTGTTGGGGCAGTGTGTTCCAGGAACTGTTAGTCAATACAAAACTACAGCCATTGGCAGTTACAAAGAGAAGGTGATAGCCCAGTAAGCTCTGAAGATGCTCTTAATTAATTACCAAAGATGAAAATTATTTTATTTGAGTGAATTCTACCTATACTCAGTAGAATTCATAGATGTACCCTTTAGAATACAATCTGTGTCAACAGATAAACCGCATTAACTATCTAGATTTACTTCTTGAAACCAAACCACTCCTGAGATCCAAACCAGTATATTCACCTTTTTTGTCATCTTCAGTTTAATATCCTTCAACTCTCATATCTAAAATCAATTCCCAAATCCTGTTGACCTTTATTTAATACCTAACTATCCCATATATTCACACGCTTCTTTCCACCTATTCTTGCTTAGGTCATAGTCATTTCTTGCCTACATCACAATTGAAAGACTAGCAAAATCAACATCCACATACCCTTTATCTAAATTCCTCTTTTATCATTCTGCAATATTTACTTTCTCTCTCTTTCTGCCTGTGCATGCTGCTCTGTTTGAACTTAAAAACATTGATATTCTCACATTTCATTGCTAAATTTCACCTTGTCTCTTATGATCAAAGCCATTCTATATAACCGTAAAACCATTGATCAATAGTTAATAAATTTATCATCGATATTATAATATTGTCTGATATATAGTAATCCAAATTCATATTTTTCAAATGATCTCCAACGTGACCACTCCTTTGAGTGTTCTTTTTAAATTCTGAAGTCAATTAAGGATTTCACCTAGTTGTCATGTCTGGTCTCCTTTACTCTACAAAGTTCACCTTCCTCTGGGTATTTGTGTTTTTCATGCTGTTGATAGTATTGAAGATCCCTGGGGATTTGTTGTGTAGACTGCCCACAATCTGGGTCTGTTAGATTGTGACAGACTTCATGTTCAACATTCTGGCAAGGATTATGTTGTACAGTTTCCATTGCATCTTAAGATGAATATTTTCCATTGCATCTCTTGATTAATGTTACGATCCCTGGCCCCCAACATTTTATTATGAAAAAATTTGGATATACAAAAGAGTTAGAATAACTTTCATTCAATATTCAAATATATCCCCATGCCCTATGTTCTTCAGTTAATATTTTGCTATGTTCTGCCATAGTCTTAGCTGGTTCCCCATGTATATCACTTGATAAACCTTCAAGCCATGATCTTTAAAAAAGGCAAATTTTATCACTTTCCTGCTTAAAAGGATCTACTGGGTCTCCACTGCTCGTCAGATAAAGACCCAAAGTCTTGCCATATCTTCAAGGCCGTGGCCCTGCCTTTCTACCTCAGCTCACCAGCTGTACTCTCTTCTTGGTGCTTTTATCTCTGAAAACACTGGTCTTTGGTCAGCTCCTTGAATGCTCCATGATTCGTTCTGCCACTTCCCCTGAGAGGAACTTACCTTTTCCTCTTTCTACCTCCCTTTTAGCTGATTAAATTCTTCTCATCCATGAAGGCTTGGCTCAAATGTCCCTTCTTCAAGAAAGCCTTCTCTAATTTCTTAGAATAGGTCAGATTTCTCTGCTGTATGCTCATATTACTCTATGTTTTTCTTTGAACATTTATAGCATATGGGTATTGTTATGAAATAATTCCTTCTATAATTAACTGCATAGTGCCTGTATGCTCCATGTGGGAAGAGAATGTGCTTGCTCATGGTCATACGTATCTTCGTCGCCTAAATTACACATGGTTGTTGTTGTTAGGTGTCCTAACAACCCTTTGTACACCAGAATGCCCGGTCCTGTGCCATCCTGTGTCATCCTCACAATAGTTTCTGTGTTTGAGTTCATTGCTGTAGCCACTATGATAATCCATCTCATTGAGGGTCTGCTTTGTTTTCACTGACACTCTATTTTACCAATCATTGATGTCCCCCTCTAGGGTCAGGCCCCTCTTCATAAGTGAGATAAGGTCTTGGCATTCTTTTTCTAAGGAGCATTTTGGCAGTACTTCTTCCAAAACAAATTTGTCCCTTTTGGCAGTCATGGTATATTCAGTATCCTTCAGCAATACTATAATTCCAAGGCATCAATTCTTGTTTGGTCTTCCATATTTATTATCTAGTTTTTGCATGCGTATATGCAGCAGTTGAAAACACCATGGCTTTGGGTCAGGCACACCTTAATCCTCCCTCAAAGTGACACCTTTGCTTTTTACACTTCCTTTTACATATTACACCTGGTTGTTGTTGTTGTTAAGTGCTGTAGAGTCAATTCCAAGTCACAGAACCCTGTATGGTGTTTCCAAGGAGTAACTGGTAGGTTTGAACCTCCAACCTTGGGGTTAGCAGTCCAATGTTTATCCTACAGCGCTACACCAGAACTCCATTACACATGGTAGGTCCTTAATAGATACATGCATACGTTGGAGATATTGTGGGTTTGGTTCCAGACCACCACAAAAAAGTCTCACAAGTTTTTTGTCTTCCCAGTGCATATAAGTTATATTTACACTATACTGTAGTCTATTAAGTGTACAGTAGCATTATGAAAAAGTTTGAAATATTATGAGAGGTACATGAAAAGTTTGAAATTTTGTAGGAAGTACTAAAATGTGACACAAAGACATGAAGAGAAAACTTGCTGTTGGAAACATGTTGCCTATAGACTTGCTGAAGGAGTCCTGGTGGCGCTGTAGGATAAGCACTGGACTGCTAGTCACAAAGTCAGCGATTCAAACCCACCAGCCACTGTGAAGGAAAAGGATGAGGTTTTCTGCTTCAGTAAAGATTGTCAGCCTTGGAAGTCCTGTACAGGGTTACTATGAACTGTAATCAACTGGAGAGCAATGGATTTTGGTTTTGCTGGACACAGGGTTGCCGTAAATCTTCAATTTGTTAAAAAAAAAAAAAAAAAAAAAGCATTATCTACAAAGTGCAGTAAAGTGAAGCACAATAAAAAACAAGGCACGGCACGCCTGTATTTGGTGAGCGAGTGGTTACTTATGTATGCGTAGGGGTGTGTTCATGTTTGACATGTGTGACATGGACACCCCTTTACACACACATAAAGTAACTACTTCACTTTATAGTAAAGAAGAGCTCCAGATTTTCTTCCTACTCTGTCTTTATGTATATTTAAGGCAGAGTAGGAAGAAAATCTGGGAGATCTGCTTCTGAAAATCAGCCATTGAAAAACCTGTGGGTCCCAGTGGTTCATTCCATAGCGGATCGTGGGGATGCTACAGGACGGAGCAGCATTTTGTCTGTTCTGCTTGAAGTTGCCATGAAGTGGATGTTGCCTAACTCAGTAACAGCTATTAGCAGTACTATATATTGATTCTCCAATTTCTCCTTTCTTTTTAGGTATTGATGTCAAATTGGAACGTCATAGGAAACAGAACGTCTTAAAAAGAAGACTGGAGAAAGTCTTTGGATTACATTGAAGCTCAGCAGAAATGGCCAAGTCTGGAGAACTTGAGGCTCAGCCTGACGAAGCACAGAACGAGTTCAGTGACATCATTAAGTGCAGATCTGGTAGGTAATGGAAGTTTAGAAGAGTTATGGATTGTTACATGTAAACAATTTAGAAGACATTCGTCTTTTGGCATGGTTTTGTATCGTGCTTGTGAGGCAAACTTTTTGTGAGAAGCTTAGCTGTGACAAATGATGATTATCCTATGCAAGGTGGTGTCCTATTTCTGTTTATCGACCTGATTTTCTCTTATTGTATCTTGATTAGCAGTTCAAACACATCAGCTGCTCCTCGGAAACCCTACATAGGGTCATTGTGAGTCAGAACCGACTCGACAACACTTAACAACAACAGCAAAAACATTTTGACTAGCATTGCTTGTTGAAGCTGCTAACTCTCACTGATGGCTGTCCATTTAGAAGCATGCCCCATTAAGCAGGAAAATAAAGCTGGACCTTTCTTTTCTTACTTCTTCTGATTTCCTGAAATTGAAGGGATTATATGCTTAAAGTAGGAAGTACCATGGTTTCTGGCAGATTGAATCCTCTCAGGATTTGACTCGATTACCATATCTCCTTCAACTGCTGTTTGGAAACTTGTAATGTGCCATCTTGTCAAGGTTCTGTTTTACCAAGAAAATCTTATAAAGTAGAATGAAATGGATTCATGATTTTCACATGAACATTTTAATTAGGAACCTCAGTATACCACCTCCTGCCCAGTCTGCTTATACTGCCGAACGCTTTTTGATTCTTGCTGTACAAACGAACCAAGTGAAGGAATTTTAAAAAAATGCAAATGTGTTGGCCCCATTCCAGACCTATTGAATAAGAATTTCTGTATTTTTAAAAAGTTTCAGATATGATCCTGACAAAGCTAGGGGTAAGAACTGCTGCTTTAACCCAGTAATAATATGAATGTTGAGTATTTGGGGCCTTGGTGAATTCTTCAGAAAGTTCTTGTTTCCTCAGAAGATCTTGCTCCACGGATAAAGTTATTTCAAGCTCTAAAGCGAGAGATGTATCAGATAGAAGGGCCTTTCTGAACTTTGGAAATCACATGAAGTCCCACCCTGGGTGTGAACTCTATATTTAAGTAACTTTGAGAGTTACTTTGAGATATAAAATTACATCCAGTGTCTCTTTTTGAAGTTCTGGTGTGGCTCTGTAGGATAAGCATGGAACCACTAACCACAAAGTTGGTGGTTCAAGCCTATCAGACAATCAGACACTCTTAGAAACCCTATGCAGGGAACTGACTGCATGG
>NW_006408531.1:1945374-1949833 GCF_000296735.1 Chrysochloris asiatica | reverse complement strand
GAGGCTTTCTGCTCCCGTAAAGATTTACAGCCTCGGAAACCCTGTACAGGGTCGCTATGAGTCAGAACCGACTCCACAGCACATAACAACAACAAATCTTTAAGGAATCAAACTGCTAAGTCTTTAGTCCACTGGGCAACAGTAGACTTTTGGTTAGCAGTCGAGCGTTTTAACCACTGTGCCCTCAAGTTTCCTTGAGTGGGGAGCAAATAGGAATTTATCTCTAAAGGAAAAAAAAAATCACCTTAACCAGAGACCCAGTTTGTCTAGGAGGAGAAGGGAGGCGGGGTGGGGGGCGTGACTCGCGTTTTTCAACGCTCTGAACACCGGGCCTAGGGTTTGCTCCAAGCATCCATTCCAGCTCTTGGCTCCTGCAGGAACGGTTTGCTCCCACAGCCGTGCCGCCCCAGCCCAGTCGAGCGCCAGGCGAAGCGCTGCGGGCGGGGAGGGCGCTCAGGCCGGCGCTGATTGACGGGGCGCGCGGTCAGGTGACCCGGGGCGCCACGTTCCCGGAGCTGAGCCCGGGGTGGCCGCGGCAGCCAGACCGGGGCCGAACCCGGAACCAAGAGGGGTTGGGTTTCGGGAACAAAGTTGCTGGGCCGCCTGCGCCTAGTGGAACGGGCGCGCTGGCACAGCGCCAGCCTGCAGCTACGACCTGCTGGGCCTTGCGGGAAGAGCGACCGTCAGGGGGCCTGGAATCGAGCCCCCAGTCTGGCGGAGGAGGGGTGGAGGCGCTCTTGGTCGGTCCCGCACCCCTCCTCCTCTCCAACAAAGGGGCAGGCCTGGGGCGGGGAGGAGGAGGAGGAGCCGCCGGCCCAGGCCAGCCACCCTCGCGCACAAAGTTGTGGAGTCGCCCAGCTTGGAAGGAGGAGCGGGCCGCAGCAGTCGGCCGCGGGCTTTCTCCCGTGGAGGGGCGAGGAGGAGTCTACGGCCACAGAAGCCGATTGGGGAATGACGCGGAGCGGGTCCCTCCTTTTCGTGGGACATTTCTGCAGACAGAAAACTCTCTAGTGCTTGGCAAACTTGGTGCCTGCCTACGCGCCTGCTCCAGGTTTGCACTTGGACTTTTTTGTTTTGTTTTGTGTGTTTTTTTTTTGGCGGAACTACGGGGCAGGAAGATTGCACAAGTCTGGGCGTTTTCAGTCGAGTGTTAAGAAACCCCCCCCGCCCCCCCCCACCCCGATCTTGTCTGGTTGTCCACATTTCATGAAAAATCAAGTTGCATCACGAAGCTCTCACTCGCATAACTCTAGCGACTCCTGCCACCCAGACACATCCAAAGGCGCCGTGGTCCGTCCGGGGCACTGCAGCGACTAACAGTGAGGCGGCCCGTGTGGCACGGAGCAGGTAAGTCCATGCATTATTGAAGCTTCGGGCTGGTAATGTGACCACGGCCCGGAGGGACCGGGGAGAGGAAGGAGGGTGGACTTTTCAGCGACTCTTGGCTCTGGGACCAGCCTCCCGAGCTGCTTCGAAGTCTTTAGTCTAAACCGTAACCAACTTTTGCGTGCGCTTTTCTTGGAATCTCATTTCACCTCCTCTTGGCTGGCGAGAGAATGTCAGAAATGTGGCGAGAGTTCGGGCTAGAAGGTCCTCGGGATCCGGACTAATTGCGAGCGTCCAGAATTCCGATGAGTTCTGTCTGTCTCCTTGCCCCTATTCCTGCCTAACCCAGCTTGGTGAGAAGGGTGAGTCGCGCGGTGAGGGGCACCGGGCCAGGGAGCATCACCAAGAAGGGACGTGGCCTCCTAAGAGAGCCTGTCACGCAGCTCCCAGCCCTGGAAGGCCGGACTCCGGAGACATCTAGAACGAGAGGGTTGGGAGGAGGTGGGTGTGTGGTCCGCTGGCAGAGGAGCGGCACCTAACCAGTCGCCTGGCAGGAAACGTGCTCTACCTCCCAAGGATTGCTGCGCCCGAGGGTGGAGCTCTGGAGAGTGTGGCGCGACCACCAGCAGCCTGCCAGCGGCACTGGGAAACTGAGGGGATGGGGTGGAGGAGGCGCCCCATCGGACCGTAGTCCCGCGGAATCGCCTCGTCTCTTTTCTGGATTCTTGGCATTTCTTGTTGCAACAGACAAGGTAACTCAGGGCTGCTTGTGACCTGGGGTTTGAGGTTAGGGTTGTCCAACGCTACTTAGAAAACCAACAAAGCATTAGTTTATTATTAGCTTTTAGAAGCCATTCTATTAAAAATATATCCCCCAAAACCCAAATTACGAAAAGGACTCACTCGTTCCGGAGTTGTTTTAGGGGGAGGTTACACGCGCCCGACTCCGAGCGTCAAGCACATTGAACTGAACAGCCTGGAGTCGAACTCCACCGCCTAGCTCTCTGGGGGTGTCCCGGGGAGAGCCTCTTTCCCAGCCTCCAGGTAGGCCGAAGGAGGGAGTCTCTTGAGCTGTCAGAGCCTCACGAGTCCGTCCTCTATGCTAGTCTTGGGTGAGATCTGTGTCCCGGGCGCGGTGGCCAGAGCGCTTCAAGTACCGAGGGAGCGCCGCGGGCGCTCACACTACCGGGTTTGGGCTGGCTGTAGCCTCAGCCATCCATCTCTTTGTAACTTACACCGGCGGCCGGGGGATGCTCAGGGGCCCTCTAGGCTGGCTGTTGGTGGGCGGCGGGGACTCAGTTGGCGGAAGCGCTGCGAGGTTGGTAAGAGCTGGAGGAATGCAAAGGCTGTGGGAGATTCAGCCGCCAGGGTTACGGACAGGCGGGGAAGACCAGGTTTTACATGGAACCATTTCTCCGCCCCCTTTGCCACCATTTATGATGCGACAGCTCTTTAACTCTCCTTTGGATGTTTACCTAAAATTTATTACCCCTGTAAGCAGTCTTAATCACAGTAGTATTAACCTTCCCTGGAGCGCTTCCGAGAGTGAGAGTGAACGTCAGTTCTTGGCACTCCGTGGTTCCTTTTACTACGTTTCAAGCAGAGTGGCATACTCTTGCCCCCTAAGCTTTTCTTTCTACTATCTCTAGCATTCCCTGGGTAGGTCCCCAGTGTAAATCAATTAATAGTCTTTGCCCAAGGCCCTAAACCACATTTCCACAATTGCACATTGTTGAATGGATACATAGCTCCACATGGGATCGTCTTAAATTGGAACTAGAAGGCAACTAATTTTAGAATGTTGTGCCATTCTAAAATTACTTAAGAATTGAAATGTCAATTTTGCTTTTCAAGTCACCCCCCCCCCTCCAGTTTCACCCCAGATTTATTGCCACACACTCTTGGTTTCTTTTTTACATGATAACCGTAAATGTAAAGAAAGAGTTGGTGAACATATATGAGTGAGTAAATTGTTGAATGCATTGGTGTCAGAAAGAAACATCTGGTTATACGTTATAGAACATCATGAGGGAATGGAACATGGGCAGTGGATACAATACACTACACTTGTATAGGACTTAAAATATCCTGTTAATTTATTGTCAGTTTCTCACCTGACTTTGTGTGGAAGATGGCAACCTCCATTTCATAGATGTGGAAATGGAGGAACACATTGCTGGTGGTAAAGATTTGATCTATCTCGTGATAATCAATTACAAATTGCTGCAGCATTTAGTGATTTAGGAGGAGGTCTTTTTGCCTTATGTTACTGAATGAAACTGGAGTCCCTAGGCCATAAGTGGTAACAAGTGACAGTCAGTGGCCTTCAATGGAAGTGTTCTCTTATTATTTCTCCTTTCTGTTCTTTCCTTGTCCTCGGCCCCCTTTTCTGTTGGATCTTTTGCAGAATGCATGGATTTTCATTAAGAAGAGACAAGATGAGAAATTAAGTAAAGGACAGTGCCAAATAAAGCATTGTTGTTATTAAGTGCTGTCCAGTTGGTTCTGACTAATAGGGGACCTATAGAGTGTTTCCGGGAGCAGTTGGTGGGTTTGAACTGCCATTGTTTTGGTTAGCAGTCAGTCCAGTGCATATTCTATAGCACCACACCATGGACTTCAAAAAAAGCATGTTGTTGTTAAGTGCCGTTGAGTCGGTTCCGATCTATAGTGACCCTCTATAAGGTCTCTGAGGAGTGCTGGTGAGCTTGAACTGCTGACCTTGAGGTTCAGACGACTTTACAGCTTAGTGCATTAACCCACATTGTCACTGTAGGACTCCTAAATAAAGCATAGCAAGAAAAAATATTACTGGTAACGTGAAAATGAAATAGAAATCTGTGTAAACAGTTAATTTTATGGAGCGGGGGAAGTTTTGGGGAAGCACTGCTTTGTGAAGCAAAGACCGTATGAAGGAAGATATTAGGGTTATCTCACAAGTAGAAAATTGCTTTCCAGGAAAGAATTTTTTTGGGGGGATGACACTATTTTCCATAATAAAATTTTATATGCATTCTTCTGAAACAAGTTTTGATTCTCAAGCAAAGCTTTCCATTTTGAACCTGAAGAAAGGAACATATTCACATACTAATCTAGAATGTTTTAACAGGGAAGCCCAGTTAATACCACTTCT
>NW_006408531.1:1933519-1937667 GCF_000296735.1 Chrysochloris asiatica | reverse complement strand
TTTTTTTTTTTTTTTTGCTGTGCTGCTTGGTTGATGAGGGTGTTGGTGATTATAGATTTGGCTCTAATATGTAGCGAATATTATTTAGGTTGAAATATCTGTTGAGGGTAAAGTTTAATATCCTGTTTTAAGACATACTTTGAGGGTGTTTTATTCCTCTAAAATTATTTTGTTTTAAAGTATCTTATTATTATAAAGTACTATGTAGGTATAAAGGAGTCCTGGTGTGAATCTGTGGGATAATGCACTGGACTGCAAGGTCAGTTTGAACCACAAGGTCAGTGGTTCAGATTCTCCAGCTGCTCCTTGGAAATCCTATACAGGGTCGCTCTGAGTTGAAACCAATTTAAGGGCACTTAGGAACTACAACAATGTAGGTATAAAGGAATCTTGGTGTGGTGCTTTGGGATAATGCACTGGACCTCAAGGTTGGGTTGAACTGTAAGGGTGGTGGTTCAAATTCACCAGCTGCTCCTAGGAAACCCTATACAGGGTTGCTGTGGTTGGAACGGACTCGGAGGCACTAGACAACAGCAACAACATGTAGGCATAAGGAAGTCATGTCTTCTTAATAGTACAGAATGTATATCCGAAGTATAGGAATTTAACAAAGAGCAAAATGAAGTAGAGACAATTTCTTGTATCTGTACTTGTCATGTTCAATAAATTGTGAGAAAGTCTGTATTCTTAAGATGGCTTCTTATGGAGGGAATTGTGACCATTGTAATGAAGCAAAGTATTTAATTTGTTGAATGTAAAACTGATGATCTGCTCTGTAAACCTTCACTCAGTTCACAATAAAAAGTTAAAAAGATATGTATAGTTTATTGTTGCAAAAAACAGACTGTTTTCTGAGTCAACCTCCTGTGTACTTTATGACGCTTTAAAAATACTGGGTGTAGATATCGAGCACATATACTTCCAAATGGTCCTTTAAATTTAAAATTAGTATTTAAAAACGGTGACTACTTCTATACACTGCTTGAGGACAGTTTGGCAAAATGTATTTTCAACCTCTGCATACCAATTGGCCTAGTCATTCTATTTTCTCGAGATTTTTCTCCTAGGGAATAAGTAAAGATGCACATACAAAGGGACTTCAAAAAGCTCATGGAAAAATGGAATTAAAAGATAATGGAGATTTCCAACAAACTTTTAAGTCCACTTATTAAAGGAACTGATCACAGTATTCTTTCTAATAACATATGTATAATATTTTATATATACATAAAACATCCCTTACAAAGCTCCATTACTGGGGATTGGTTACATCATTATTTCCCAAAGGGTGATGAAATGAGCACAAGGTCTAGGTGGGTTGTTTTTTGTTAAATGCCGCCATCGAGTCAGTTCTGACTCATAGCGACCCTGTATGGGGTTTCTGAGGTAACCAACCTTGCAGTCCAGTGTTTATCTTACAGTGCCACCAGGACTGCAAGATTCTTGATGTGTAATTCAAAAAGAATGTCATGGTTAACTAGCTTTAGGAAACAGTGTTCTAAAAAACCACCACTGTTTTTTTTATTTTCGAACATCTGCATGTACTGTCTCGAATCTTGGTGGGACTCAGTCAATTGGCTTATATCCATAAAGTGGAAGCTTATACATGAATAAAAATGATAGGCAACATATATGTGAGCATGGGATATGTTCTTAGTATATTATTAAATAATAACATATATGAATAAAAAAATCACAGATGTTGTTTAGCAGCATACACACTAAATGTCAATAATAGTGGTCATCTCTGCATGTTGGGATTCTTCTTACTTTGCTCATATGCGTTTTCGGAAGTTCCTTAATGAACTTGTGTTTACTTTGTTATTTTTAAGGACTTTCAAATTGCTTAGATATTTTCATGACAAGGCAATGACTGTAATTTTTTTGTGTGTGTGGCACCTCCTTCAAAACACATTGAAACTTTAGCTGTTTCATATTTGAGATATGAATCTCATTTTTTCTGGATGAAGTATGTTACAGAAGCCAGTAGATAAATTTGGACTTGAATGAGCCTTTTAGTCCCAGAGTTGCTTTCTGGGAGATACTTTTTTTTTGATTCTTTTAATTACAGTGGTAGTGTCTAAAACTTACATAATAAAAGGAGATTTAAAATCCAGGTTCAGAAAAGGAATCATCTCTATATAATACATGCTTTTAAAAAGATCCTCCTTGGGCATGTTGTCCACTGAATTTGTTGTTTTTCCATATCTTTAAGGAATGTTTTCCTAAAAGGGAATTTTAATTCTGATCTGTTTATCTAGGTTTCTTTTTTATTTGAGAGAGATTATATGATGAAACTGGGGTAAAAGAAATTAAGATTGAGTGTATACAATCAATTTAGTCTCTTGGTTTATGAAGATTCAACTTCCCCCTTTCCCTGCTCCCAAGTTTGGAGTTTGGACTGTCTAAAAGCCCTGCAAAATAAAAATATTTTTACATTTATGTTAATGTGTTGTTGTTGTTGTTAAGTACTGTAGAGTTGATTCTGACTCAAAGACCCTGTATAGGGTTTCCAAGGAGTGGCTGGAATTCCAAGAATTTGAACTGCTGACCTGGTGGTTCCAACTGACCTTGTGACCCAGTGCTTTATTCCACAGTGCAGCACCAGGCCTCCATGTTAAAGCGTTAGGGTTGTTTATATTGCCCTCATTTCGTATTAATTTTCTTCATGCCATGTGTGAAAACCTTTTTGAAAGATACATTCACCACCCAAAGAAAAATATGATGTTATCAAGGATAGGTGATAAGTCGTTGTTGTTAATTGCTGATTCATGGTGATCCTGACTCTTGGGGACACCAGATATGCTGACTAGACCTGCACGCCATTGGGTTTTCAATGCTGTGATCTTTTGGAAGCAGGTTGCCAGGTTTGTCTTCTAAGGTACATTTGAGTGGGTTTGAACCTCCAACCTTTTGACTGTCGCACTTAACCATTTCTTCCACCCAGGGACTCTATAGTTTCAAGAGCATAAAAACTGTATGTTTATTTATGGGTTTAGCACGTTTGCCTTAGATTTGGGTTGATTTTAGAAAGAAGACTTGAAAGAATGTGGCCTTTTATGGTTAGAGGTTTGAGATGGGGTAGAAGTAGACCTTTCCTTCTTACTTTAAGCCAGTTGAGATTGAGTTGACTTGGATTTATGGGGACCCCATGTGTGGTAGCAGAAGTGTACTCAGTAGGATTTTCAAGGACTGATTTTTTTGAAAGTCGATCACAGCATCCTTTTTCTAAGGTGCCTCTGGGTGGATTCAACCTTCAGCCTTCCCGTTTGTAGCCGAGTACTTTAACTGTGTGTGCCACCCATGGACTGCCTTCTTGAACATGAAGACATGAAGTTGAGTTCATCATTGGTTACTGCGTCACTGGCAGTATTGATTTGTAGATTATAGGAAGTTTCAGAAACTAGTAAATATTTTGAGAGCATAGACCAACAAAACAATGAATTTTTTTCTAGTCCATACAGTCTCCACGGCACATAACAACAACAAACATTCATAGGTTTATTCCAAACAAAACATGTTTAAACATGCCTCTGACTTCAGTGAATGGCAGTGTGGATACCTTTTCTCAGTAATAGAAATAGGTGACATTGAGTTGGTCCGAACTCAAAGCAACCCTTTATGGGGTTTCTGAGGCTGTAAATCTTTGTGGGAGCAGAAAGTCTCATCTCCTTCAGCAGAGCAACCGGTGGGTTCTAACTGCCAACCTTGTGGTTTGCAGCCCAGCGTTTATCCTGCAGAGCCTCTGAGCTCCCATACTTGTCTTGTTGTTAAGTGCTGTTGAATCCGTTCTGACTCATAACGACTCTGTGTAGGGTTTCTGAGGAGCAGCTGGTAGGTTTGCGTTGCTGACCTTGTGGTTCGCAGTCCAGTGCTGATCGTACAGCACCACAC
Organism: Chrysochloris asiatica; assembly: GCF_000296735.1. Lineage (NCBI taxonomy): Eukaryota > Metazoa > Chordata > Mammalia > Afrosoricida > Chrysochloridae > Chrysochloris > Chrysochloris asiatica. The sequence goes on along the minus strand of NW_006408531.1, from coordinate 1,933,773 downwards.
CGGAAGTATTTGTCTTAGTCTCATTTATATATCTAAAAAATCCACTACCATCGGGTCGGTTACAACTCAGAGACACCTGGCATGAGGTTTCTGAGGCTGTAAATCTTTACGGGAACAGAAAGCCGCGTCTTTCTTGCGCAGAGTGGCTGGTGAGTTTGAACTACTGATCTTGTGGTTAACACTTTGATGTTTATCCAATAGCAAGCATCACCCTATTGTTGTTGTTGTTGTTAAGTGCCATCGAGTCGGGTCCG
>NW_006408531.1:1884128-1933419 GCF_000296735.1 Chrysochloris asiatica | reverse complement strand
CTTCTGGGGGAAATTGCTGTGCCAGTAAATTAAAGGCAGAGAGGACAGCTCAGAAGGTTTTGGGGACGCAAAAGGATAATCTTGATAGATTTTATCAAGGACAAGGGTTTATTAGGAAGAAAACACTATGAATTTTTGAGAAGTGAAATATCTTGTCAACAAGGTGTGTGATGTGTAAGCCTTCTGCTTGAAGCATTTTAGCCATGAAATATGAAGATCGTTTGGGAGACAGACAAAATATAGCAGCACTATTACTGTTATTTCAAGTCAGTAACTAACACAGTTTAAAGTTAGTCATAAGACTAAGCTATTACCTGCTATTCTCAGTACTGCTGTGGAGTCAGCCCAGAAGCCCCTGAAGAGGCATCCAGATGCATGTGTGGCCTGTGGATGTGTGTGGAATTGTCGGGCATATGGAGTTTTGACAACTTGGGCATTAGAAACATAGACTCTCAATCCGAAACGGCCATTTGTTAAATGAATTTGTCAGGTAAATTCTACCTTGTTTCATGACTCAATAGACTTTTTAAAAGATTATGGGCAGAGAGCCTGACTAACAATGTTACGTTTTCTTCCTTTGCTGTTTTTCACTCTAATCCTGTGATATAGGAGGAAACCCCTAGAGGCTTAATTTAGCCATGCTTGTGATGTGATCACCAGCCTCTGCTTGTACACCTTCAGTGATGGGAATGGTGATGATGATGGTGGTGATGTTATAATTGTAGCACCTCTAGTTTGTTGAACACATACTATGTGCACACAGTACTATGAGTTTAATGCTCACAACTACAAGTTTATAGATGATGAATCCAAGCCATATAAAAGTACTTTGCTGTATTGTTTTGATCGCTCTTTCTCCAAAAGGCCCAATTATGCTGACCATAGGACCTTTGCATAAATCTCTTTTCCTTCTCTCTTTGCTTGGCTGGCTTCTTGTTGTATATATCTTAACTGTCAGCTCCTTTAAGAGGTCTTCCCTGCTAACTAACTGGTAGCTCTCCCCATCACTCTTGAATGCATTACTATATATGAGGGAACTCCAAAAAATTCATGGAAAACTGATGTTAAAAGAGACTGGAATTTTTCCATGAGCTTTTTGAAGCCCTCTTGTATGAGTTCCCATATTAACTTTATTGGCACAGTGGTTAAAGCATTCCATTGCTAACCAGGAGGTCAGCAGCTCCGCAGGAGAAAGAAGGAACAGACTCTGCTCCATAAAGCTCTGAGCCTTGGAAACCGGATGGAGCAGTTCTCAGCCATCCTTACAGAACTTACTCAGTGGCAATGGGGATTTTGTTTGTTTGTTTTCATCACTTTAACTCCACAGAGTTACATCCCTGGTACCAAGCCCAATATCCAGCACATGATAAGTGAGCAAGAAATATTTCTTCAATGAGAGGCTACAGAGCTAGACCATGCCAGAGCTGGGATTAGAACTTAAATGATCTGACTTCCAGAAATGTTCATCTGATTGACCTCTACATAGTGACCAAAAAGGAGCCCTGGTGGCACAGTGGTTAAAACTCTTGACCGCTGATAGGAAGTTCAGTGGTTGAAATCCACCTGTGGCTTCACAGGACCAAAGACCTGGTGATCTGCTTCTGCCGGTGACAGCCTTGGAAACACTGAGGCAGTTCTACGGTATCTTCAGGGACCACTAAATCCGAATCAATTCCAGGGGTAGACATAATGACCAAATGCCTAGTACATTTTTGTGCCCACCCTAGTCCCTTACAAGTTTTGTTATTGTTGTGAGGTGCCATCGAGTTGGTACTGACTCATAACGACAACTGTCAGTTCCTGCGCCAACCTTATAATCGTTGCTACATTTGAGCCCATTGTTGCTCTTACTGTGCCAGTCCATCTCATTGGGGGGGTCTTCCTCTTTTTCTCTGACCCTTCACTTTACCAAACATGATATCACTCTCCAGGGAGGGACTGGTTCTTCTTGATAATATGTCTGAAGTATGAGAGAAGAAGTCTGGCCATCCTGGCTTCCAAGGAGCATTCTGGCTTACTTCTTCCCACACAAGTTTAACATTGTATTAATTATATAAGACACAATTGCTCTGCTGCTTCTTTCAGTCACCAACCCTGGGACTCTGGGCTATGAGTTAGAGCTTTCCTGGGCTCCTGGTTGGTATCACAGCCCTGTGGGGGAGCGCCAAGTACAGGAGACAGTATCTGCTGTTTCTTAGTTCTGCCTCTGGTCTTGTTCTCTGTGGAGAGTTAGCAAAGGTAGTCAGTCCTCTGGGTGGAAGGTAGAAAAATTGATCATCTGTTCCTAACATGAATTCTCTTTTCCCTGACTTTTGCTCAAAGCTTTTAATTGGCTGATGAACAAAGGCAGTGAATTTCAGATGCACTGAGATTTGGCACAGTTTAAATCCTGGTGTGATGCCTAGATAGATATCTGTGATAATTGAAAGAGGTGATACAGGTGGGTTGGGAGGGAGGAAAAGGGAAATCAGTCAAACAAAGCAAATTACTCAATCTGGACTATTATACCTGGCTACATTGATTGCAGCCCCCTTAAAATGTGCTGTGTTTGGAATACAGCAAATTGTGCTAAACAGGACTTTGTTTTATGGACATTATGAGGAAGACGACCTTATTTGTGTGTGTTGCCAGAGATCTTTCTTTAGGAAAGAAGGTCATTAAGTTGTGTTTAGAGAGTAATTGGTTTATCCTCTCACATTTTAAGAAATATTTGTAAGGGTGTTTTTGTTCTAAAAAGCCTAAGGGGTTGTGAAAAGTAGTGGGTTTTTTGGTTGGTTTTCCCTCCCTGACTCTCCATTTGACTGGAATACCTGTACTTTGAAGGGAAGTTTTTGAGCAGGTTTGTTTTTTGCCACAAATCCTGGGGATTGAGGGTGATGGACAGTCAGGCTGACGGAAATTCAACTCAGATGGAGGAGAGCGGCTATTCATGTAATGAGACTTAAAATATTTCCAGTTTTGTTAGCTCAGTATGCTGAAGTGCAACCATAAGGAAGTTTTCTGTGTTATCATGATCCTTGTGACCTGCTACTATGGTTGTGGACACTTTCAAGGCAATCTGTCACAATCAGAAAACGTGAATTGCTGAGAATGATTCTAAGCAAAGGATAAACATTAATAATATAGACAATCTGGACAACTCATGTTTATTGAACCTTATTTGAACCCAGAAGTTTGAACTACGTGCTAATATGACAATTTTCGGGACACAAGGAAACATGCAAGACCATTTGAGCAATTGTAAATATTAGCTAAAATTTAACTTCAGCATTTGCAGACTCATTGGCTAGATTATTTTTCTCCCTTAAACTGTGTATAGAGGATTGAGGGGCTTGTGATCTTACTGTTTTTGTTTTTATATGCTTCAAATGCGAAATAATACATGAACTCATTTTAATATTTCAAATGTAAGTCAGTGTGAGGGGATACTAACATATAGTTACTCACCAGACACTAACTTGAGGAATGAGATGTCCAACCCAGATTCTGGGGGTTCACTTTTGCTTGCTTTGAAACCCCTGGATTTCGATCTCTCAGCTCCAGGAAGCAGGTAAAGTTCCCCACTTGTGTGCAAACACTCCAGCCTTCTCACTTGTACCTTTGAACAACTTAATAATAATAACCATAAAAAACACAAACCAGCAGTTGTTGAGTCAGCTTAGCCTCTTGACAACCCCCTGATGTCAGAGTAGAACAGTGTTCCATAGAGTTTTAGGATGTAGATCACCAAGTCTTTCTTTTGCGACATCTCTGGGTAGACTTGAACTTCCAATCCTTTGGTTAGCAGCTGAGCATGGGACTCCAAACAATCAAATAAGAGAGGCTTATTTATACCCTACTTCAGACATATTATCAGGAGGGACCAGTCCTGGAAAAGGACATTGTGCTTGATAAAGTGGAGGGTCAGTGACAAAGAATGACACAGTAGCAGAAGCAGTGGGTTCAAGCGTAGCAGTGATTGTGGGATTTGGCATAGGACCGGGCAGTGCTTCGTTCCGTTGTGCCTAAGGTCACTATGAGTCGAACCAACTTGATGGCACCTAACAAGGATGTCCCTGGGTGGCTCTAATGGTTAAACGTTCCACTAGGAGCTGAAACGTTGGCTGTGGACTACTGGCTGAAGTGTTCACAGGGCTGACAATCTGCTTCCGGAATCAGCTCAATGGAAACTGACAACAATAACAATTTATATTCTGTGTGCTTTCTCTGTCAGGAGCCTGTTTCTGGGCCTAATTTAATAAAGGGAATTACTTATATGTGTGCCCATCTGGCAGCTAAGATTAAGGTTTGGAGGAGTGTCCTCATCCATGGGTTTTGAGAACTTAATTTCTTAAAAAAAATAAAAATCAGTATCACAACAATTTGGCAACAAAGCAAAAGAACATTTTTGATTGGTGGGTGGGTGGCTGGTTATTAAAAGTGTCCAGTTTATTAACTTTTACATTGAATTATGTAATAGAAAAACATTTTTCAACAAGCAGGAAAAAAGCACATAATACCATTTCTGGTCTACCAGAGAAATCTATTAAAAATAAGATTTTAAGCTGTTTTCAAAGTGGTACAATTTTGAAATAAATACATAAATGAGTCTGTTGTAGTTTGAAAAATATGCTTCTCTAATTTCATACTTTAATATTTGCAAAGTTCCATTTTTTAATTGAGATTTTATTATACAAGCTTTATGTGAAGAAGATTGTGGGGGAAATTGCAGTTTGATTGACTGGTACTCTTGTTCCTTAATGACTATGTCTGAGTCATGTTATTTAACATTGATTCAAATACATAAATACATATTGTCATGGACTTCTGGTATGGCACCGTCAGATCAGCACTGGACTTTGACCACAGCGTGAGAAGTTCAAACCCTCTAGCTGCTCCTTGGAAACCCTATACTCACTCAGTGGCTCTAAGTAAGAACTGACTCGATGGCACTTAACATCAACATCAGAAACATAGATTTATATATGTGTTTTTATTTAGAAAATTGACTTTGTGGCCTGTCATTAATTTAGGTTGTATATTAGAACTGTCCCTCAGGATTCTAAGTTAGACATTTGAGGTGGGGGTGCAGGCATCTGGAGTTGAATAAACCTGGGTTATTCTCCTTACTGTCATTGATTTATAGGCTTGGAAGGCAGGTTTAGACTCTTGGAACTAAAGTGAAATTGATGTATTTCTGAGGAGTAAGGAAGTCTGTAGTCAAATGTTTAGATTCTTTCTCCTTATAAATGTTTTCTTTTAAATAATTTGAAAAGTTAGTGAATTTTCTGGTGTTGGGCATTTTTGTTTTTCTTTTGCCCTTGATTTTGAAATGTTTGGGTTGTGCTGAGCAAAAGTGAAACTGAGGAAAGTGGGTCAAAACAATGATGATGAAACTGTGTGCATTTCTTACCGTGGCGCATGGAGCTCGGAGACCCTACTGTTCCCAGAAGTACTTCTTCATTGAGGTCCTGAATCGTCTACCTCAGTATTCCTTTAGCCTTTTCCTGTTGGGAAACTGAGGTCATATCCAGAGCCCTTCTTTAGGTAATATAGAAGATGGAATCTTCTGGTCAACTCCTCATAAAAACTTATTGTGTATATTTTATAAGGAATTTTTTTTTAAAAGACAGCTTTAAAGGATTATATGTTTTTTATCCATCTTGGTGGAAAACAAAAAAGGAACCGTGTCCATCCTTTATATTTTGTTCTAATTTTCCTATCTTCTTTAAGATTACAGAATAGTATTACATATGCGTTGGCCTCCCTGTTTTTGTCAAGGTGACATCTAGTGTTTATATTTGGAGTCTTGGTATGATGGTGTGGGCTAATGCATTGGTCTGCAAAGTTGATTTGAACTACAGGATTGGCAGTTCAAGCTCACCGTATGCTCCTTGGAAACCCTATGCAATGCTGACTCAATAGCACTTAACAACAACAAAGTATTTGTAATTAATATAATTATGCTTCCTTTTGAAATAAAATAATTTGGCTACCGTTCTTTTAAAATGAGTTGATTTTTAAAAAAAAATTAATTATGGTTTTTATGTTGAAGATGAGTTATGAAGTGAAATGAGTTAATGGACACCACCCTCCTGGGTCTACACGTTCAGCCAGTGGTGTTCTTGGAATGCCCTTATATTCAGTTAACCAAAGCAAACCTAACGAAACCAACAAGCAAACAACCCAACTTTCTTACAGACTTTGGGCTATTTGTAGTTAGTCTTTGAGTGCTAAAATCTTCATTTCTTTAGTGATTGAACAACTTCCAGGGTGGCTTGAGATACAGGATTGTTTGTCCATATGACATTGTATGGAATGAGGTCATGTCTCAGAATTTAATGACCTCTTTCAGGATCACTTCTAAGATTGAGGACTATGAAAAGAGCACTTAAAAAGGCCTGAGTGGTGTGGTCATCTATATTTGAACAAAGACTTTTGTACATTGGTAGCCCTGTTAACGTCTTTGGTAAGGTACCATGTTGGGATGAATCTTTAAGACTTGCTTGTTTAAAATCCAGACAACAAAATAAAACAAACCATACAATCTACTCTAAAACAAAGACTTAAAAGCAAAACTTGATGCCAGGTTGTAAATGATCTATTCCTCAAAGTGATTTGTTATGTTGGGAGTTTTTCAATGATAGTTGTTTTTTTAAACAATTAAAAAACAAATGCTGATTGGAAGCTGGAAGAATGAATTTGAGTCTGACTTGACATGGAAAGTTCATGGCCTTAAGCAAGAGCCACATTCTGGGGTCTTTTCAATAAAACTCTCAGTGTGCTCTAGCTGACTTTGTAACCCCATGTAGTTACTTCATAGCAGATTCGAAAAGTCCATGCTGTAGAATGTAAAGCTATGGTGTGGCGCTGTGGGAAAAGCACTGGACCACAAGGTCCGTTTGAACCACAGGGTCGGCAGTTCAAACTCAACAGCTGTTCCTTGGAAACCCTGAGTCAGAACCAACTCTATGGCACTTAACCACCACCACCACCACAACGATGTGATGACTGGTGTGGTGCTTGTGGATAAGCATTCGACTGCAACATTGGTTTGAACCACATGGTTGGCGTTTCAAACCCACCAGCCACTCTTCACATATTCTCTGTAGGGTCGTTATGAATTGGAACTGACTCAGTGGTACTTCTCAACAACAAGGTGATGGCTGGAACTGCTGTTACCTTGACAGGATGGATCAAATGATTTTGTGGGTCTTAGCTGCTCCTTGGAAACCCTATACAGGGTCGCTATGGGTCAGAACCAACTCGATGGCACTTAACAACAACGACATATAGCCCATGGGCCAGACTTTTCCCACCCTTGTCTTAGAGTGTACCCAGTGGTGCCTTGGTAAAAAGCACAGAAGATCTATTTCTGAAAACAATCAGACATTGAGAACCCTATGTGGCACAGTTCTACTCTGACTCACATGGGGTCATTGTGAGTTGGAATGGATTTAATAGCAACTTTTTAAAAAACCTGTTATAGATATGCTTGTTGTTTCAGATTGGCTTTGTTGAGAATTTGGTGTGGATACGTCTTAGAATGGAGGAGTATTTGTTGTAGGATAGGTCATATATATATATACATATATATATATATTTGTTGTTGTTGTCGTTAAGTGCCATCAAGTTGCTTCCCAGTCATAGTGATCCTGTACAGGCTGCCCAAGGAGCAGTTAATAGGTTTGAACCACTGACCATGTGGTCCAATGTTTACCTGACTGCTACACCAGGAGTCCCCAAAAAACTCCTATAGAGCACAGTTTTATCCTTACACACATGGGTCACCGTAAGTTGGAATCAACAACTGGTTGTTTTTTTAAAAAAACAGTTTTAAAATCAAATATATTGTATACTTTATCTGCTGTTGTTGTTGTTATGTGCCGTGGAGTCGGTTCCAACTCATAGTGACCCTGTACAGGGTTTCTGAGGCTGTAAATCTTTACAGGAGCAGAAAGCCTCATCTTTCTCCTTCAGAACAGCTGGTAGTTTCGAACTCCTGACAATGAGATTAGCAGCCCGATTCGTAACAACTACGCTACCAGAGCTCCTTTACTTTATCTAGCAGATGCTGATTATAGTCAGTCATTGTTGCTAGATACTGGGCCCAGAGGTGAGCAAGAGTTGCCTCTGTTTTTGAGGTGCTCTCAGGCTACAAAAACCATGTGAATCCCACTGTCATGGAGTTGACGCTAACTTATAGTGACCCTTTGTATTCAAAGTTTCTAAGACTGCAAGTCTACATAGGAGCAGATAACCCTCTTCTTTCTGCCCCAGCTCTCAGGCTGGTTGGGAAGAAAGGCATGAATCGACATCCCTGCAGAGCACAAAAGGAAGGGGAGAGGGGAAGGGAGGAGTGTAGAAGGAGGGACAGGCCCCTGCAATGGTAGGAATGAGGTGTGACCCAAGGGGAGACAGCCTTCAGGAGAGGGGAATTTGAGGCTGTATCTTGAAGCACATAGAAGGCATCTATGAGGACACTGAGGAAGAGCATTTCGGATTACTCCAAGACAAGAGCAATAGATAAGAGTCTGTGGGAGCTGTAGGATAAGCAGTGGACTAGGCAAGGTCAGTAGTTCAAACCCACCAACCAAAGGAAGATGACACTTTCTACTCCCGTAAAGTCTAGGAAACTCGATACAGGGTCACTACGGGTCAGAATTGACTCCATGGCAGTAGGATTTTTAACTGGTAGCCGAGGGTAGCTGGGGTGTTGGAAATGGATTGAGGGAAAGGAGGCTGGGTGTAGGTTGGGACCACATTTGGAAAGCCCTTTTGAAGCTGACTGAGGGCTTTGATCTTCCCCTTGTGGGGAGCCACTAGAGAATTTTAATTGTGGCACTGCAGAATCAGCACTGGACTGCAAACCACAATGTCAACAGTTCAAACCCATGAGCTGCTCCTCGGAAAATGCTATACAGAGCCAGAACCGACTCATTGGCACTTACCAACAGCAAAATACTATCTCAGATCTGTATTTCAGAAAGATAATTTGGTTTGGATGAAAGATAAACTGGAAATGGGCAGAGTTAGAGGCAGGGGGCCAGGTGAAAGTTATGAAAATAATCATTGGACCAGAGTATTATAGGTGGAGTGGTGGCTATGTGCCATGGAGTTCCAACTTATAGCAACTGTATAGACTTTCTGAGGCTGTAAATCTTTATGGGAGCAGAAAGCTTCGTTTTTCTCTCTCCGAACTACTGGTAGTTTTGAACTGCTGACCTGGAAATTAGCAGCCCAACTCATAACCACTATGCTACCAGAGCTCCTTGGAGGTGAAGTAGAAGCAAGGATTTAAAGGATGATTAGCAGTTAGTATCAGCCTATTTAAAGCCTCAATACAGGATTCACTTTTATGGGATTTATTTGCTATTTCTCAACCAGGCTTGTATAGGTTTGCAAATCCTGATGCTGTTGGAGTTCACAGCGTTTTTAGTTATTAGCTTTCCCTCCAGAATTAATTTCTCAACTTGATGAATTTTCTAATATTTTTAATTTAGTTCTACTCCTTAGTTGACTACTGGTGTCTTCTTCTTCTTGGATAGCTTAATTAGGTAAATTAGGAATAAATTAAACTTCAATAGCATTTGACCTTTTTTCTATGTTGTTGTTTTTAATTGCCATTGAGCCAGTTCCAACTCATGGCAACCCCATGTGTGCAGAGCAGAACTGCTTTATAACATTTTCAAGACTGTAATCTTTTGGGATCAGATCACCAGGCCTTTGTTCAAGGAGCCTCTAGGTGGATACCACAAGCACTGAATCATTTTTTATATATGTATATTTAAAGAAAAATCATGCTTTAGGAGAACTTCGATGAATGAAAATGAGGAAAATGAGAAAGTTTATTCATATTTATTCATTACAGTATAAAGATTCTTTGAAGAGGTAGCATTAATCTCAGCTAAATCATGAAGATACTAGTCTTGGACAGTGAAAAGAAATCTACATGTGAAGAGATCCTGGAACACTGTTTCAGAGGAACTTTAATTGAAGGGTAGAATGTTTAATGTGATGTTGTGAAGATGAATGCCATCCTATATTACTAATTTCAGCTTCAACAGATAGGATAGAGTAAATGCAAATTAAAAATAAATTAAGAGCAGATGTTGAGAAATATCTTTCATTCAGGAAATAATTAAGTAGTAGAAAGGCCACTGAAGTTCAGTCAATAAAGCTGGGATACTCAGAAATCATAATCATTCAGGTAACAGATGCTCTGCTGTGGACGTTTGGGGAATAGGAGAAAGGAGAGGCTGTTTTTGCCAAACTGTTTTTCTTGTCAGTTCCATCTTTCAGATCCTTAGATTCAGTAAGCTCCCTTTGAATTCTGAGTATTCATCAACTGGGATTTCAGAAATGGTGGCTCCCTTAACCTTTAAGATACAGGCAAAGAGCACATTTGAAAACGCTTGTAAGCATTGTTGGATTGGGTATTGATTGTGTTGTTCATTTGGCCAGTTTTAGACTCTCAGCTGTGAATTTATTAGCTTTCTTTAAAATTCAGCTCTAGCTTATGAGAACCATTAGAAAGAGACCTACTTGTCTGTCTTTTGCTGTCCCTTTCTGTTGCTCTCTCCCTCCTACCTCCTTAAATCTCTCTAACCTGTCTATATATTAAAGACATTTTGAAAAGCATTTTGTTACTGTGTTCCTACTGTGTGTCAGGTACTCTAACTGGGGTAGGGTAGTAAGACACAGCCTCTGTTGTCAAGAGACTAAAGATGCAGAAACACAATTTTTAAAGCAAAATCATTGTAAGATGCTTGTGAGATTGTGGGGCATCTTGGATGAATGGACACCTAAGCTGAGGTCTGAAGTATGTGTCCAAGTTACAGAGAGGGTGGGAGGAGTGGGTGGTGGTGGTAGGGGAAGCTGCTAAGATGGAGGAAATTACTATGGTGATGAGAACCAGGAGTCATGGCTGAAGGGGGAGTGTAAGAAGTAGGCATTAAGGATGGAAGGTTTAGCTGAGACCAGTGAATGTGACTCTTGCCAGATGCTATAAGGAGTCTGCACTGTATCTTAGGGTAATGGCGAACCTCGGAAAGGTTGACACTGAGGGCTCATCTGGTCAGATTTACTCTTAGAGTAGTTCTCCTGTAGTGTGGATTATGAATGGGTGGGAGAGGCTTGGCAGACTCTGATAGCTGGGATGGAGGGGAGTGGTTGACAGCTTTAGGCAGGACACAGACCTGACCGGAAACGGTGGTGGTGCTTCAGTGATGGATTTCTTTGAGGAGGATGAAGCCTGGATTCTGGCTTTAACACCTAACATATGGCACCTTCTTGTTAAGGTTTTGGGGGTCAGGAAAGGGTAAGGGACTGAAGAATGAGGTTCTAGATTAAATCTGAGGTGCCTGTAAGAAGATATCCAGGAAATATGCATATGCATAACACCAAACCCCAATGCTATTGACTCAGTAGTTTTTCAATGTGTTTCAATAGAACTGCCTCCAGACTGTTTTCAGTGGCTGATTTTTTTTGGAAGTAGATTGCCAGACCTTTCTTTCTTGGCATTGCTGGGTGAGTTCAAACCACAAATGTTTTGGTTTAACTGAGGGAAAGCTGTTTGTGCCTCTCAGGGATCAATGTCTGTGTCTGTACAAAGGAACTTCCGAAAGTTAATAGAAAATGGGATGGAAAGATAGGGAAGTTTTCCACAAACTTTTTGAAGCCCCCTTGTATACACACACACATACACATAAATTTAGAGCTCAAAAGAGTGACTTAGTCCTGGGCCACTTCCTTAAAAACTGGAAGTTGGAGTCTAGAATACTTTTCTTCAGTTATGTGTGGTACTTTTTAAAAGATACTCAAATTAATTTTTCATAAAAGCCTGTGTTGCATATTTTTTTTCATAACGTATTTTCTGAGATTTTGACTGCCCTAAGAATGCGTATCTGAGGAAGGAAGAATGTGAACGGCAGTAGACTACGGTAGTGGGGGATGGGGAATTAAGAGGTGGCTTTTGATTTTGTTATTTTGTTAGCAGATGTTGGTGGTTCTGTGCCGTGGAGTTGGTTCGGACTCATAGTGACCCTGCATAGGGTTTCTGAGGCTGTACATCTTTATGGGATCAGAAAGCCTCATCTTTCTCCCGTGGAGCAACTGAGAGATTCAAACTGCTGACCTTGTGGTTAGCAGCCCGATTTGTAACCTCTATGCTACAAGAGCTTATGATTAGCAGATAGTGGCACTTAACCCTTGGGTGATGGTTGTTATTATTAAGTGCCATCGAGTCAGTTCTGACTCTCAGAGACACTGTATTGGGTTTCTAGGGAGTGGCTGTTGGCTTTAAACCACCAACCTTGGAGTTAGCAGTCCAGTGCTTGTCTTACAGCTCCACGCTAGGGCTCCTAACTATCCTTTAGGTGTTGACTCTGTTTATCTCCTCACTTCTTAGGGTGTGGGCTAGTAGCTGTTGCCTTATCTAATCTTTTTGACTTGAGAGAGGGGAGAGGCTTTCAAGAAACCCTTGCAGTATGTACAGTTTTTTTTGTCTTGTTTTTTAGCATCTGTGTAGCGTAGTGGTTACGAATCGGGCTGCGAACTTTAAGGTCAGCGGTTCGAAACTACCAGCCGCTCTGCGGGAGAAAGATGAGGCTTTCTACTCCCGTAAAGATTTACACCCTCGGAAACCCTGTACAGGGTCGCTATGGGTCGGACCCGACTCGATGGCACTTAACAACAACAACAACAACATCTATACAGTCGAATTAAGAGAGGATTCCAATTCACAGCTGTCCTATGTAGGGTTGTTATTGTTGCTAAGTGCCGTCGAGTTGGTTCTGACCCATAGCGACCCTGTATAGGGTTTCCAAGGAGATGCTGGTGAGCTTGAACCACCGACCTTGCAGTTCAAATGGCTTTGCTGTCTGACGCATTAACCCACAGCACCACACCAGGACTCCTGTAGGGTGTCTGAGACCAAATCTTTATGGGAGCAGACAGCCTTATCTTTCTCCCTTGGAATGGCTGGTAGATTTGAACTGCGGACCCTGTGGTTAACAGTTCTATGCCTACCTTACGGTGCCATTAGGGCTCTTTTAAGAGGGGAATCCACCTACCAACTGTCATCAAATCGGTTCTGACTCATTGATTCTGTATAGGGTTTCTGGGCTGTAAATCTTTTGTTGTTGTTATGTGCTGTCTAGTCAGTTCTGACAAATAGTGACCCTGTATAGGTTTCCAAGGAGTGACTGGTGAGTGTGAACTGCTGACCTTGTGGTCCAATGCTTTTTCCCACAGTGCTATACCAAGACAGCCGTAAATCTTTATGGGAGCAGAAAGCCTCTTCGTTCTCTCGCAGAGCGACTGGTGGGTTTGAACTACCAACTTTCCGTTAAATAGTCCAGTGTGAATAGTGAAATTCTGGCTGTGGTTTCTCCTTTTTCTGAAGGAAATGAAATTGGCAGTCCAGTATTCTGGTTCTGGTTCTTCTCTCCTCTGCCATCTCAGAGCCATTCAAACAAAGCTCTGATTGCTAGAATTAGCATGCTCAGGTGAGTAGACACAAAGTTTGAAGGGCACATTTTCTTGTGATGTTTGACCCAGTTTTGCATATAATGAATTTTTATTTGTTGATGAATCTTTCCTTTTGTTGCTAAAAGTAGCAAATAATCAGACATAAATTACTAATTAACAATCTGGTTCAGATTTTTTTTTTAATTAATAGAATTTATGCTTCATCAAGCTCAGTGGAATGGGTATTCCAGTGCCTTATTTTTTCTAACATCAAAGTTTATTTCTTTAGCAAAGATGTTAAACTCAATGAACTTAAAATGGGCCAGTCAGACTCTGCTGTACTCTTGGAGTAGAGGTCTCCCCCTCCCCGAGCACCTGCTCCCCTTGGTCTTCTCCTGACACTCCCCCCACCCAACCTTCTCATTCTATTGGGGGGCAGTTCTTCTGTGTTCTACAGGGTCTCTGGGTCAGAACCCACCCGTTGACAGTGGGTTTTCTCATACTCCTGCAGAGATGAGTTATTGACCCTCTTATTCCTTTTTTCACATCCAGACCAGACCCCTGTCCTCAGCTTAAGGAGCTCTGGTGGCACTGTAGGATAAGCACTGGACTGCTAACCACAAGGTCAACGGGTCAAACCCACCAGCAAGTACACAAGATGAGACTGTCTGCTCCTGTGATGATTTACTGTTTCGGAATCCCTACACGGAGCTTCTGTGAGTCAGAACTGACTCAGTGAAAGTGGATTTTTTTTTTTAGCATTTTTGCTTTTGGAATAGTGTTATATTACCAACAAAACCTCTAAACCCCATTGTTTGGAAGTCAGGTCCTATAATTTTTTAATGATTTTATTTAGCATCTGGGTCACCATCGTGCTTTCTAAAATGTAATCTTGCTTTAGGAATTCCAATGTAGGTATAGATGACGTTGGGAAATGTCTGGCCCGTGGATTGTATGTTGTTGTTCTTAAGTGCTGTCGAGTCCTTTCCGACATGGCAACCCCACATAGGTTTTCCGAGGAGCAGCTGGTGAGTTTGAACTGCTGACCTTGCTGTTCAAACCGACCTTGTGGTCAGAGCTTATCTTACAGTGCCACACCAGGACTCTGTGGGTCATATAAGGCCCATGAAATCATTTGGTCTGACCCTGCCCAGGGAACCACAATTTCAGGCATCATGTTGTTGTTGTTGTTAAGCGCCAAATCGGTTCCAACCCATAGCGACCCTGTATGGGGTTTTCGAGGAGCAGCTGGTGAGCTTGAACCACCAACTTTGCAGTGAAAACCAACAGCACCACACCAGGACTCCAGTCATCTGTCTTCTCTTGTGGTGGTGCTGTCCTGTCCTGGACCATGTCATCATTAATCACTGCAGCCCTCCATAATTTAACTTTGCCGTACTTCTTCATCTTATATTTCTAGCTCACTCCCTCCTACGACTCCAGCAACCTCTGCCTCACTCCATCGTGGCCTATTGATCTTACTACCAGAACTCTGTCACCTACCCCCTCCTGGCCTCTCTTGACTCTTGACTCTATCCCTGGTCAGTCAATACCAAAGATTCCAAAGTCACTTCTTAGTGCATGCCTTCAATTTTTCAGTCCTTATTGCTTCAGTACAGTGATGTCAAACTCCACCCCTGATTACATCTAACTCTTCACCTACATGTGCCTGTCCTCATGCACAAGAACTGGCTAGAGAAAAGCACACAACCCTGATTCTTTGCCATAGTGTAATTTATGGTCACAAGTGAGAGCTTACTGCTATGGGGCTATCACTCTTCATTGCCCTAGATGATTCTTTTATACTCTCTCCTCCTTCTGGAAACATTCAAACCTTCCTCCCCATCCTGCCTATTACTGCTCTAAGAAAATCGAAGCAAACCAAAGCGAAATCTCACAGATCCAACACTGTATCTAACCCAACCTGCCTTTCTCAAAGCCCAAACCATGTACCTGATAGCCTATCTTGCCTGGTTTACTTAAAGACGTCTCCCCTCCTTAGCCTTCTGCATGCCTTCTAGTTTCCTCAGAGTGGATCATTTCCATCAGATACAAACATGCTACTTTCCTGCTCCAAAAAACTTCACTCTAGACCCTCTCTTGCCAGCTACCATCCCATTTCTCTGCTCTCTTTTTAGAAGATTTCCTCAAGATAATGTGATTCCCACAATTGCTATCATCCTCCTTTTAGTCTCTCTCACAACTAACAATCATATCCCAAAAACCTACTACCATGGTGTCATTCTGACTCGTAGACACTATATAGGTTTTCCACGAGAGCAGACAGCCTCATCTTACTCCCGAGGAGTGGTTGGCTGCAGCTGACAGTCCACTGCTTATCCTACAGTACCACCACAACCCAGTGACAGTGGATTTATAACCACTCTGTTGTTAGATGCTGTCAAGACATTTCCAACTCAGAGCTGTCCTGTATAGGATTCCCAAGGCTGTACATCTTTGTGGGAGAAGAAAGCCTCATCTTTTTCCCACGGAGCAGCTGGTGGGCTCAAACTGCTGACCTGTGGTTTACAGTCCATTGCTTATCATAGAGCCACCATGCTCACCATAACCACTCTGTTGTTGTTAAGTGCTGTCGAGGTAGTTTCGACCCATAGTGACCCCATACAGGGTTTCTGAGGAGCAGCTGGTGAGCTTGAACCGCCAACCTTACCGTTCAAACCATTTTTGCAGTTCAGCACATTAACCCACAGCACTACACCAGGACTCTAGACAAGTGCTTGAAACTATTCCATTAAGTTACTAGACACTTTGCTGTTGCTAAATCCAGCAATCTCTGCCTTCCTCTTCCTACTTCTCTCAGGATCATCAACACGATTGATCTCTCCCTCCTCCATGAAACCCTTACCCCACTTGATTTCTAGGACACCCCACTCTCCTGGGTTCCTTCCTATTCTGTTTTTCTGGTTCCTTCTCTTGACACTCCCTTTGCCATCTCAGCAGTATCTAAGTTTTAATTATCATCTGAGGGTTGTCTCAAATTCGCATTACTGGCACACACCTCTCCCCCTGAACTTCCTACTTGAACTTCCATCTGTCCATGTGAAATCCCCACGTGGATGCTGTTCAACTTGAATTCCTGATTTAATGATGCGTTCCCAAGATGCTCCACCTACCATCTTGCCCAGCTCTTAGTGGCAGTTCCATTCTTCCTGGTGCTCAGGAAGTCATGTGTGAGTCCTTGTTCTCCTTCATACTCACGCTCATACATCAGCAACTCTAGTTCCAGAATGCTGTTCATGCAGAATCTAACCATGTTTTACCATCTCCACTGCTGTCACCCACCACCCTGGTTTAGGACACCATCATTTTTGCCTACATCTCTGCAAGAGCCTCCTGAGCATTCTGCAATAGTCACTCTTTTGACCCTTGTTCCACTAACGTTGGTTTCCACCTTGTAATGGGGTGATGCTTTCTAAAACATAACTAGATGATGTCACTACAAGGTTACAACTGTGCAGTGACTCCCATTTTACTTACATAGAAGTTCAGTGCTGGTCACCAGTGACCCACAAGTCCTTGAAGGATCCTTTGTCCTCCCTTATTTATTGTACACAGCAGGGCCCCACCCGGTTCAGGGCCTCTGCCATGCTGATCCCTGTGCTTGGGAGACTCTCCCCTCAGGTATCAGTGTGCTTACTCTTTCCCCTCTTTCAAATCCTTGTTCAAACATCACCTTGTCAGTGACCTATTTGCTTATGGCAAACCCTCTCTTCGCCAGCAAATTTATCCTGCCTTCTTATTTTTCTAAGCACTTCTTGCCCTCTGTAACTTACTTGTTTGTTATACTTATTGTGGATTGCCTTCGCTAGAATGTAGATCTTTTTCTCTAGTATCTAGAACAATGTCTGGTACATAGTGTGTTTTCAGTATGAGGGGGTGTCAAAGGGTTTATGGGAAAATTCCATTATCTTTCAATTATCTTTTTCCATGAACTTTTTGAAGTCCCCTCATAAATATAATGTTGACTGAATAGAGAAATTGTGTTTTTTGCTCTTTCCAACAAATAAGTATACCTAAGACAAATACCTGGATTCCTGGTGTGGTGGTGTAGGGTCAGTACTGAACTGCGAACTACAGGTTTGGCAGTTCAAACCCACCAGCCTCTCCTTGGAAACCCTATATTGGGTCGCTGTGAGTTGGAACTGACTCAACAGCACTGAACAACTACAACGAGACAAATACCAGCCTGTTCTTTATTCTATGGATTGGTTGATTAGCCCCAGTGAGCCTTTGACTATTTTTCCCTTGCTTTGATGTTTTCAACTTTTGGCCTTGAGTTGTTCCTGACTCATAATGACCTCAGTGGAGCACTGGTGGTTCTGTAGGATAAGCACTGAACTGCTAGCCACAAGGTCAGCAATTCAAAAACACGAGCTGCTCTGAAGGGAGAAAGATGAGACATTTTGCTCCTCATAGAGATTTATAGCCTAGGAAAGAAACCCTATACCGGGTCACTGTGAGTCAGAACCGACTCAGTGTCACCTACCGGCAGCAACACAACACGACAACCTCATGAATTGTAGCGTAAAACTGATCCATAGGGTTTTCTTGGCTGTAAACTTCATGGACTCAGATCAGCAGGCCCTTCTTCCATGGCTCTTCTGGTTGGCTTTAGACTGCCAACCTTTTGGTTAGTAGTCCAGTGCAGACCAGTCAGACGTCAGACAGCAAGACTAAGACCATTGTCCTATGTTGTTGTTGTTAGGTGCCATCGAGTCGGTATTGACCCATAGCCATCTTACGCACAGCCGAACGAAACACTGACCGATCCTGGGCCAATCTCACTATGTTGTTGTTAGATACATATTTTCAGTGAAAGACTGACAAAGGCGTTTCCTTTCCTCAAATGCCTGAGATTATTTTATCAATCTCTCCCTCTCTCTCTTGTGCACAAAATGCCTCCATGACATCATGGTGCTGATTTTCCAGTGAGATGAACTCGGAGGTAGGAAGCGTTTTTCAGATTCCTCACTCCAGAAGGGCCCAGGTGGAGAGTCCTGGAAAGTCAGGATGCCATCGCTTTGTTTTGCTTTGCTATGTGATTTAATGAACGAATTTCTTTATTTTTTGCCTAGAAAGTCTATTTGAAAACAAGTCTTAGAAGCATGCTCATTTTAGAAATGTGATGACACATAGGGGCTCTCTCTCGAGCAGGACTGATGGGAGGCTGTTGCTTTTCTACAGATCAGGACTGTGGGATGTGTGTGTCCACCCCGGGCCTCTGGGGGTCTTTTCTGGTTTGGGAAATGTAACTTAAATTCATTGCTTTAGATGCTAAAATCTAGAAAAACCAGATGCTCTGTTAAAAAGAAGGAGGCTGCCTTGTGTGGGAGAGAAACTAGCGTCTGCTTTTGGGTCTGCAGATAACCTGCCTTGTGACCTTGAAGTGAGCACTCCACCTCTGTGCAATTCATTGATTTGTTTGTAAGGGAAGGAGTGTAGGCTTGATGACTTCACACTGATTGTTAATGCTTCATTGTGGAAGGTGTGTTAGCTAAAGGTTGTGTTCCATTACTTTCTTTCTCATTACTGTAATTTTACTTTAGTCTGTCCTAATCTTGTGACTTTTCCAAATATTTTTTACACTTGGATTCTTACAAGTGACATTGCTGTTGGGATTATACTCTTAGAAAGGATTAGGTGATAGCATTTGGGATAAGCATTTTATCTATAAATTGGTTAAGGTATCCAGTATTGTTGTTGCTAAGTGCCATGGAGTTGGTTCTTACTCATAGCGGCCCTCTGTGGGGTTTCTGAGACTTTTAAAATCTTTGCAGAAGTAGAAAGCCTCATCTTTCTCCCACAGAGTAGCCGGTCGGTTTGAACCGTGGACTTTGTGGTTCACAGTCCAGTGCTTGACCTATGGAACCACTGTGATCCCCAAGTGATCTGGTATAAAATAGTATTATTTTATACAATATTTGAAAGGAATAAGGAAAAATTCTATTTTAAGATTAAAAGATTTTAGTAGCACTCTCTTGAGTAGCTCAGAGTGTACAGAATCTCAGTGGGCCCACCTTGATCTGGTGTGTGATGTAATCAAGGCCTATGGAAGCAGCAGTCAGGACCTTACGTTGGGCAGGTCTGTTGCACAAGACCTCTTTAAAGTGTTAGAAAACAAGGCTGTCACTTTGAGGACTAAGATACACCTGACCTAAACCATGGTGTTTTTAATTGCCTCGTATGTCCCCAAAAGCTGGACAATGAATAAAGAAGACCAAAAAAAATATTGATGCATATGAATTATGGTGCTGGCGAACAGTATTAAGACACCATGAACTACTAGAAGAATGGACGTATCTGCACTGGAAGATGTACAGCCAGAATGCTGTTTAGAAGCCAGGATGTCAAGACTTTGTCTTTGCATCCTGCGGGCACATTCTTGGGAGTGACTAGTACTTGGAGAAAGACATACTTGTTTAAGTGGAGAATCAGTGAAACAGAGGCAGAATCTCAATGAGCTGGATTGACACAGTGACCACGACAATGGGCTTTGCTCAAACATTACAATGATTGTGAGGATGCTGTAGGACTGAGTAGTGTTTTCTTCTGTTTCTTTTAGGGTCGCTATGAGTCAGAACTGACGCGAACTTGGACCAATTGCTTAGCAGTTCTGTGCGTCAATTTCCTTATCAATAAAGAAGGGGGTAGGAATCACACCTAATTCCTCACGCTGTTTAAATATTAAATGAATTAGTATATGTTATGCACTTAGGCACGTTGTTGTTGGTTGCCAGTGTGTTGATTCAGACTCATTGTTAGCTGCTAGTACAGCAAGATTCTTATTATTAATATGGTTATAGATTTTACTTCAGTGTTTTAAATTTAAATAAAGCACAAAAAAGTTTTAATCTCATTAAAGTTAAATATATTTACTCAAAAGTACAAATAATATTTGTTTTTATTTCTTAAATACAGTCAGAATTTTGATTTTTTTTTTGTTTTTGCTTGATTATTTTTAATAAGAAGACTTATTAGGATAGATGGAACATTTCCGGGTCATTTTATAGGCCTTTTGAATGCTCTGGTTGATTCTCATATGGAACACTTTTTTTGAAAAAAAATGTGTTTAGCTATGTATTTGACATACTTTTCAGGTGTAATTTATGAAAAAGCAACTCTGTGTCCATACACAATCCTTCCGCTTCTTTCACCAGTTTGTTGTTTTCTCCTTGTTAGGTGGGGCTTGGATACGCTGTTCTTTTGGCTGGGATCAACATAGTAGATGCAGATAACAGCTGCCTTTGGTGGTGGTTGTTAAGTGCTGGTGAGTCGGTTCTGACTCATGTTTTTAAATGCTGCCAACTTGGTTCTAGCTCATCGGGTTTCCAAGGAGCAGCTGGTGGGTTTGAACCACTGACCTTATGGTTAGCAGTCCAGCGCTTATCCTACAGCACCACACCAGGACTCATAGAGGCTCAAATCATATTTTTTTGTTGTTGTTAAGTGCCATTGAATTGGTTCTTATTTATAGCAGCCCTGTAATAGGGTTTCCGAGGAGTGACTGGTGCGTTTGAACTGTCAACCTTGTGGTTCAAACCGACCTTGCAGTCTAGTGCATTAACCCATAGTGTCACACCAGGACTCCAAAATCTCATTTACTACTCATTTATTTAGATAATTTGAAAATGTATTGGTGCTATCAAATCAATTCTGACTCACGGCAACCCTATGGATGCAGAGTAGAGGTACTCCATAGACTTTTCAAGGTTGGAATCTTTTGGATCTGTGTTGGAAGAAGTACAGCCAGAGTGCTCCTTGGAAGCCAGGATTGACAAACTTCGTCTCTCAAACTTCGCATATTGTCAGGAATGACCAGTCACTGGAGAAGGATATCATGTTTAATAAGGTGGAGGGTCAGAAAGAGGAAGACCCCCAGCGAGATGGATTGGCAAAGTGGCAGCATCAATGGGCTCAAGTGTGGCAACAGTTGTGAGGTTGGCCCAGGATCGGGCAGTGTTTCGTTCTGTTGTGCATAGGGTCGCTATGGGTCGGTACTGATTCGATGGCACCTAACAACAACAATAACAGCAATCTTTTGAAAGCAAATCACCAGGTCAGTTTTCCAAGGAGCCTACAGGTGAGTTTATACCGAATCTTTTAGGTAGCCATTTGTGCCACTCAGCGACTCTAGAAAACCTCCAAACTCAGTGGATCAAATTAGACCGAAGTTTATTTCTTTCACCTTACAGTTTGTTGGATAGGTGGCTCTGATGGGTGAGGTCTCCCAGGGGCCCTGGCTTTTCTTTCTTACTCTCCTTCTATTCTGCAGAGTTGTTTCATCTTCTTGATTGAGGCTCTAACACTGTGTCTAAGTTCTAGTCCCAGAAAAGGGGAAAGAAGGAAGTTAAAAAGTAAGTTTACTTCCTGTTTAAAGGATGTGACCCAGAGGTTACAGAGATGATTCCATTTCACAGTCCATCAGCTGCAGCCTAGTCACAGTGCTACATCTGTCCACAGGGAAGATTGGGCAGTGTGGCTTAGCTAAAACTACAGGGGAGGGGGCTGGATTTCTTATCCTAAAAAGAAAGGTGGAATGAGGGTGACAAAAAGACCTTCATAACAACTTGACAGGCCAGATTTGAATTAGAAATACCTTACTCTTCAGAGTTCGGTGCCAGAACATGGTGGACAGGGAACTATTAAGGAAATGCCCATTTTGCTTCCCCATGCTGCTCCATTCTGTATGCCTGTGAGAAGGTCTTTGTACACAGGTGTGTGGTTAGTTGGCTGGACAGCCATGACCTCCCTCTGTGTTCCACCTTGCACATGGTGACATGGTCCACCTTTGCAAGTGAGTGCTGATTTGATTGGAGCAGGGAACACTGGGGTCCTGGGTACCTAGAACAGGCTTTAGAAGGGAGTTCTTGAGCTCTGTCAACCACAAGGTCGGAAGTTCAAACCCATCAGCTGCTCCTTGGAAACCCTAGACAGGGCTGCTCTGAGTCCAGACTGACTCGATGGCACTTAACAACAACAATAACAACATGGGCTCTGTCTGCACTTGTCCTGTTGGCCGTGTGATCTCTCCATCCCATGGAGAAGCATGGGGTTCGAAGCAGCCAGAGCAGGCTTTTTTTACAATGCAGGGTCCAAGGTGGGGTCCCATCTGCCCAGGTCTAAGGGTGATACTGTAAAGCGAAACCTTACATTGATTTTACATTGATTCCATTCTTAAATGTTCCCACTTTCTTGTGCTTCTGCTTCATTAATATTCACCCTCATCATTTATAATAGATTTGCGTATGTGATCCCCTAAGAGTAGAGTCTCTTTTGAAATAGAAGAGTGTAATTTTAATGGGTGGCAAGGCTGAGGAAGGGTGCAATGAGGGAGGCTGAAGAATATTCTCTTCTTTAACTTACTGTTTTTGGTATCTTAAAAAAAACACACAACATTTGAGTGGCCTTTGTGATTCGATGGCAGGTTGCCCAGACTAGAGGGAGCCAGTGTTGGAAATGAAAACTAGATTCACTTTCAACATGTAGAAAAAAAAGGGACTCATAGGTCCTAAGAATGTGCTTATTCCTGGGTTCTCTGGCGGAGAGCAAGTGAAGCACCCTTGTGGGTTTGTTTTCTGCATTCCCTGTCTGCTTAGCCTACAGCTCTTCCCTGGACCTGGCTGGCCAAGCCCCAGAGCTCTGCTTCTCTGTGATGCCAGCACTGTGCCCCCACTGCTGCGCTCAGAGATCCCAGTAACACGTGGTTGCGACCTGTGCTCGAACCTAGTACATGCGGCAGCTTCTAGGCGCATCCAGCAAACCACCAGCCATTCAGTTTACAGATGGGGTATGGCACAAGCTCTCAATCCTTTCTCCAAAACCCTTGGAGCCAGATGTGGTTGAGAATTAAGACTTTTTTAGTTTCACAAAGGTTATGCTATGAATGGGGTCCCTAGGTGTTGCACATGGTTTGCAAGCGACTGAAAGTTGGCTGTTTGAACCCGCCTAGTGGTGCCATGGGATGAAGGGCTGGAGATGTGTTTCAATAAAACACATTTCAAACTAGAACCAAACCCAATGACGTTGAGCTGATTCTGACTCATTGACTATGGTAGCCAAGAAAACCGTATCGAACAGTTTGACTCTAACACATGGGGTCTTCCTGACTTGGAATTCACAGCAGCAGGTTTGGGTGATTTCACTTTTTCAGAACGATACAAATGCATATATTGAGTACCATCTCCAGGGACTTGGGGCAGAAACCAAGAAACCCAGTGTCATTGAGTGAGCTCTGACTCATAGGGACCCTATAGATAGAATAGCACTGCTCCTCTGGGTCTCCCTGGAGCGGCTGGTAGGCTTGAACTGCCAACTTGAGGTTAGCAGCCCATTGCCTAAGCCACAGTGCACCGGGGCCCCTGGGAACTAGGGGCAACATCCTGTAATTAAATATGTGAATGTTTCTTTAATAAAAATGTGTGAAGATTTAAACTAAGTTGGACAAAAACAAGGTTCTAAACAGTCTCAGGGCAGTTCAGGCCCTTTTTGTTGCCAGATGGGTTATGCAAATGTCTTTGGAATTGTGGGTCAGGGGAGTGTGGCTTTGATGGTGAATGTTTTCTGAGTGTCTACACTGTGCCAGACCCTTCACACATACTGCATTTTTGTAGTGCTAACAACGGTCCTAACGACTTGAGCCATTGAGTTGATTCCGACTCCTAGTCACTCCATAGAGAACTTGACAGAACTGCCTGGTAAGGTTTCCAAGACGGTAATCTTTTAGGAAGCAGACTGCCACATCTTTCTTCTGTGGAATGGCTGGTGAGTTTGAACCCTTGATATTTCAGCCAAGTGCTCCTTACAACAGCCCTTGTTGTTGTTAAGTGACCCTGTATAGGATTTCTGAGGAGCAGCTGGTGGGTCTCAACTGCTGACCTTGTTGTTTGAAGTCTAGCGCTGATCCCACAGCTCTACACCAGGTCTGTATACAACAGTCCGAGGAGGAAGCTATTTCTTATCCTCTTTTTTTTTGGTATATAGATACGGAAACTAAGGGTTCGGAAGGTTCAGTAACTTGCCCAAGATCAAGAGGTGGAGCTCACGTGCACACAGAGATAAACTTCCAATGCCTAAGCATTTCTTCTGCTATAAAAATGTTATCATTTGCTTCTTGAAAACTTTAGAGCATAAATTGCTTGCAGAATCCTACATCACAGTCAGTGTGGTAATGGAAAGACAACGTGGTGTTTATTAAAAGTGCCTGAGGATGTACTCATCCTTTGTAACATTGTTTCTTATAGAAAATGCCTCTTCAGTTCAACCATCAGGGCCTTGCCCTTGTCTGTAGATTGTCCTTCTGGGACTTTATGGTCACAGCTCCAGGTCTGGTAGGGACAGGACCGGATGGGAAGGAGTGTAGGACTTGGGTGAGATGCATAGAAGAGGCGGGACGTGTTTGGTGTGATTGTTATTGTTGTTGGTGTTATGTGCTGTGTCACAGTGTCCCTGTACAGGGTTTCCAAGGCTGTACATCTTTATGGGAGCAGAAAGCCTCATCTTTCTCCTGTGGAACAGCTACAGTTTTGAACTGCTGACCTTGAGGTTTGCAGCCCTTTTCATAACTACTACACTACCAGACAGAGCTCCTTAGAAGAGGTAAACCAAAATCAAACCAAAATTAAACAAAACTTGTTGCTGCCAAGTCGATTCCATCTACTGAGAGAGTTAGCTCTTGGCCGAGGTTTAGACTACCAGAACCCCCCAAACCAAACCCACTATTAATTGAGTAGATTTCGACTCCTAGTAACCCTAGATAGAGTTTCTGAGACTAAATCTTTACTGGCGTGATGGTGGTGCTTGTGTGACACTGAGTTGGTACGAATCATAGTGACCCTGTATAGAGTTTCCGAGGTTGTAAATATTCATGGGAGCAGAAAGCCTCATCTTTCACCTGAACAGCAACTGTAGGATTTAAGGTGCTGAGTGTGTGGTAAGCAGCCCAGTTTGTAACCCACAACATTGCCAGGGCTCCTTCACTGGAGTAGACAGAGTCATTTTTTTTCTCAAGCCCGATCTTGAGGTTAGCAGCCCAATGCTTAACCCACAGCACCACCAGGGCTACTTTTGGACTGATTCGTTGTTGTTATTGTGTGCCATTGAGTTGGTTCTGACTCATAGAGACCCGGTATTGGGTTTCCAGGAGTGACTGGTGGGTTTAAACCACCGACCTCACGGTTAGCAGTCCAGTGCTTATCACACCAGAACTCCCGGATTACCCTAGGGGTCCCCACTTCCACACTCTTGTTCCTGTTCTCACAGTTATTCATGAGCGCTTCAGAAGAAGGGAGACCAGGGAAGTAGCAAGTGTGATGTGTGTGAAGACCACTGCGTGGTGATATTTTGCCTCTGTGAGTATTCAGCTACAGCAGGCCCTCTGGGTGGATAATTGGACAAAGGAACCTCTCTGGAGAGACACAGCCCAGTGGACACAGTACTTAGTGGACTGTGCTTTTGTCCTCTTCCTCAGAGTCATGTGCCGGCTGGGTTCCATCCTGTTTGCCACCTTGGCCTGGTGCCCTTGTGCAGTGGACAGATTCATAACTAACTGCTTGTGGAAGCTCAGCAGTAGTAGGCAACATCCTGACAAGCATATTATATATGTTAGAATCTTGGGAATCTTTTTGTGACGAATGTTCATGGATGAAGTTGCCATGTCATGGTGGCTTCCCAAGATCATCTCAAGAGTTGGTAGCTCTTGGCACCATTGCTACCCCTGTTGGATTTGTTCCCTCCAAAATTGTTCTCGAAACTGGAAGAAATAGCTCAGGGGTTTCAGGTTATCTTTTGCCCAAGTATTTTGTTCTTGTTACCGTCTCATCCTTCATGACTGTATTGAATGCTGGACGGACCAGTACTGACCCTTAGGTGAACGTATGTGGCAACTAGTGGCTTTTATTGACAACTTGGTGGTGGGGTCATCTGAGTTGGAAATTAAAAAGGTCTGGGTAGATAGAGTAGTATACCAATAATCCCCTTGTTGGCAGCATCGCCATTTGCATTACCTTCATTTAAAATTAAACATGATCTGTTAAACTTTTACATTATGTTTATGTGTGGGTCCTGGGGCATTAGCCAAGGTCAGTGTTTTTTTTAACTGGAAGTATCTTGATATACATTAACCTTTTAAAATTGCAACCAGTTAGTTACACCATAAAAGCTAGCAATGTGTGAACTAATGGATTGCTTGTTAAATCCAGTGCACATGAGGAAAATTAATTTTGGATTGAGAAAGTATTTCCTAACAGAATGGAGGGAGGCAAAGAGCTGACGGTACAAGCTGGGCCTTCTCAATACATTATTTCATTTACTTCCTGCAGTAATTCTATGAGGAAGATACAGTTGCTTCTGTTCTATAGATGAGGATACTTCTGAGTTATTAGTCAGTTCTTACAGTGGATGTTCTGGTAATAGTTTAAAGAGTCATACCCTACTTTATTCCAATTTTTTACTGAAAGTTACATAAGAAATATGATTAAAAAAAAAAAATTCAACAAAAATACAGAAAGGAGAAAAGATGAGGTTTTTAAGTGCTGACATTTGAGTCCCCACAGAGTTACATCAGAAGAAAGGCCGGACACTATTCTATAGAAAACAATCAGCTTTTAAAGACCCCGTGAAGCACAGTTCTACTCGGGCATACATGAGGACCTAGGAGTTGGAATGGCCTTTCTGACAACTTTTTTTTTTTTTTTTTTCCTCTGTTGTCAAACTTTGAATGTGTATTTGTCTCTGAGTGTCATATTAGGTAAAAGAAAACAATTAGTTAAAAGATTGATGCTGTCAATTCATTTCTAAAAAGACATTTGTTAATGTGGAACATAGTTTTTTTCTTCCTCCTGGCCCAACGTTTGCAGAAATGTTTTCCTGGAATCTCCAAAGTCTGACAATGGTGGGCGTTGTGGAGAAACCCTTAGTGGTAACTCAATTAGTGAAGGGGTCCTCGTGCGGCGCTGCAAGGTAAGCACTGCACTGCTAACCACAAGGCCAGTGGTTCAAACCCACCAGCTGTTCTTTGGAAATCCTATACAAGGGTCAATATGAGTCAAAACTGACTCCATGGCACTCAACAACAACAACAACAACAACAGATTGATGAAAGGAGCACCGGTAATGTCATGGATTACAAGTTGAACTACTAACCACAAGGTCGGCAGTTCGAATCTACCAGCTGCTCCAAGGGATCAAGATGAGGCTTTCTGCTTCCTCGGAGATTTACAGCTTAGGAAACCCTGTGCAGGGTTGCTATGAGTTGATACCAATTCAACAGGACACAATCACCACCACTACCAGATTAATGGATTTGGGAACCGACTCCACGGCACATCACAACAACAACAACAACTATAGACCTGGTGTGGTGCTGTGGGCTAATGCATCAGACTGCAAATCCATTTGAACTGCAAGGTCGACGGTTCAAGCTCACCAGCCGCTCCTCGGAAACCCTATACAGGGTCACTATGGGTCAGAACTGACTCAGTGGCACTTCACAACAACAATTGTAGACCAGCTCAGAGACATAAAACCATTTTTAAAAATTAAGATAAGAAGAAGTTCTTTGGTGATTGCCCTAACCCAGGAGGAGATGTAAAGAAAGTACTTATTATTTTATCTAGGAGTCCTGGGGTGGCACTGTAGGATAAGCACTCGACCACAAGGTCGGTTAGAACCACAGGGTTGGCAGTTCAAACTCACCAGCTGTTCCTTGGGAAACCTATATGGGGTTGCTATGGGTTGGAACCGACTTGACAGCACTTAAACAACAACAACATTACTATTATCTGGAGTCCTAGTGTGGCACTCTTCAGAAACTCTATACAGGGTTGCCAAGTTGGAACTGACTCCACAGCACTTAACAACAGCATTATAGTATCTTGAGAGATTATCAGATTGCTGTAACATACGATAGTACCTAACTCCAGTTGCTCCTTGGAAACCCCTGTACAAGATCACTGTGAGTCAGAAGTGACTTGATGGCATCTAACAACAACAACCATTACTATTAATAAATTTATTTTTGTAAGGTGGTTCTCAGTCTTTATTGTCAGGGAAACTTTTGATATTTTATTATCTCTAAGGGCACATCCCCCACAGTCGGACAGCCGTGACTGAGAAGGTATGGGTAGTGTTGCGTTCCGTTGTACGTGAGATGGCTGAGTCAGAGCTGATCGATGGTACCTAACAACAATAAAATATGTATTTCTACTTACATCATGCTTCATACTCAGTAATTCTTAACACCAGCATTCCTTCTTGACTTCGTTCTCTCCTCCTTTCCTTCTCTTCCTAGAAATAGCTTCCAGATGGAATGATTTTCTTTTAACAAAACCCAAGGCCTTATGTTTTACCATTTATTGATCTATTATAGTTTTTCTGAGTTTCGGTTTTTCGCTTAGCTATTTTGATATTAGAATTTTTTTTTTAAAAAATAATATATACTGAAGGAGCCCTGGTAGTGTGGTGGTTTAGGAGCTGAGGTGCTAATTTCAAAGTCAGCAGTTGGAATCTTCCAGCCACTCTGGGGGAGAAAGATGAGACGTTTTGTGCTTGTAAAGATTTACAACCTCAGAATCTCTATATAGGCTCACTATGAGTCGGAACTGACTCCATCGCACATAATCACCATCATTAATACATACTGAAAATACTGGCAACTGGTATGAGGCTGCATAGTAATCTTATTACTGACAAGGTATTCCAACGTCCTTTATCCCTCCACATTCTTTAAGGATAAAGTCATTCTTTAGCATAGTCTTTCTCTCTTTCTCCTTTAAATTTATTTAGAGGGTAGCAATAAATAAGGTGTTGCTTAGTTTAATTCCTTTCTATTGAAAAAATAGGATAAAAAAGTTGTTTTAATGTTTTTGAATGAAAGTAACAGTGTGAGTCCAAAATTATTTGCATTCGGGCTGTAGAATTTATTTTAATCAGCCTTTTAGAACAGACAAATACATCATTTTCTGAGATAATCTCCTTGCTCTTCAATACACTTTGACCACCTGTCAACAAGCTTTTGTATTCCCTTATGCTGAGCTGTGAGCCATGAATGTACGACTGTCTTCACTTCTTCATCAGAGGTGAATCTTTGCCCCGAAGGGCTGTTTTCATGGGACCAAACAGGGGAAGGTCTGATGGAGCGAGATCACGACTATAGGGAGGATGCTTTAACACTTCAAAATGAAGTTTTTGCAGAGAGTCAGCAGTGTGGGCAGAGGTGTGCGGACATGTATAATCACGTGCATTCTTGGTGGGCGACAGGATATTTCCATTCCATATTCTGCTGTTGACTCTCAGGAGACTGACCAAGAAAAAGTTCAGAAGTCAACCATCAGCTGAAAACCTGATGCTTACAGTTTTCTGGGATTCTCAAGGGCTGATATTAGAACACTGTCAGGAAAAAGCAATCAGCAGTGCACGTTACAATGCGATGCTCCCTGAAGAGCTGAACCCAAAATTTTAAATTAAATACAGAGGACTACTATCTTTATCAGAGAAACAGAGGAAGACCCCTAACGAGATGGATTGGCCAGGTGGCATCATTGATGGACTCAAGTGTGGCAGCAGTAGTGAGGTTGGCCCAGGATCAGACATTGTTTCGTTCTGCTGTGCATAGGGTCGCTATGAGTCGGTTCCGACTCCATGGCACCTGACAACAACAACAACTATCCAAGGGCATTGTGATCTTGCATGACAGTGCACGTCCACACTCTCTGTACACACGCTGACTGACACGCTGCAGAAACTTCCTCTTGAGGTGTTAAAGCATCCTCCCTAAGAGAGAGAGCAGCTGAGGACGCTTGAGTCTTAGAAAGAGAAAGGCTGTGTGCTGGCAGCCAAGTGTTGGTGGTCAGGAGGCAGGCTTGCAGAATGTGTCCTTTGGTTGTTTAAATGATTATATATTCCTGAGTGTTATTGTGTACATCCCCCCTGCTAAAAAAACAAAACAAAACAAAAAAACCCCAGAGGGAATAGAAGCAAATACTGTTGAATGATGATACACGGAGGAGATTGTAATCTCCAATGAAACGATGAATTCTCTGCAATGAAACGATGAATGTAAAACTGATGTTTCCCCATGAAACTATCACTCAGCTCACAATAAAAACTTTTAAAAAAAGGGAAAAAAGCATCCTCCCTATAGTTCTAATCTTGCTCCATCAGACTTTTATGTGTCTGGTTCCCTGAAAGCAGCCCTTTGAGGACAAAGATTCACCTCTGATGAAGAAGTGAAGACAGTGGTGCATTTGGAACTCGCATCTCAGCCTACAACATTTTTTAGTAAAGGAATCGGAAAGCTTGTTGACAGATAGACAAAGTGTATTGAAAAGCAAGGAGTTGTGTGGAAAAACGATATTTTTGTCTTTTCTAAAAGTTAATTAAGATAAATTCTACAGCCAGAGTATGGATAATTTTGGACTCGCCCACGAAAATTCTTTTTACTGCTTACAGTTGGACTTCTATCTTATTACTGTTTCACTTTTAATTCTGTCAATTTAGCCATGTGCGTTTCACCTTTTTAAAGGTATAGCCTAGAGCCCTGGTATGATGCTGTAGGATAAGCACTCGACCATAAGGTCAGTTTGAACCGAAATGTCAGTGGTTCAAACTTAAAAGCTGCTTCTCAGAAGCCTTATACAGGATCTCTATGAGTCGGTACCGACCTGCTGGCACTTAACAACAACAACAACCTACAGTGGTGAGGCTGCCAGTCATGGGACTAGTTGTGAGTCTGGAATGTTCCATGGAGAACAGGTTTGGGGCACATCAGAGTCTTTCTGTACTTACCTGTCGCCTCTTACCAGACTCCTTGACACTTTGGGATGTGTTGGTACCATGCTTGGAAATAATGTTAGGAGACAGTGACATGCATGGTACTGTTGTTGTTGTTAAGTGCTGTTAAGTCAATTCTGACTCATCGGGACCCCGTATAGGGTTTTTAAGGAGTGGTGGTAGGTTTGAACTGCCAACCTTACAGCTAGCAGTCCAATGCTTATCTCACCGTGCCACACCAGGATTACAAATTTAGATGATTGCTCCTCAGAAGTAATTTGGTTGACTGATAACCTGTTGCCTGTTTTCTCATTGTCATTTTTGTAAATATGGAACCTAGGAGCCCTGGTGTGGCGCTGTGTGGTAAGCACTGGACTGCTAACTGCAAGATCAGCAGTTCAAACCGACCAGCCACTCTCAGGAACCCTAAACAGGGTTACTATGAGTCAGAACCAACTCAATGACATACAGCAACAACAGCAGCAGAATTTCATACACTGAAAGATTAATTTGAGATCTTCTGTGCATCTTTACTTTTTTGGGTCCCAGATTAGCTTAAATAAAGTTTTTAGAAGTGTAAATTCTGGGGACTCAATAGGAGAAAGACGTTCCTGGGCGGTGTAAATAGTTAATATCTAGATTGCTAACTAAAAGGCTGAATGTTCCAGTTGGTTCCAAGGAGTTTCAGAGAAGGGACAGATGATCTACTTCGGAAAAGACAGCCACTGAAAACCTTATGGAGCACAGTTCTACTCTGAGACATGGTCTTGTCATGACTTGGACATGACTTAACAGCAGGTGTTTAAGTGGAAGAAAAAGCCACAGTAATTCTACCAATTGAATGGACGTGCAGAGTGGTTGTAACGATGATTCAATCATGTTGTGAGTTAAAGTGTTGGACTCGTATAGTTAGGGAGTCCTGGTGTGGCACTGTAGGGTAATGCACCGGACCACAAGGTTGGTTTGAACTGCAGAGTGGGCGGTTCATGTCACCAGCTGCTCCTTGGAAACCCTATTCAGGGTCTCTCTGAGACGACATTTAACAACAGCAGCCATATTGTTAGAGGCTACTGCTTTAGTTGTTCTTGTTGCTTGTTATTCTTTCCTGCCTCCTCCCCTCCCCTTTACGTTTTTGAATCATTTGCTCTTGACTTTCTGTATCGATGGTAGAGACAAGAGTGCATCTCTTGGCACAAGTGACCAGGTCAAGTTTGGCAGTTTGAACTTAACAGCTGTGCCAGCTTCTCTTGGGGAGAAAAATGTCAGTCTGCTTCTGGAAAGATTGGAAATTCTTGGGGCAATTCTACTCTGTCCTTTAGGGTTGCTATGAGTGAGAACCCACTCTAGGGCAGATGGTTTTGAGTGTTAGGTTTCACCATGTAGGGCATATGGAAAGCAGCCAAGGAGCTGTGAGGAACTTATGAACAAAAGAGAAGAAGGTGTTCTAGAACCAAGCGCAGCTTGTCCCAGGTGGGGATAGAGAGATAAAGAAATTCATCAACAACAATCAGACAAATGAGTGCTTCTCTCTCTGGTTCCCTCTCTGCCTGCCACTCTCTGTGTGAGCTGTCAGAACCCAGGTTGATGATGGACTAGGTTAAGTCCTTTAGTACTGAGGACAATTTCCTGAGTCAGCTTTAAAAAAATCTGCTGAGTTATTTTCCCACCCGTGAGATTTTGTGTGTGCTTTATTGACCAGATTCGCTTCTTGTCTTTTCCTGCTAATAATGGGGATGGAGCGGGGAATGTGGACATGCCATTTCAAAGTCCTCAAAATAGGTTTCTTGTGTGCATAACAGATGATTGGATCAGCTGATACTTTTCCGTGATTGTTATCTCATACTATTATAAAGATTTGCATATGTTATTGTGTTTAGTTGGTGAATAAGAAGTTTCGCGGTAATATGAAGAGTACTTGAATGGTTTTTGCATGTTCCCTATATCAGCCACTGTTTCACTGTTATATATTTATTTATGCACACACACATAAGTATGGGTATATGACTTTGTATGTATATATATTTTTTTCTATATTTGTGTACATATATGAATATGAATTCATTTACTTCTCACAACAACACTTTAAAAGAAGAACGTCTGCTATAGTTTATAGTCGAGAAGCCAAGGCACAGAGTGGTTAAGAAACTTGTCCATTGTAGCACAGGGAGTGAGGGGTAGAGCTGGAATTTAAACCCAGACAACGATGCCAAATTCTCAACCACCAGCTCAATGCTTAGCCTCTCATTCCAAGCAAATAATAACGAATGAAGTCCAAAGTTATTTCATTAGGGATACTGGTGTGGCACTGTCGGATAAGCACTGGACTGTTAACCACAAGGTCAAACCTTATACAGGGTCTCTGTGAGTCAGAACAGATTCGACAGCACAAATGTTACTTCATTACAAGAAAATCTAAGAAACTGTATCACTTTCATAATGGAATTGGCTTTTTTGTTGTTGTTGTTGTTTACTTGCTAAGTAAAGACTTTAGTTGTGTGGGCATTTGTATGATAAACGGTCTTTATGATTTCCCACAGTGTACTCTGTATTTGTGATTAGGTATGATACTGTCAGCTTCAGTTCTGATTCATAGCAACCGTATATATCGTGGAACAAAATGTTGACGGGTTCTGAGCCTCTACAAAACCTGATGTCCTTCTTCAGAGGCTGATCCCTCCTGGTAACATGTTCAAAGTAAGTCAGGCGAAGTCTTGCCATCCTTGCTTTTGAGGTGCATTCTAGCTGTACTTCTTCCCCAAACAGATTTGTTTGTCTGGTAACCCAGAGTACCCTCAGTATATCTACATTGCGAGTACTCATTGACTATGCTCAGTGGGTTTGTTGTTTCTCCTCTGTGAAACAAAATCTCAGTTAATTCCAGTGAACTTGTGTGAGTGACCTGGGAGATTCCTGGCAGGTGAGTTTGGTTGATTTTTTTTTTTTTTTCCAGAGGCATTTATTTTGACCACCAAACTTTCCTTGGTAGAATTTGAGATTCAAAGAAACTTTGACTCTGAAATGTTTTCCTCACAGTAAACCCATTAAATGAAACTGCTGTCTTGGTGAGGGAACATGTTGGATCTCATTGGCTATCACTTTCTTGAATAGTGCTTGGCACAGAGGGACTCTGGATATAAATAGCCACATTAGTTCAAGACAAGTTTCTTCTCACATTATAGTAAAACATTTCCCACCTTCCTAGTGATTAAAGGAATGTTGTCTGTGAGATATTTTATACATCTTGGCATAGGTAGCTTACTAGTAATCAGAGACTTATTTATGGAAAATCATCCCTATGCTGAGCACTTGAAGTTGCACCCCGGTTATCTTTTAGATAACACCTCAAAACTATAAGTCAAGCTTGTCGATCTCTTACTTAAGACATTAGGTGATACATGAAAATTCCAACTGCACCATTCTTGCTGTCACTGATGACAGTCGATCTGTGGTGTATTTTCTTTCTCAGTTTCTTCTCTTTCTACGCTCAGCACAGTAAGATCACAGAGTCTGCCTTGACGCATGTTGTTGTTGTTGTTAAATGCCATCCAGTCATTTCCAACTAATAGTGACCTTGTGTAGGGTTTCCAAGGAGTGTATGGTTTTCACTTCTTGTAAACTCAACCAACCTGGTGGTTCAAAATGACCATGTGGCCAAGTGCTTATCCTTCGGCACCACACCAGGACTCCTGCCGTGACTCATGTAGACTCTCAAATAATACAAGTATTAGTTCTAACTTGCTTCATAGTGCCTCATAGCTGGAGATGGGAACTGTGATAGTTGATAGAAACTGCTCAATGGCACCCAGGTCATGTCCTATACCTCCCACACCTTAGATCCACATCTTCTAGTAATGAAATCCAAATGCAAGGAATTGAGTATTTGGAATGAGAACTACAGGTGAGCAGACCTTCAGGGTAAAATGGCTCCATCCTTGCATTTCCTGACTTATAAACCACTTCTGATTGTAAGTGGCATCTTTACCTCTTCCCTCTGCTTGATAAACACGTGGTTGTTGTCATAAAATGGAGCTTCATAGGCCTTTAGAGCTGGAACATTCTACAAGGTGCAATTCCTTTACTTGATAACTGAGGAAACTCAGTTAAGGAGGGAGAAACGTGTTTTCCAACGATTAAACTGTTCTTCTGTCAAGAAGATGGAGGCATTGGCAGCTCTGTAGGATTCTCACCTCCTATGCTTGAGACTTGATTAATTTTGGCCAGTGAACCTCTTGTACAACCACCACCCATCTGTCTGTGGAGGCTTGTGTGTTGCTATCTCTGGTAGTGTAGTAGTTATGAGTCGGGCTGCTAACCTCAAGGCAAGCAGTTTGAAACTACCAGCCGGTCCATGGGAAAAAGATGAGGCTTTCTGCTCCCGTAAAGATTCCTAACTTTGGAAACCCTATGCAAGGTCGCTATGAGTCGGAACCGCTCCACGGCACACTACCACCATCATGCTGAATAAGTTTCAGCAGAGCTTCTGGAGTAAGACACAGACTAGAAAGAAAGACCTGGCCTTCTTCATTTGTAAATCAGTCCGTGAAAACCCTGTGGATCCAAACAGCACTATCCATAAGCGACCATGGTACTTTCATGCGTCTGTGCATGGAGTCAACATAGGTCGAACACGGTCCGACTCCATGACAGCTAACAGTAGCAACTAGAAAATTAAGGTGGCAAACTCAATGATTTCTGCTCTGCTGGGCTCCTTGTATCTTATTCTCTTTGGCCGTTTTCCTTCCTATTGTACTTGTTGTTGATAGTTGTTTGGGTGAATTTGAACTTCTGATCTTTGGGTAGTCTGGAAAGATTTACAAACAGGAAAGATGAGGAGAGGAAAGAAAGAAGAAGAAGAAGAGAGGTGCAAGAACCATTTCCTTCCTACTGTTCATATGGACCTCACCAGCTGGAACACAGAGAAATCATCTGTGAAAAGAGACAATGGAAAAGCTCCATATCATCAGCGAAACAAGGCCAGGGCAGACGGTGGAACAGACCATCAATGGCTCATATGCAAATTCAAACTGAAGCCAAAGAAAACGAAAACAAGTCCACGAGAGCCAAAATATGACCTTGAATATATCCCACGTGAATTAGGAGATCACCTGAAGGACACATTTGATGCATTAGACACTAAAGATCGAAAAACAGAAGAGTTGTGGGATGACATCAAGAACATCAAACAGGAAGAAAGCAAATGGTCATTAAGAAGACAACAAAGAAGGAAAATACCAAAATGAATGTCAGAAAAGACTCTGAAACTTGCTCTCCAGTGTAGAGATGCTAAAGCAAATGGAAGAAACGAGGAGCTAAAAGAGCTGAACAGAAAATTTCAAAGGTCAGCTCAAGAAGACAAGGTCAATTATTGTAACAAAATGTGCAAAGACCTGGAGTTAGAAACCCAAAAGGGGAAGAACACATTCAGATTTTCTCAATTTCAGAGAAGTGAAATAAAAATTCAAACCTCAACTTGTGGTATTGAAGGATTCTCTGGGCAAATTATTGAATGATGCAGAAAGAATAAAAAGAAGATGGAAGAAATACATAAAGTAACTGTACCAAAAGGAAATGGTTGATGTTCAGTCATTTCAGGAGGTAGCATATGATGAGCCAATGGTCCTGGAGGAAGAAATTCAAGGCGCATTGAAGGCACTGGCAGAGAACAAGGCACCGGGAATTGAAGGAATACAAATAGAAGTCTTTCAACAAAGTGATGCAGCACTGGAGGTACTCACTCATCTATACCAAGAAATTTGAAAGACAGCTACCTGGCCAACTGACTGGAAGAGATCTGTAATTGTGTCCATTCCAAAGAGAGGTGACCTGATGGAATGTGGAGCATTGGACAATATCATTGATATCCCATGCGAATAAAGTTTTACTAAGGTACTTCAAAAATGGCTGCAACTTTACATTGATAGAGAACTTCCCAAGGTTCAAGCCAGATTCAGAAGAGGATGTGGAATGAGGGATATCATTGCTGACATCAAATGTATCTTGGCTGAAAACAGAGAATATAAAAAAGATGTTTACCTGTGCTTTATTGACTATGCAAAGGCTTTCGATTGTGTGGATCATGACAACATTGAGGAGAATGAGTATTCTGGAACACTTAATTGTGCTCATGAGGAATCTGTACATAGACCAAGAGGCAGTTGTTCTAACAAAACAGGAGAACACTGAATGGTTTAAAATTAGGAAAGGTGTGTGCCAGGGTTGTATTCTTTCACCATACTTATTCAGTGTGTATGCTGAGTAAATAATCCGAGAAGCTGGATTATATGAAGAAAAAACGTGGTATCAGAATGGGATGAAGATCACTCATATGCAGATGATACAACCTTGTTTGCAGAAAATGAAGAGGATTTAAAATACTTTGTGATGAAGATCAAAGACCATAGTCTTCGGTATGGGTTGCACCTCAGTGTAAAGAAAACAAAAATCCTTACCACTGGACCAATAAACAACATCCATATAAGTAGAGAACAGACTGAAGTTGTCAAAGACTTTGTTTTTTCTCAGATTAACCATCAACACTCATGGAAGAAGACAAGAAATCAAATGACATATTGCATTAGGCAAATTTGCTGCACAAGACCTTTTTAAAATGTTGAAGATCAAAGATGTCAGTTTGAGGCCTAAAATGTGCCTGACTCAAGTTATGGTATTTTCAAAAACCTCATATGCATGTGAAAGTTAGGTAGTGAATAAGGAAGACCGTAGAAAAATTGATGAATTGAGTTATGATGTTGGAGGAGAATGTTCAAAGTACCATGTACTGCCAAAAGAGCGAACAGATCTGTGTTGGAAGAAGTGCAGCCAGAGTGCTACTCCTTGGAAGCCAAGATGGCCAAACTTCGTCTCTCATACTTTGGACAGATTATCAGGAGAGACCAGTCACTGGAGAAGGATATCATATTTGGTAAAATCGAGGGAAATGAAAAAGAGGAAGGCCACAAATGAGGTGGATTGGCACAGTGATCACAGCGATGGACGTAGGTTTAACAATGGATTGTGAGGTTGGCCCAGGACCAGGCATTGTTTCATTCTGTTCTGCGTAAGGTCACTGTGAGTTGGTATTGACTCTCCGGCACCTAGCAACAACAACATGTTCTTTCTGGAGTCCTGGTGTGGCTCCGTGGGTTAATGCGCTGGACTGCAATATTGGTTTGAACTGCAAGGTCGGTGGTTCAAGCTCACCAGCCTCTCCTTGAAAACCCTATATAGGTCGCTTTGGGTTGGAACTGACTCAAAGGCACTTAACAACAACATCAATATTCCTTCTAGTGGAAGAGGGTGAGAAATCTACTGAATTGGAAGTGGATCTGCTTATCTGAATAGGTCAGCACCTGTCTCAATTTGTGCGAAAGGAAAACTGTCGTATTGAGACTTTCCGGAATTCCTAAGTGGAAGTTATCGGTTGCCACTGAGGTTCTGTAAAGTCAGAACGTTTCATTTTGGTGCCGTCTCTGAACTTTTTTGTGCTTTCCCTGTCCATAGATGCTGCCTGCTGCTCTTCTAACTCCACCTAAACCTGGTCTCTTCCTTCCTGGTTAAAGTTGATTTTTATTGGAGTGCTGTAGATCTTAATGGATGTCTGATTAAAGGAACTTTTACTAAGGTGTTAATAACTACGCTATTACTCCTCCCAGAGGTGATGTGCATATCCACAGAGCTGTTATAATTAAACAAGTGAATCTCCAAGAGGTCTGCTGTAAACAAGGAACACCTGTTAGAATTAGGGCTACAGAGTTTGTTAGCCTTGTTTCTCTAACCTCAACTTTTTGCAAACCTCAGGGGCTTTAGTAACTCAAAGAGGAACCTTCCCTTGGGGGAAAAATGAGAGAGGTTTAGTAATCTCAACAATGTTGTTAGGAATGTCAAGGATGTGTAATAGCTGAACTGCTCCAAAGCTGTTAAACTTGTTAATGACTAGGAGAACCTCTTCCCTTATAACTAAAGCCAAAATGATTCTATAGGACAGTGTGGAACTGCCCCATAGGGTTTCTGAGGCTGTAAATCTTTTTACTACAGCCACATTTTTCTCCCTCTGAGCAATAAACTCTTATTGGTGTAGTGCTGCAGAATAATGCACTGGACTGCAAGGGAGGTTTGAACTCCAAGGTTGGCACTTAAAACCCACCAGCTGCTTCTTGGAAACCCTGTACAGTAATTGACTCTATGGCACTTAACATCAACAACCAGTTTTTAAGAATTGTCTTCTGTTTAGAAATCTCCTTCTCAGTTTTGTTTTGTTTTTATTTTTTAGTTTGGGTGAAATTTTACAAAGCAAATTAGTCTTCCATTCAACAGTTTGTACACATTTTGTTTCATGACATTGAGTGCAGTCCCCTACTTAGACATTTTGTGTTCCTTTTCTCTGTGCATGAAAATATGTTCAATCCATTGAAAACAAATTATAAGAGTTTCTTAGTCTATCAGATGTTTATATTTAACCATATGATGTAGATGAGGGTTTTCTTTCATTTTAAAAATCATTATCCTTTTTTGGCAGTTTAATGAAGACAGACAAATGTTTTTTCAATACATGAAACAAAATCTGTAATGCGGCGCTGTAGAATCAGCACTGGACTGCAAACCACGAGGTCAGCAGTTCAATCCCACCAGCTGCTCCTTGGAAGCCCAGCATGGGGTCGGAATGAGTCTGTACCGACTGAAGGCACTTAACAACAACAAAACCCACTGAGATTGAAAGAGTAACAAAATACTTTAATGGCCTGTGATAGAGTAGTATTTATTTATTTTATTGTTGTTGGTTGTTGTTGTTAACTGCCGTTGAGTCAGTTCATAAGGTTGACCCATAGCAACCCTGTATAGGTTTTCAGAGGAGCGACTGGTAAATTGAACCACCAACCTTGCAATTCAAACTGACATTGCAATCCAGTGCATTACGAAACAAGATCTGACTTGTTATTGTAATTTCTACAAAAGCAGATAATCAGGCCTTCTGAGGTGCTGCTGAGTGGGCTTCAACCTCCAGCTTGTCAGTTTGTAGAGAGTACAAACATTTGTACCATCCAGGCACTCACTAGTCCAAAAAAACCCAAAAAAACCGCATGTAGATAGGCATACCTGGTTTTCTTGTACTTCATTGATCATCTGATTTTTACTGACTGAATGTTTGTGTTGACTAAGCCTGGGGCAAGGAGCTCTGGTAGCGTAGTGGTTACGAATCGGGCTGCGAACCTTAAGGTCAGCGGTTCGAAACTACCAGCTGCTCCGCGGGAGAAAGATGAGGCTTTCTACTCCCGTAAAGATTTACACCCTCGGAAACCCTGTACAGGGTCGCTATGGGTGGAACCGACTCGATGGCACATAACAACAACAACAAGAAGCCTGGGGCACCGTTTTTCTGACAGTGTGTGCTTATTTCCTCCCTCGTGCCGCCTTTTGGTCATTTCCCCAAATTTCATACTTTGCTTATGTTAAGTGCAGTCAAGTCAGGTATGGCTTATAGTGACCTTGGATAGAATTTCCAAGGAGTGGCTGGTGGGTTTGAACTGCTAATCTTGTGGGTAGCAGTCTAGTGCTTCTCCCACAGTGCCACACCATCGAGATAGTTCCAACTCATAGCAGTCCTGTGTAGGTTTCCAAGGAGTGGATGGTGAATTTGAACCACAAACCTTTCAGTTCAAACCGACTTTCAGTTCAAACCCACAGCAGTGCACTAGTATTCCTTATTCCTTATAGCGTAAACAACTTATTTACATTGTTATCGGTCGATGCCATCGAGTCGAGCTCATAAGGCCCCTCCCTGTACGGGGGTTCAGAGGCTGTAAATCTGTACGGGAGCAAATGCCTCATCTGTCTCCTCCGGAGTGGCTGGTAGGTTTTGAGCTGCCGACCTTGCAACTAGTCTGGTGCTTATACTACAGCACCACACCAGGACTCTTAGGACATCAAAAAATTTTATGAGGTTCATTTTATTGCGATATTTGCTTTGAGTCTGGATCTGTGGAGACCTGGATCAAACCCAAAACAGCCAAGGTGTCCGGCCTCTGGAATGTGTAGCCGATTGGAAGAAACAGATATCAAACCCCAGAATGTTGTTGAATTGCCTAGAGGATAAACCTTGTGGTAGATTGTGATAGTCTGTTTTCGGGGGACTTTACCTGGCCTGGGGAGGGCAGTGGAAGTCAGGCAAAGCCTCCTGAAGGAAGCCGTATTTAAGCTGAAACCTGATAAGAGTAGAGGGTCTGGGTTCTCTCAGAGGGTGGGACTGCTCCAGGATACTTGAAGGAGGACAGTGTGATTCGGCTGCACTAAAAGTCACCAGAGGGCCGTGGGATGAGCTTGGCAGAGGGTGCAACTTTCATTCCACTCAGAAGTATTTTAACTCTGGTTGAAGAAGCGTATTGTACCTCTCAGTGTGATTTTGTTAAGCGCTGTCGAGTCAGCTCTGACTCATAGTGACCATGTATAGAGTTTCTGAGGAGCAGCTGGTGAGCATGTGGGTTAAACTAACCTTGTAGTGCTGTGCTTACCCTATGGCATTCATTATTTAGCATATAAATAGACGGAGCCCTAAAAGCTTTTACAGCCTCGGAAACCCTGTACAGGGTCGCTATGAGTTGGAACTGACTCCAAGGCGCATAACCTACCAACCTGAAAGCTTTGGCTTGAAAAATAAGTTATAAAATATATAAGTATAATTTTGCTAGAGAGGACTAGAACTTACAATATGTTTTAATTGTTAAATTCATTTTTTTTTTTTTGAGTTTAAGATAATTTATTCAGAAGAAAAAGAAATATCTGATTACAGGAAGGCATCAGTCCACATAAGTGAGAACCAACGCACCACCTGAAAACTCCTAAGACATATGCAGCCATGGAACAAAGAAATTATAATACACTCATTTGATTGGTTGATTTTTCGTTGAGGCTACAAGGAGGATGGGTTAGGGGTGGGAGAATGAGTTTCTATTGGATAATTGGATATCACATATAATACTGAAATTACAGAGGTGGGATCATAAAACATCACCGGTGGATATTTACACAGCTTTAGCTTTATCTCTCAGGGATCTATAAAGCAATTCATTTTGGTACCAGTACCTTATTGCTTCTAAATAGATTATTAAAATTTCTTAATTCTTAACAAGGTTTTCCTCCCTCAAAATTATTAAGTTCCTTCACAGCTTTTTCCTAACCTGAACCCTGGTGTGATGCTGTAGGAAAAGCACTGGACTGCTAATTGCAAGGTCAGCAGTTCAAACTTACCAGTTTTGAAAGCCCTATATAGGATCACAGAAGTTCTGGTAGTGTAGTGGTTACAAATGGGGCTGTGAACCTTAAGGTCAGCAGTTCAAAACTACCAGCTGTTCCGCAGGAGAAAGATGAAGCTTTCTGCTCCCGTAAAGATTTACAGCCTCGGAAACCCTGTACAGGGTCACTATGAGTCGGGACCGACTCCACGGCACTTAACAACAACAACATATAGGATCACAATGGGTTGGAACTGACTCAATAGCACTTAACACCAGCAACAATAAATGTGTATCTGATTGGAATTTAAGGGAAAACAAGAGAGAGGGCCATAAGAAAGTACCTGGCCCCTCTGTGCACAGAGCGGTTTGAGCAGCACGGTGGTAGCACTTTGTAGACCTCTCTATCCCTAGGTAGCTAAGTTCTGTCACCATTTAGGGTGGCGGGCTCCAGGCCGGGCAGAGTTGGGCTGTGCATGGAAGTGATCAGAGTTGGGCTGTGCATGGAAGCAGGAATGCAACCATTCTGGTCGGGGCAGTTTGGGAGAGACGCTTCTGTCCACAGTTCCCATAGTGTCGGGTCTTGTTTTTACAATTTGACTCCATCCAAGCATTCTCCAGTGGAGAGGTTCACATACTTCGGTGACTTCAGAAAACATGAACCGTGGCTTGTGATTCTTAACAACATTTGGAGGACGTGCTGAGCCCAGGAGAAATGGAATTAACGTCCAATTCTGTACATGGAGGCAGCGCAGAGTTACGGGCAGGTAAAATAGACTTACTTTCAATGTGGTGATTACTGAAATTTTTGTCCATCTGCTCACAGAAAGGCCATTTAGCTATGACTCAGTGAGCCAAGAAATAGTGTGAGTTACTGAGCAACAAATGCTAATTTTTTGCCCTCTGGGTGACCTTGGAATTTGCTTTGAAACATTTTCTGTTAATAATGTATAAAGGAGTTGTTTATGTGAAGGATCTGGCAATGTAAGTTGTTAATAGTATCATGAAAATTGGATTTGCTCTTCTTACTAGACCTTTAGATATTCAAGGACTGGGACCACTGGTACCCCAGAGCCTCATTTGGGGTCTGGCACCTAATAGGTGTTTGTTGAATGCAAATGAATGGAAAGTGTCCAGTGGTACGCTGAAAATGATCTCTCCACTTGTTTGTGAACCTTGGGTTTGCCCCCAAGGTTTGTCTGTTGTTTGAGAATTGTACTGGGGGTAGAAATGAAGTGCTGTAAGTGACTTAAGCTGTCACCCTGGTGCAAGTAGACACAAACTCCAACCCTCCAGAAATGAGTTAGTGGCGGAGGCTCCCCTGCATTCGTTTGATAGGACGATTCAGCTCTCTTGGCTCCTTCACTCACTTTCTTGTCATTTACTTCATATCTGCAGCTGCCAAGTTGTCTGACAGACTGATGGGAATTAGAAAAATACTGCAAGCTCCCTACTAACAGGTGTCTGGACACAGTGATTCAGTGTGGTATGGGAAGAGGCACATGGTGCCACAGATTAGGAAGGGACTAGCAGTTTTACTTTGCTTTTCCTGGAGAGCTCAGGGGATGATCCCCAGAGGGAGGGACCTATGAGGAGAAAGTATGGAAGGAAACCCATCTACGCTGATGTGTGTGTGAAGGCAAAGGCATGTTCAGGTTAATCACATGGTACAATGCTGGCTTCTTAATTATAATGAGTTCCCTGTTCTTTGTATCCAACACCCTGACCAGCCACACTGTGACAGCTTTCAGCTCTGAG
Source organism: Chrysochloris asiatica (assembly GCF_000296735.1). Lineage (NCBI taxonomy): Eukaryota > Metazoa > Chordata > Mammalia > Afrosoricida > Chrysochloridae > Chrysochloris > Chrysochloris asiatica. Next base: position 1,889,200 of record NW_006408531.1, on the reverse strand, counting down.
AAAAATCTCTTCTCATGCTCTTTCTGCTCCCTGGAGTCTCAAACCGACAGCTGTTGGCCAGCTCCTTCTACTTTGTCTGAATTGGGCATTGGCTTAAATGGCATCTTCTTGGAGAGGCCTGTCCTGGCCACACATCCTTTCAGCTTCCTTGTACCCGTGTTTGCTATATAGCACACCATTACAACTGATATATTCACTTAGTTGGTGAGCCTTAGTTGTGCTTTTGGTTCAGTTGCTGCTCAGTTGATTGGACTCATGGTGTCCACATGTGTACTCAGTAGGGTTTTCAAGGCTGTGTGATCTTTCTGAAGCAGATCCCCAGGTTTGTCTTCTGAGGTGGTGGAGGGGTTCAGAACACCAACTCTTTGGCTGATAGTAGTGATGCTGTGGGTTAATACGCTGGACTGCAAAGTTGGTATGAACCACAAGGTTGCTTCTTGAAAACACTGTACAGAGTCGCTATGGGTCAGAATCAGAAGCGACTCACTAGGCACTTAACAACAACCACAAGTTCAGAGCTTAACCATTTGTACCACTCAGTGACTAACTTTCATCTATTTAGTTACTAACTGATTCCCTAATGGAGTCCTGGTGTGGCACTGTAGGAAAAGTACTGGACCACAAGGTCGCTTTGAACAGCAAGGTTGGCAGTTCCAACTCACCAATTGCTCCTCAGAAACCTTAAACAGGGTCTCTGTGAGTGGGAACCAGGTGGCACTTACTAGTAACAATGGCAGGGACCAAGTTTATTTTGTTCACAGCTGTTATGCATAGTGCCTTGCCCAGTGCCTGGTTAACAGGGATGGTGCGTGTTTGGGAGTGATTGGAAAGCCCCCCCAAATGCTTGTAATAGACTTGATCTCTCTGTTGATAGCATGTATTTTCAGGTAACTTTGACTAGGCATTTAGAATCTCAGCTAGTGATAGTATTCAGCTTGTTCCAGACTTTTGCATGCTACTTCCAGGTATAGGAGAGTGGAAGATAGTTGGAATTTTGTGTTAATCATGCTCTGAATACTCAAGTGAAAAACCAACTAGAAATCAATGAATTTAAAGGCAATTGAAGAGTGTCATTAAATCAATTTATTTAATGACATTCCTGATTCTTTTGATAATCTTTATTCTGATCTGTGTTCATGAACCCCTTGTTGTTATTATATTATGATTATTTGCCCTCTGGTAGCGTAGTGGTTACAAATCAGGCTGCGAACCTTAAGGTCAGCGGTTCAAAACTACCAGCGGTTCTGCGGGAGAAAGTTGAGGCTTTCTGCGCCTGTAAATGTTTACAGCCTCGGAAACCCTGTACAGGGTCGCTATGAGTTGGAACTGACTCCACGGCATGCCACCACCACCATCAAGTCCTGTTAGTCAGTGAGGGTTTTTGTCTCACTCATTCTTGTTATTGGACACCGTGTCTCTGTAGGGTGCATGTATGGCCTTAATTTAGCTGCCAGTTTGGCCACTGCATTTGCCACTTTTTAGAGCTCACAAAATGCCTTTGCTTCTCTAGTCATCATATCCACCCACATATTTTTCTTACCCATGCCACACATAGCACATTTGCCATATCATAGAGCCAATTCTTTTTCTCATACTGAATAAAATTATACAACTAGCTTGATCTTATAAATACTGTAGACTCGTTTCTCATACTTCATACATGTTATCAGGAGAGACCAGTTGTTGGAGAAGGACATCATGTTTGGTAAAGTGGAAGATAAGAGAAAAAGAAGAAGACCCCCAGCGAGATGGATTAACACAGTGGCAGCAGAAATGGGCTGAAATGTAGCAATGATGGTGAAGTTGGCACAGGACAGGGCAGTGTTTTGTTCTGTTGTGCGTAATGTCTCTATGACTCGGTACCGACTCCATGGTACCTAACGACAACAGAAGTCTTGTCAGATGGAGAATGTTCTGTGAATTGACAAATTGGACTCTGTAGGTCGATTGCTTAAATGATTGTGATTTGTTTTCTTTCCATTTGATCTTCTCAAAACAAGAATTCTCTGCCTGATCTGTTCATCCCATGGGGTCGAAGTCAGGGCTCCTGGCTGCAGCTGGAGGAGAGATGCTTTGCCCCTCCTGATGTGTTCATCTGCGGTGTCTTTTGCCCTTCTGTTTCAAACTTTTTGTTCTTGGAAAAATAGGGAAAGGAATATACTTACGTATGGCCCTGAAGGTGAAATTATAATTGTCTTTATTATAAAGAGAACACTTGATATACCTGTTGGTTACACTCATTCATTCATTCATTCAGTAAATACGTACTGCCAATACTATGTACAGGAGCCCTGGTGTGGTGCTGTATGTTCAGCACTGGACTGCTAACCACAAACCCACCAGCCGCTCCTTGGAAGCCGTATACAGGGTCCTATGAGTTGGAACTGACTGGACGGTACCTAACAACATATACCAGGAGGAACCTTGGTGTAATATAGCCTAAAAGTACTCACATGCTAACTGAAAGGGAGGCTTGGACCCACCAGTGGCTCCCAGGAGAAAGACCTAGTCGTCTGTTCCCACAAATATTACAGCTTAGGAAGCCCTATGGGCAGTTCTACTCTGTCATGTGGAGTCACTTTGAGTCAGAACTGACTCAGTGGCACCTAACAGCAACAACATGTTCCAGGCACTATGTTAGTCACCAGGCATTATTGTGATCAAGACTGAGATAGTTTAGGAGTCCTGGTGTGGCACCATGGATAAGCGCTGGACCACGAGATCGCCAGTTCAAACTTACCATATGCGCCTTGGAAACCCTTCACGGGGTTGCTATGAGTCAGAATCAACTCAACAGCACTTAACCACCACCGGTGTGACACTGTAGGGTAAGCACTGATAGCAAACCACAAGATCGACAGTTCAGACCCATTAACCCCTTGGAAACCCGACACAGGGTAATTTTGAGTAGGAACTGACTTAATAGCACTTAGCAACAGCAATGTTATAGGGAAAAGGACTATGTGAAAAATGTTGTGTCTGCCGAGAAACATTTTGTGTTTTGTTTGGTAACTTTTAATTAAACTGCTTCTGGCTAGGGAATGATTGTTATTGTGGTTATGTGCCGTGGAGTTGGTTCTGACTCATAGCGACCCTGTACAGTGTTTCCGAGGCTGTAAATCTTTACAGGAGCAGAAAGCCTCATCTTTCTCCCACAGAACAGCTGCTAGTTTCGAACTGCTGACCTGTGGTTCACAGCCCGATTCGTAACCACTATGCTACCAGAGCTCCTTAGGGAATGATGCTAATCTGTATTTTTGACTAGAGCTTCAAGCTGCTTTGAACCAGTTCAGTCCTCATTGACAAAGTGAAACCTTTATGGGCTGGAATTTGCAAAATGTGGTGCCTGGAACAATAAATTGAATGAGGAAAATTATGGGTCGATTCCCTGGAGTGGGAGTTCAGGATTGGATTGTTGCTAGGACTGTGAAGAGCAACACATATTCAAAGCGTTCATCGGGCCACCATCTTTGAGCAGGGCACTGATGTTTCCAACTCTGCTAAGCGAGAAATGTAGTTGCTATTCATTTTACACTTGTTTTCTAAGAGAGAGATTAAATTTCTAGAAAGGCATCAGCCTGTAATTTTTCTCATTCTGGTTATTGTTCCAATCACCTGCATTTTATTAATTTGGGCCCATTCTGGTTTCCCTTCCTTGGCTATAACTGAGCCTACAAGAAACGTTTCGAAGCCCTACATCTCACATCATCGCCCAGTGTTGGGCTTCTGTGTCCAGTTCTTTGTGCTGCGGAAGCAAAAGGCTTGTGAAGAGTTTTAATTTCACTGGATCGCTGCACCTGTTGCTGGCTATTCTTGAATATACAAGAACCTCAAGTCACTTGCTTTCATTTGTCTTCCTACCCCCTCATTCCTACGTGGAGGAAGTCAGATTAGAAACTCATGTGGAGAGAAATCACCTCCTTCCTTCAGTCTATCATTTTAATGGTCTGGGGAGTAGGTAGTGTTAGATCCCTTTATGATTTTGTCACTGAAAAACTTATATCCAGGTGACCTCAAGAGTTAGGATGAAGTGTTCATGTCAGAGTTTGGGGCTGGAGTGGGCGGGGAATGACTTTCAGCAGCTGTTGTTGCCACCTGATACCTGGAACCTCACTGGTATTGAGGAACATGATTTCCTCTTGGTTTCATATGACATTTGGCTGTGACTCTGAGGAAGAGAGGAAGTGGTGAATAGTATCATTTGCTTTCAGAAACGTACCTTCGAAATTTCTGACTTGATGTTGGTTCAAGGAACATGAGAGTTAGGAAACTGCTTTAAAATCCACACAACCCAGTGGAAGGCCTGGGACACAGAACCTGAGAGCTGGTCCTAAGATTTAGTCCACTGACAACGGGAGTTTGGTGTCATGAAACGCAGTTGCCTCATTCTTCAAATTGAGTTGAAATATCCATATGGCTTCACTTCTAAAGAATTTTGCAGGTATCAAATGAAAATAAATGTGCAAGAACCTTCAAGTCCAGTGGTCCCTAAATGTTGGATGGTATTATTCACTGACCAAATGTCTTCTATTGGTCAAATAGGGACATTGATAGTTCCAGTGCTGTTTAGGATCTTGATGAATCTACTGAATTTGGCAACCCCAGCAAACTTATTTTAACCCAACACCCCCGATTTCAAATCAAGTTTGTTTTTTTCTTATTTGTTCTAGGAGGGGGCTTCAAAAAGTTCCTGGGAAAATTCCAAGATCTTTTACTTGCATTTTTCCATGAATTTTTTTGAAGCCCCTTCATATTTTTACTTTTCTAGATAGATTTACTCAAGGTCATTCTGGAGGGGGGAAATTAGCTGGAGAATGGAGCTTTGTGCTACGTAAGGCATAAATATTCCCAAGTTCAAGCTCAGGAATGGGTTGTTCATCCTCAGGGATGGCTGGCCAAGGCCATAATTAATTAAGGAATTAAAATAAATAAATTGAGACATATTAATTGAGGAATTAATATAAAGAAATGAGACATGGGGAAACCTGTGCATGAAGAATTCATTGCCTTTGCAAAGCAACAATGAAATACTTTCTTTTCTTTTTCTTTCTTTCTCTCTTTGGATGGCAGAG
>NW_006408531.1:1873155-1883181 GCF_000296735.1 Chrysochloris asiatica | reverse complement strand
AGAGGAGACGAGACAAGAATGGAGGGAAGATAGAGGGAGTAATGGAGAGAATGGAAGAAGAGGGGAGCAGGAGAGGAGAGAAGGGAAGCAGGAGCCAGGGGAGAGGAGAAAGGACGCAGAAGATATGAGCAGGAGAGCAGGGAAGTAAAGAATGAGTGGGACAGTAAAGAATGAGAGAAGTAGAGTATTAGAGTAGCCATAGAAATAATAATAATAAAGCAAGTAATGAGAAGATTTTGAATTTATTATGGCCCATGGCTCCGTAATCCGCCGACGCCGCATACACTTTCGGAAAAACCCTGGAATAAGTCTGCTGGGGCTGGCTCCCGGCAGATGGCCTTGGGACTAGTCTTGGCTTTGTTGTTGCCTCTGACCTGCAGGGACACTGTGAGTCAGAATTGACTTGCTAGCAGTTGATAGTGGATTGGTGGTGGCGTTGTTTTTAAATGCTGTCAAGTTATTTCTGATTCAGTGTGAACCTGTATAGGGTTTCTGAGGAGCAGCTGCTGGGTTTGAGCCACTGACCTTGTGGTTCTGAGTCCAGTGCTTAGACTACAGTGCCACACCAAGTGGGTTGGTGGATCAGTGATTAGGTGCTTGGTTGCTAACTGAAAGGTCATCAGTTCAAACCCAATGCTTTCTCTGTGGGAGAACGAGAAAAATGATAGCTTTGGAAACTCTGTGGGGCAGTTCTGCTTTTTTCTACAGAGTTGCTGTGATTCGGAATCGACTTGGTGCCAATGGGTTATTTTCTCCTCTGTACCCTCTTGCATTGTTTCTGAGTGCCATCCTCTTCCACGCCTCCCTCATCTTTGTAACTTCTTAGAATACTTTAATCACAGGCTGTTTGTGAATTTCTTGCCTTCTGTCAGCTTCCTTCCCACCTTGTTTACTCAGCCTCTGCCCTGCATCTCCTCTTTTTGTAGGCCTTGGTCTGTCGGAGCCCTGCTCCCGAGGCAGTGATGGCTAAGTGTGTTAACACCCTCCTGTACTCACCTTGTCATGCCTGGGGTGTCCCTTTCACTGCTGCACTGTATGGAACAGAGTGATCACTCAGTGCCTGACTAGTCTCCCAAAGCCTTTCTTCCTGGAACCTAAACCCTGAGAACCTCCGGTGGCTCTTGAGAGAACACCGTGGCTTGCATTCTGTGCTTCTCTTCTGGTTACCTTTTAGAATCTCCTTATGGTGTTGTTGTTAAGTGTCGTCGAGTTGGTTCTGATCCATAGTCACCCTGTGTAGGGTTTTCGAGGAGCAGCTGATGAGCTTGAATCATTAACTCCGAGGTTCAAACTGACTTTGCAGTCCAGCGCATCAACCCACAGCGCCACACCAGGACTCCAGAATCTCTTTAAACTTCTTGGAAATCATGGTGCCGATCTGAAACATTCCCAGTCACTCCCCCAGCATCAGTCCTGCCTGGTTATTACCTGGAGCCTTCATTTTCTCCCCACTCTCAGCCCTAAGTTGACACAAGTAGATGATTATGCCTTATCAAGAGATAGATCATGTGGGAGTCTGGGTGGGGCGTTCCCATGTTTGCACTGGACTCTGTGTGGTGTGGGCTGCAGGCTGTATTCACAGGTGACTCACCTCTGTAATAAGTACCTGTCTTCTCTAGGTGGTTGTCAGGGACTGCGGTAGGTAGTGTCAGCGGAAGCAGAGATGGTGGGCACAGTGGGCCAGACTCAGGCAGCTCCCACCACAAGCTGAGTGCAGATAATGATCAGGACCTGGCGACACCAGCAGCCTCTGTTGCAGAGAGCCAGCAGGACAGTGTGTTTTGAGCAGGTGCATCTGGACCCACAGGCTGGTAGGTCCTTTGAGACACTTGGGTTACTTGCACTGGATGCTTTTCTTACTGACACCTCAGGATAATCTTAATGTTTCTCGTCTTCATACCTTCTCAGGAAGTTCAACCACAAGTAGGGAAGTTTACTTTTTCTCCCCGTGTCAAACAATGAACCTCAAGAACACTCACTTGCTTTCCTTTGCCCCATAGCATGTTGCCAGTGCTTCTGCCTCTACTTTACTAGCACTTTCATTTCCAAATTTCTCTTTGGTATTCCTGAAAGTGCCCCTCTCACTGGTCTGTGACTTCCTGGTTCCTTGCTAAGTCTCGCTCTGTAGCTGCGGAGCGGCCAGGTCTACCCCAGAGATGCAGGCTTTGGTTTTGCTCCACATCAGAGACTGGGCCATCCTTCCTTCCAGTGAGCCTGGCGTGTGCCTTTCTGGCCCACTCTCTCTTCTCCTCTGATGTCTTTCATATCAGCTCACCTCTCGTCTTTCAGAAAATGTTCTTTTATCGAGTACTTAAGATGTACCAAGAGTTCCTGGGAAGTGCAGACATTTAACATGCTTGACTGTTAACGAAGGGTTGGATTTCAAGTCTACCCTAGAGGTACCTTAGAAGAAAGGCCTGGTGATTTATTGAAAACTCAGCCATTTGGAGTGCAGTTCTACTGCGACACACATGTGGGCGCCATGAGTCAGAATGGATTCAGTGACAACTGGTTAGGTTGTACTCAGCACTGTGCTAAGGATGCAAATACAAAGATAAGGAGAAACAGCTACGTTCATTTTTCACCTGATTTATTAAAAATGGAATATGTCCCCAACCCAATGCCATTAAGTTTATTCTGGCTCATTGTAACTTTAGAACATTGAAAAAAAACAAAACAAAAAACCCAAAATATCCTATTTTTCTTTTTTTAAATGGATGTTTTTGGATTCCACTTTATTTTTTAAGCTTTTGTTTGTTTTCATCATGCCTTTTCATGCACCCTCAAATAGCTGTTCCTGCCTCCCTGAAGAGTCCTGGGAATGACCTCCCTTCATTCCACTGTAGTGAGATGTGGACTGCGGTGTGGACACTGCAGGGAGCCCTGCCTACAGCAGCTGGTGTGCTGGGAACCTGCTGCACCCCTCACAGATGGAACCTGGCTCCTGCAATGTGCCTGTGTTGCTTGACATCCCCAGTGTTGTCCTGCTCTGCCTCAGGCCGTCAGGAAGCAGATTCCTAGTGGGAACCCCCAGCATGCACACACACACACACAGTGTTGTCAGAGGAGGGCGCTCTGGGAGGGAGCCAGCACGCTCCTCACAGAACATCCATCTCCTCTCAGAGTGAGGGGAGAAGGTGTGTGCACCCACTCTCTCTCCCCGCCTCATTAAGGGATTTCATGGCATTGTGGGTTCATCTCTTAACCTCACTGCTTTTCATTATCAAAAGGGCCACAATTTACTCCTGGAATACCACTTCTAGGAAGTTGTCTTTTAATGCATCATTCCAAACAGGTGTCTTTGAGTGCTTTCACTTTAGAAAATAAAACTTACTTAAAATATTATCTCTTCCCCTTTTATTGATGCGTCCCCTGTATTTGTATCTGTAATTGACATCTGTGTCACTGGGGTGGTAAGGATTTCAGTTGCATGCTTTCTACCGGGATTTTGTTGATTGTTGTTGTTAATGCCATGGCGTTGGTTCCGGCTTAGTGGTCCTATAAAGGATTTCTGAGGCTGTAAATCTTTGTGGGAGAAGAAAACCTTATCTTTCTCCCATGGAGCAGCTGGTGAGCTTGAACCACTGAACTTGTGGTTCACAGTTTAATGCTTATGCTACAGAGCCACCCTGCTCCAGTTGATGATTATAAACCCACTCAATTCTATTGGTACTAATATGGATACAAAGGCATGATTTCAGATTTTATTTATGTCTTCATGCTGTGGAAAAAAATCAATCTCCTGGGAAATCACTCTGCCCAGTAAAGCCCATACTTGATGTTCCTTTTCTGGATTTGCTTGTTTTTCAAAAACTTTTCCCTGGCTTTTACTTTTTTGTGATTTTTTTTTTTTTTTTTTTTTTTTTTTTTTTTTTTTTTTTACCACAACAACACTAGAATGATGAGTATTTTAACATCTGTTGGTAAAAGCATATGAAGAATTTTACCTTTATTGTTTGAATGTGGGATTTTATCATCAATCTGTAATGCGATCAAGAACCAAGGAGAATTACTAGTTAGACACAGATGAATTGAAAGAATTCTGGCATAACCTTTGATTATTAGTGGAGTTGTATTCTAAATAGTATTATTCTGAAGAAAAGATTAAAGGACTTTAGTTTGTTTGTGAGAATCTTGCCTATTTCAATTTCCTCCTTCTCGAGTCTGGTGCTGTCTTGTTGACATTGTATTCCGGGCGGGGGTGGGGTGGGGGTGGTTCAGGTTGTGAGGACACCATTGAAGCGGAGTAGAGCTCATCTTTGAATGGGAGACCTTTGAGGATTTTTAGGGAAGGGTATTTTCTGGGGCAAGTGAGCTGCAGTGAGGAGAGTACCGGAGCTGGAAGGAGCAATCCTGTTGACTTTGGTTAAGACCTCGAGACGAGACTGCAAGCTAGGTAGGATGCAGGGTGCATGAGGCAGGGGATTTCATAGGTATGGGTCCAACATCCAAAAAAGCTCTAAAAATCAAGAGGTTTTTTTTCTTTGTAGTTCAATTGACTGTAAAATCTGACCAAATCTGAACTCATTTGGTTGCAAAACCTGACGGGAATGGTTGTGGTGCTTTTATAATCCTATTAATCATACTGTTCATTAAACATATGCTTGTTGTTGTTGTTAGGTGCCATCGAATCAGTGCCGACTCATAGTGACCCAGTGCACAACACAACAAAACACTGTCCGGTCCTGGGCCAACTTAATAATTGTTGCCACACTTGAGCCCATTGATACTGCCACTGTGCCAATCCATCTCACTGGGGGGCTTCCTCTTTTTCGGCAATCCTCCATTTTACCAAACATGGTATCTTTCTCCAAGGACTGGTAGCTCCTGACAATATTTTTGCAGTATGAGAGATGAAGTCTGGCCACCCTGGCTTCCAAGGAGTACTCTGGCTGTACTTCTTCCAACACAGTTCTGTTGCTTTTTGGGTGGTCTATGGTTCTTTTAATAATTCTCCTCCAACATCATAACTCAAATGCATAAATTCTTCTATGGTCTTCTTTGTTCACTATCCAGCTTTCACATGCACATGAGGTTTTTTAATATGCCATGGCTTGGGTCAGGTGCACCTTATTTCTTAAACTGACATCTTTGCTCCTGAACACATTAAAGAGCACTTGTGTAGCAGATTTAGCCAATGCAACATGTCATTTGATTTCTTGACTGCTTCCATGAGTGTTGATGGTTGGTCTGAGAAAAATGAAGTCTTTGACAACTTCAATCTTTTTCCCATTTATACGGATTTTTAAATTGGTACAGTGGTGAGGATTTCTGTCTTCTTTACCTTGAGGTGCAACCTGTACTGAAGGCTGTCATCTTTTATCTTCATCAGTAAGTATTTTAAGTCCGCTTCACTTTCAGCAAGCAAGGTTGTATCATCTGCATATGGCAATTTGTTAGTGCGTCTTCCTCCAATCCTGATGCCAGTTCTTCTTCATATAATCCAGTTTCTCGAATTATTTGCTCAGAATACAGAGTAAATAAGTATGAAAGATTACAACCCTGGCACACACCTTTCCTGATTTGTAACCTTTCAGAGCAGCTGATGGGTTTAAACTATTGGTCTTTTATTTAGTAGTCAAATGTTTAATGATATGCTCTACCAAGGCTCCTTTTGGTTACGGTTGTTACTTGGCAAGTGCTGTCGAGTTGATTTCTACCCATAGTGACCCTGTATAGGATTTCCAAGGAGAATCTGGTGAGCTTGAACCACCGATCTGACACTTCAAATGACTTTGCAGTCTGATGCATTAGCCCACAGTGCCATACCAGGACTCCTTTGGTTTTGGTAATATGGGTAAATTAGAAGAACTTGGATGAAGGGAATATTTGAACTCTGCTTACTATTTTTACAACTTTTTTCTTAAATCTACAGTTATTTGGCAGTGTTGTTGTTGTTAAGTGCTGTGGAGTCAATTCCAACTGATAGCAACCCTGTATAAGGTTTCTGAAGAGTGACTGGTGGATTTGAACTTCCGACCTTGTGGTTCAAACCAACACTGCAGTCGAGTGCTTATCCTATTGTGCTACACCATTGTTGCTGTTAAGTGCCATTGAGTTGGTTCTGACCCGTAGTGACGCAGTACAAGAGTTTCTAAGGAGCAACCATTGAGCTTGCACTGCTGACCTTGCTGTTCAAACCGGCTATGTTTTCCAGTGTATTAACCCATGATCTGTGTTCATATCATCAATGCCACTACCACCTGTTGCTATCCTGTTGATTCTAACTCATGGAGCCCCATGTGTCTCAGAGCAGAACTGTGCTCCAGAGGGTTCTCAGTGGATGATTTTCATAAGTAGATTACCAGGCCTTTCTTCTGAGTGCCTCTGGGTGGCTTTGAACCTCTAGACTTTGGTTAGCAGCTGAATATGTTGAGTATTTACACTACTCAGGAAGTTCATCTGTTAGCAAGAATATGGTGTTCTTAGAGAATTCTGACATGGCGCTCTAGGATAATCACTGAACTACTAACTGTAAGGAAAATTTCAAAGTCAGGTCTTCACCCCTTATGCAAATTCCTCCCCCCCTCCCCCCCTTCTATTATAAGATCTTCATATTTTCTGACCTGAGAAAACTGCTTGACTTAAGTGCGTAAAGGAGAGCTCCAAACTGAAGTCAGTATTGGGTCGAAGGCAGGGCCTCAGGTATCCCTGGTGTTGGAGGGGTGCTTTGGCTCTTGTTTTTGTTGGCTGCTTTGCAGGGTCAGGTGGAGGCTCATTAGGACTGACAGTTATAATAAGATGTTCAAAGCCACGAGAGTTTTCAGATAACAGAAAGAATGAAGAGAATGTGCAGCTTGAATAAACAAGGCTGCCCTGCCTGGGTTTGGTGATGTTCATCCGGCTGGGCACGCGTTTCCTTGGGGAGAGGGCTTGTCTTCAAATGCCTTTGTTCCACTCTCTCTACCTCCCATAGTTTCAGCAGATTTGTTCTGAAATCCTCTTGCCACTCCAATCCTTTCTTTCCTGAGGAAGTAGACTTAGGTTGGCAAGCAGTTCAGCAATAGTACAGCTAGTGGTATGTACAAAATTTGATTACAGTTGTCCACACCAGATCGAATAAGAAAGTGCATACCCTAGACAGATACTGGGAACATAAATGGTCTATTGATTTCACAAGGACTAGAAATGAGGGCATCATGTAATCTAGCTGTGGAAGGGGTCTGCGGATAGCAAGTGGGCTTCTGACATTACAGAAAAGTTATAAAAAGTGTCATCCTATTGGATCTTTTTTAAAAAAACACAAAACTTTTTATTATGACTTGAATGAAGGTTGACAGACAAGATTATCAGGTCTGAATTCAATAAATTATACACTTTGTTTCATCTTAATGATTGCATTCCCCTGCATGGAACAACAGTCATCCTACTTCCTTACTGTGGTTCCTATTTCCATTCCACCCACTGTTCCATCCCTTCTCAACTTTTGACCTTAGGTAAAGATTGCCCTTTTGATTTTGAGTGATTGATCATTCCATGGTGAGTTTATTTTACTAATGTTGTTGTCCTGTATACCTATCTACAGCTTGGTTGAAAATTAGGCCAGGAGGCTGAGTTCCTCTCCAGACCTGAAGGATTGTCAAGGGTCAGAGTCTTGGGTTCCTCCAGTCTCTTTCTGACCATAAGCCCCATCTTTAAAAAAAAACAAAACAAATTATTTTGAATCTTGTCCCATTTTTTCTCCCACTCTATCCAGGACCTGCTAATGTGATCTCTTTCAGAGCCATAGGTAGTGGTAAGCGGGCACCATGTAATTCTTCTGGTCTCAGGGTTGTGGGGACTGATGTTCACATGTTCCATTGGACTAATTGATTCCAAGGGTCTTCAGTTTTCATGACTCTTCTTTCTTTCACACATGGAAAGACCAGTAGTTGCACCGTAGGTGGCTGCTCCTGAGCTTTTAAGATCCTTGATGCTGCTCACCAAAGCAGGATGAAGAACAATGTCTTTGTGGACTGTGGTATGACAGTCTCACCAAAGAAGGATGAAGAACAATGTCTTGTGGACTATATGTCTTGTGGACAGTCTACCAAGTACCCCTTGAGACTATTGCCTGAGCCTGTAGGTCCAGCAACTCATTACCTTACGAAGTTTGATACTATCTCAAGTTTTCATCGTTTTTTATGTCCCACTATGCTATATGCTCCACCATATCTCCATATAACAAGCACCAGACTTCAAACCACAAGGCCTGTGGTTTGAGACTGCCAGCCACTCTGCAGATGAATGAGGCTCTCTGCTCACACAAAGATTTTTTTAGAAGCCTTGGAAACCTTATACAGGGTTGTTATGAGTCGGAACCGACTCGATGGCATTTAGCAACAACAATATACTCCACCATATTCATATTTGTGTTTGCAAGCAAGGAACCTTAGTGCCATGTGGGTTAAGCTGTTAACCACAAGGTCTGCAGTTCAAACCCACCAGCTGCTTTGTAGGAGAAAGATGAGGCTGTCTGCTTCCCTGAAGATTTTCAGTCTTGGAAACCCTGTGGAACAGTTCTTCTCTGTGTTACAGGGTTGATATGAGCTGGAATTGACTCAATGGCAGTGGTTTAGTTTGTTTGTTTATTTATTTATTTAAAAACAAAACACCACAAAACCTTCTGGTAACTCTTAGAACTCACCCAATGGCTCTGCTAAAAAAAAAGGCTTGGCTGTAGGCTTCTTTCTGTAAAGATTACAGCCAAGCAAACCTTGTGGGGCAGTTGTCCTCTGTCACCGGGGTCGACATGAGATTGAATTGACTCAATGACACACAACAACTCCTTTTTTTTTAACTTCTAATTTTTAACTGAGTGAAGGTTTTCATAAACTTTGCTTCCTTACAGTGGTTGCCCTCCTCTTCCTTACAGTACGTGCCATTGGTTGACAGTATTGAACTGTGAACGGTATTAGTATGTAACAGTTGTCAGTTTTAACAGTATTTAACATAATTCCTTCTGAATCATGCAACCACCATTATTCTGTTTAACTCCTCCCTGTGTCTCCTCTACCTTTATGTTTCCTCGGCCAACTTCCCTTTTGAACAACAACTCTTATAAACTGATCTTTGTTTTTAAATTTCTTCACAACCAAGGGTTTAAAAACTAGTGTTAAAAAAAAAAAAAGTGTTAAAAATATACGTAGCAAAGCTTTTGACCATTCAACCATTTTTACAATCAATTCAGTGACATTGATAATATTCTTCATATCAGGAACTCCTTCCACCGTTACCGTAAACTCAATGCCCCCTGAGTGGTACCTCCCCTAACCGCCTTCCCACCTCCCCTGGTTACCACTAACAACATTGGTTTCCATAGATTTGTCTAGTTCAGATAAGTAAGTGAGATCATGTAGTGTTTGTCCTTTTTCACAAGTTTTAAAAGAAATTCCAGTGATGCGTCACCAGTTGTGCAGGGGGCTTCAAACTGTTTGTGGAGATTTTTCATTATCTTTTAATTGCATTTTTGAAGCCCCCCCTCCTGCATACCCATATTTGCTCAATGACTTACCCTTGCTGCATAGAAGTTGTCTTGGTTGATACAGACCATATTTGCTCTGAGTTATGATGATGACATTTCCAACTTAACTTAATATGACTGTTTTAGAAACTTCCCACAATGGAAAGTTCTGTTTGACATGGAAGTTCAGCGGTCAGTTTCATAGTTAGCTTTATGCCAAGAAATAACTAAAACAATGGATTACATAGTGCCGCCTCGGGGCATGGAAAATTTCTTAGAACATGGATGAATCACATTACTAATCCATATTTCAAGGCCTGAAGTCTTAACATCAGAAAATGGAGCACTTATTTAAAAAAAATAAATAAAATGCATATAGCCTTCTTGTGTTTCCTTTGTTTTGCTTTATAGAGATTTTATTTTGCTTACCTTTTTTTTTTAAGGATTAAAAATACTTAAATCCTAAAAATAAGATCTTTTAGGAAAGAGGTAATTTACATCACTGTGCAAGAATTTCTTCAAACATGGTAAAATCTGACCAAAAATGAGTTAGGTTTCCTCGAATCATTACTAGTCCTCTTTCT
>NW_006408531.1:1852901-1873055 GCF_000296735.1 Chrysochloris asiatica | reverse complement strand
TTTTTTGAGAGGAGAGAGGAAATTATTATTGTCTGAATCCTTCAAAATTTGTGAGATTCTCAAACTTTAACTGCAGCCTTGTCTAGTCTAAAATTTCTTGCTGTGGCTAATCATGGTCATTTACTTAGAAAATAATGCTTTAATTGAGCCTTTTCTATTTAAGAAGAAGAGATACAGAGAGGCAGATGGAAAGAACTAGATTATAAATGATTTTGTTATATTTATATGTAAAATTTCTTCTTCCCACTTTCTGCCCTTTGGTAAGGATAGAATAACTAACTGTTTCTGCGACTTTTCCCTGGCAATCTCAATCTGAAGGCCAGCAATACTTAGCTGGTATGCCGTGTGCAAATGTACCATAGTTACAAGGTTGGAATTCTTTTATACATGTTAGAAAATTTGTTGTTGTTAAGTGCCATCTAGTCAATTCCGACCCATAGCAACCCTGTATAGGGTTTCCAAGGAGCAGCTGGTGAGCTTGAACCACCGACCTTGCAGTTCAAATGACTTTGCAGTCTGATGTGTTAGCCCACAGCGCCACAGAAAATAGCTGCTGTTAAATGTGGATCTCTTCAGGACCTGCATCAACATGGTAACCTGTATCCAAACTGATTAGGCAGTGGTCGCACCTGGCATGATGCTTGGTTTTTGAGTATTTAGTTAGGTAAGAATGGAAGGGGACCTTTGTGAACAGTGGCTAAGAACTTTGCTGTTAACCAAAAGGTTGGTGGTTCAAACTCACCAGCTGCTCATCAGAAGAAAGATGTGGCTGTCTGCTTCCCTAAAAATTATTGTTGTTAAGCGCCATTGAGTCAATTCTGACCCATAGCCACCCTGTGTAGGGTTTCCAAGAAGCAGCTGGTAAGCTTGAACCATCGGACCTTGCAGTTCAAAGTGACCTTGCAGTCCAGAGCATTAACCTATAGAGCCACGCCAGGACTCCTCCCTAAAAATTGTTGTTGTTAAGTGCCGTCGAGTCGGTTCCGACCCATAGTGACCCTGTACAGGGTTTCCGAGGGTGTAAATCTTTACGGGAGTAGAAAGCCTCATCTTTCTCCCTAAAAATTACAGCCTTGGAAATCCCACGGGCAGTTCTACACTTTCCTACAGGATCACTATGAGTCAGAATTAATTCTTTGACTATAGATTTTGGGTTCATAGGAATGGAGACATTTTTGGCCTGTAGGAATTCTGAGACCTGGGGTGGCACTGTAGGACAAACATTGTACTTCCAACTACCAGGTCAGCAGTTCAAACTCACTAGCTGCTCTTTGGAAACCCTATACAAGGTCTCTATGAGTCTGAACCAACTCGATGATATTTAACAAAATCTACAACAATAGGAATTGGGCTTCATTAGCTGTAAGGGAGTTCTGGTGAGGCACTGTAGGGTAAGCACTGGACTGATAACCAAACAATTGGTGGTTCAAACCCACCAACTGCTCCTTGGAAACTATATAGGGTCGCTATGAGTTAGAACTGGTTGGTAGCACTTAAAAGCAACAGCAACAGCTGTAAGGGGAATGCAGGCAAGAAAGCTCATAAGGAGCTATCACTTCCTAGCTGTTGAATGAGTATATAAATTCCATACAAATGGAATATTTTGTATTGTGTGACCGAGTTGACTGCAACTCAGAGAGACCCCATGTTGTCCATGACTGATTCCCCTTCCCAGGCACCTCTAGGTGGAGTCAGAGTTTAGTTAGCAGCTATGCATTTAGTTGTGCACACCACACAAGGACACCAGTTTTAGTTGTCCATAAAAAGTAACAAAGTACTGACTGACGCATGCTACAACATGAGTGAACCTTGTCAACGTGATGTGAAATGAGAGCCACTTGTCACTTCAGGCTATTTGTATCATGTCATTCTTATGAAATGTACACAGACTAAAATTTGATTTTAGTGGTTGACTAGGGCTGTGGGGTGGAAATGTACAGAGACAGCTTTTTGGGATGATGATTAAATAATGATGATAGTTATGTGACTCTATGTTACAGATGATTGGATTGTACACTTTCAATGTGTGAATTGTGTGGTATGTGAATTATATTTCTTCGCCAAAAAAATACTTTACAGAATTTGTTTCACGCTGCTTTTCTCTGTCTCCTCACGAAAAGCCCTAGGAAACCATGAGGAGGTCACTACTCCCATTGTATGGATGTGGAGACTGAGTATTTACCAGAATCACACAGCTTCTAGCCTAGGTAAAACACAGAAATAAGAGGAGGGTGAGGCAAGTACTGACTAGTTCTCTCTTCTTGACCTTTGTTAGTAGCAGGAAAAGAAATAGAAATGGCTTTGAATTTATACCTGTGTGATTCCTCACAAGGATACCTATGCTATGAAAATCTTTGTGCATAGGGAATATCTGTTTCAAAATAGAAGAGAAAAAGAGTGAGGTCAGGAATAAGAAGGCAGATGAGATACTAGGAGCAATGGTTTTCCTTGTTTTTCATATCTTTATGGAAATCTGGAACTCTTGGTGAGAGAGAAGAGAGAGAATTGAATGGGCTAGAAAGTGTGAAACAAAATTGTTAGCTCTTATTTTGTGTGGCAGACTGCAAAGTTGTTTGAACTGAAAGATTGGCAGTTCAAGCTCATCAGTTGCTCCTTGGAAACCCTATACAGTGTCGCTGTGAGTCGGAGTGGACTTAACAACACAATCGTTTTGTGTGATTAAGCTTATTTTTCATAAAAGCAGTTTCTAAGAGATAACTTTGAAAGTCTTTTGAGTTCTATGAAGGGGCTTCCAGAATTTCACTGAAAAATGAAATTAAAAGATACTGAAATTTTTTCCCGTGAACTTTTTGAAGACCACTTGTACCATTTACTCTTTAAAGTATAGTTAATATTTAACCAAAGTCTTGTGCTAGGTTGTATACCCAGGACAAAAGCTTCTATTTATATGGTGGGTAAGAAGGTGGGTGGAGGTGACCCTTTCCCAGCTAATATTATCAAAACAGGAAACAAAGTTATAACCTCTCAGTAGTAGACCAGAGACATTCAAAGGCCCCTGGTTGTGACTATTAAAAACAAAACAACTACCTAAGTTTTCACTTACTGCAAAGTGCTACTTCCTGTCTGGTATTCAGAGGAGATTGGGTTGGGTTTAGTCAGATCCTCTCATGGGGAAAATAAAAGTCCCCAAAAGAAACAGGACATCCCAGTGTGCAGTTCGTTTGCTGCTTTTGTGGACAGCTTCCGCTGCATTTCTGGCCTCTTCATTTAAGCCTGTGTTGGGTGATGAACCACCCGGCCAGGACCAAATTTCGCTGGAAAAAGTGCAGATTTGATTTGCCTGGGCAAGCAGCTCTCCAGATTTGCAAGAGATTACCAGGTAAGCTTGTCAGCCTGCAAGACGACCAGCCAGGGAGGTTTTGAAAAGAATTTCTGTGAAGATAGGTTGCATTCTCTTTCAGTTGCTGAGCTGGTGAAGGTAGGGCCTGAATGGTAACAGGGGACAAATCAGTCTGTTCTTCCTGACTCTGTGTCTGTTGTGGCCTCTGAATAGCGGGGACCAAAACTATGCTACATCCTTCCCTGCTGAATGGGATGATCTGTCCAAATGATTGGTTCCGTGGGAAAGAGGCACTCAGGGAGCCACGCACTGGTTGTCAAAGATGGTTTCACTTTGCCTCCTTGTATTTTCAAAGCTACTTACTGCTGTGTGCTCTGGACTGCAGTGTGGACTCCTGGTGTGGCACTGTAGGATCAGCACTGGACTGTGAACTACGAGGTTGGCAGTTCAAACCCTCGGGACTTTTTTTCCTACACCACAGTCAAGTTCCCTGTATGTAAAATAGTGGTAGTTCACATCCCACATTGCATTTAATTTACTATGTTGGCTAAAAAGAAACTTCCTTTTAAAAAACATAGAGAGAGCTGAGATAGAGGAGATAGCTGTAAAAACATACCTTTAAATGAACTGACGATCGTTTAAATCCTTTACTGACTGAGTTTTGGTTGGTTCTTTTAGATAGTGTTCTTTCCTGCCCTCTGACTAGTCCAAATACTTTGGGAAAATAGAAAGCACCTTTTTAAAAATATAGAATACTTTAGGGTATGTCATTTTAATAAGAAATCGAAAACTCATGTGTACATGATTTCAAATTCCACAAGAGTCTATGCTGAGTCCTTTAATTGAACTGAATGTTTTCTTGTATCTTCAGGGTATATCTTGTTGGTGATCTTGTTAGAAATCAAGCTATAAAGAAAGTACATGTTAATGGTGGTGTATTCCAGGGAACACATAGTCATTTTTGGTCTTCCACACAGTCTCCATAGTAGATTAGGCCTTTGGATGAGTATTCTTTCCTGGACTCACACAAGGTAGAAAGGGTGAGTAAAACCATTAAGTGTTTTGCATTAACCTTTCGACAGTTTAAGAGTTGATGTTTTAAACAGCTGTTGCAGGACCTAAAGGGAACAATAAAATAAAATCTTAAAATGGAGTAAGTAAATTATAAATGTATATTTGCCCAAAATTAGCTTTTATATAATTTTTTAAATGATCTGTTCTGTGGGTCTTTGTTGTCATTCATATTAGTGTAATCTAATCTAGAGTATGCATTTCTTAGGTACTTTCTGAGATATAAGAAGGAAAAGTTGAGATTTGTAGATTATGCATATATGTTCGATATAGATTGTTTTAAAGAATTGACCCTAAACTTTTGTTAAATATTTCCTTTCCTTTCCATAATCTTAATATCTGCCTGAAAATTTTCATATATTAAAAATAGTCTCATTGAAAGAGACCAAAGTTAAAAGAAAGAAAGAAGACGGCACGAGCATGTGAAATAGAAAATTATTTGGTGGCATTATAGGATTTCCAGACATTTAGTAATCCACACATGATTTATGTCAAGAGATTGTCCCTGCTCAGACGGCCACTTATGGGGGGCCCTGCTTTGACTCGCTGTCCTTCCTGCTTTCCTGTCAGCTGATAGGATCTGTGTCCTTTGTTTCCTTTTGAGATGAATGGGTTCTATATGGAGAGACAGAGGCATTTGGTGGTGCAGTGGATCAGAGCTCCATTGCTAAATGAAATCCACCAGCTGCTCTGTGGGAGAAAGATGTGACCGCCTGCTTCCATAAAGATTGTGCCGGAAACCCATGCACAGTTTTACTCTGTCTTATAGAACTCAATGCCAACAGGATATGCGTATGTATTTGTATGTATGGGTGTATGTACATGTGTGGATACATATACACACATATTTCAAAAACTTTGTGGAAAAATGGAATTAAAACCTAATGGAAGTTTTCTACAAATTATTTGAATCCCTCTCGCAGTGACTCTGTAGGATATGTGTTGGATTGTGAACCACAAAGTAGAATGTTTGAGCCCACCTGTCCCTTTACAGGGAGAAAGATGAGGCTTTCTGCTATTACAAAGAGTTACAGCTTTAGAAACCCTATACAGGATTGCTATGAGCTAGGATTGACTCGACAGCACTTAATACCAACAACATACGTACACATATACATGCAGGATTTCAATGAGTTCATAGAAAAGTTCCATTATCTTCCAAGAACTTTTTGAAGCTTGCCTGTATATGTGTGTCGGGGCGGGGGGGGGGGGGGGGGGGGGGGGGGGGAGGGAGGAGGGAGGGTTATGTATATTACTTCAAGTAAATGACTCACATAATTGTGAGTGCTGGCAAGCCCCAAATCTGTAAGTCAGGTAGCAGATGAGACCTCTGCTGGCTCAAGGGATTTTGGGAGTTAGAAAATCCAAAATCTTCAGGTCAGGCAGCAGGCGGGAGACTAATGTAGTTTTCCATCCCAAGAAGCAGGTCAGATGACAGGAAGAATGCAGGGTCAAGAGAATGAGCTTTGCCAAAAAACCCATTGGTACACTAGAGGCAGGCCACACCCCTAAGTAAACTCTCCTTTCAATTGACTGGCTGAACATAATCAGATTAGATCATGGGAGGTGATTATATAAGAGCAACCACTCCAGTATCTGCTAAACTACTGGGAATTATTGCCTAGCAAAGTTGACATAGGACATTAGCCATCACAGTTACCACTGGACTGACTGTAAACTCCCTGCGGAGAGGACGACAAGAAGGGAGTTTTTATGTTTTGATTTTAAAAAGCATGCCGCACCATTTAATCTGTGAGATATCCCCCACATCCGTAAAGTGGAGACCCTTCCTTCTACCTTGGAGATGAAAGGTGAGGGGTGAGAAGCCAAAATGTGGCCATGTCTGGCCCGCGCATCACTCAGTGACCCAGCTTGTTCCTGTCACCATCATCACCCTTCCTGTAGACGGGAGCTTCGAGGATGCTGACCCCTGTCGATTCAGTTCTTGGACCCCAAGATGTAGTAAAGCGTCTGGTTGGAGTCCACATTTGCTGAATGAATGATTGGGTATCTTGTTGGAATCTCTGTGAGGTCATGGGAGCTATAAGGGGCTGAAAAAGACCAGAGGACAGGGATGGTTACATCCATTTCACAGAAGGGCAAAGTATGGGTCAGAGGTGTTTAGGACAGGTGTATTTCTTCTATAGCAGCCTGATTCTTGTAGAGAGTTGCTACCTAATCTTTATTTTTGTAGTGAGACATTCATTTTTCTTAACTGCTCATATTCACCAAAAAAAAAAAAGAGAAACTGGGTGAATGCCCAGGGAGGCTGGGCCAACTGGTGAAGACCATTTGGGCTCTGTCTGAACTTCCCTCCTATTGTCCATTGCCTTCACCAGAAGGCAATTTTGTCACCTTGGCAAGTTGAGAGGTCCAGTACCTGCTTGTGAAATGAATGAATACATTTCCCTGAGGAACAGGAAGGCCGGAAGAGGATTCGATTCCACGCTGTGCTGCTATTGCAGAGTTTATGCTATTGGACCATGGCCATCGAGGATCAGCTGTCACTTGGGAAGAAGCTCTAGGAAGGGATCATAGAGGAGCAGGCTAATCTGGGTGGATGTTGAGCAGACCTTTATTCAGTTGACTGGTGGTGCAAAGGTTAAGCACTCAGCTACTAGCCAACACACTTGTGGTTTGAATTCACACAGCAGCTGGGGAGGTGGGCATACCTGACTATTGGCTTTTGTAAAGATTACAGCCCAGAGAATCCTATGGAGCAGTTCTACTCTGTCACATGGGGTTGCTCTGAGCCGGTATTGACTTGTCTGTAACCAAAAACAGCATTCAGTTGACTAACAAATTTAGTTAGCATTAATCAGACACCTAGCATGCCTGGCTCTGTGGACCTGCTGGGAATATAAAGATGGAAAGACAAGTTTGGGGCCGGAAGAAGTAGTGTGTGTTGGTGAACACAAGATCTGGTGGTGGCCTGAAGGAAAGAGGGTGCTCATCTCTGCTGCATACTGGGGGCTGCCTGAATTACCACTATTCACCACATCAGAATAAAGGAACATAGAATTTAGAGGGACAGAGGACAGGTTTGGGAAGCCTCTTTTGGATTTGTGTGTGTTTTAGCTCATCTTAATCATTCTAAGGAACATGAGTTGGTGGTTAAGAAGACCAGGTGGAATATAGTTTGCAGAGGCTCAAGAATAAGAATTAAGTTGGGAGAAGAATCGATAGAGTGATTTATTTGGAACAAAAGGATTTAGGGGAGAAATGAGACAATTAACATTGTCCTTCATGAGACTCAACTGACCAAGAAGACTTGGGTTCCACTTGCCTTGTACTAACAGTGGAACTCACTGAACCTCTGAGCCTGGGTCTCCCACCCAGTAAATCCCCTTGGGAACTGTGGTTGGTATTAATGATGTGTTAATATGATCAGTTGCTCTGGGTTAATACGCTGCACTGCAGTCAGTTTGAACCTCAGTGTTGGTGGTTCAAGCTCATCAGCTGCTCCTAGGAAACCCTATACAGAGAAGCTATGGGTCGGAACTGTCTTGACAGCACCTAACAAAAAGAACAACATATTTAAAACCTCTTTGCAAATTACTATAACATTTCCAGATAAATAGAAGGAATAGTAAGCTCTTTAAAAATGTGTCCACTCACTACTTAGAGTATAAACACAGGAAATGAAACATCATGGCTGTCATGATACTTATTATGGTTTTTCCTGGGCATTACTTGAAAGGCAGGATCATAGATCTGGTTCTGGATCTGTTTAAAGTTTTCACTTGGGTCCTGTGACCTCTACTTAGAGGGCAGCGGGTGTTTCCTTCCTGTCCTAAACATGAAAAATTCAGAATTCGTTTGGAGGACTGTTGGTGGGATCGGTGTGGGATTTATATATGATCTGAGCACAGGGACCTCTCCTTCCTGCCCCAATATTTTGATGTGAACAAAGTGAACTGGCAACTGAAGTAGTTTATTCCCATTGAACTAGAACTTTCATTGTTTTGCAGAGGAAGATGAGTCAGAGCCCAGTTTTCCCATTGTGTGAAGTGAAATTTAGTCTAGGACTGAGTTCAGGAACACAGATCAGACTTTCTCTTTAAACCACAGACTATTGAAACTTGGATTGTGAATTGGGCAGGAAATGATGGGGTCTTCTTGGTAGATCTGCTCTCAAATTAAAGAAATATTTTATTGTAATACATATTTACTTCAAAATATGATTTTTAATAATGTATTAAAATCTCAAAAAGCACCTTACATAATCAGACTCGTTTAAAAACATTCAATGCAGGATAAAAACTGTACAAAATAAAGAAGGAAATTGTGTTGTTTCCTTCCCTTTGCCTCTAACTGTTATTAATAGTATTGCTCATTCTGCCACTTTTTTGATGAATATAAAATTTGTGGCTTTATATCTAAATGTTCAGATGATAAGTATATATATATATACCAAATTAAAGCCTGCCTGTTGTAGTGGCATTTCATTTTTAGGATTAGTACTGAACTGCTAACCATAAGGTCAGTGGTTCAAACCCGCCAGCCGCTCCTTGAAGACTCCATATAGGGTCACTATGAATTGGAACCGATTCAACAGCACTTACCTACAACAATACTGAGGCAAATATGCTTGCACTGTTAACTTGTCACCCATTATGAGTTGTTGTTGTTGTTAGGTGCCATCGAGTCGGTACCAACTCATAGCGACCTTATGTACAACAGGACGAAACACTGCCTGATCCTGGGCCAACCTGACTACTGTTGCCGTGCTTGAGTCCACCGATGCTGCCAATTGGCTAATCCATCTCGTTGGGGGTCTTCCTCTTTTTCTCTGACCCTCCATCTTACCAAACATAGTACCCTTCTCCAGTGACTGGTCCCTTCTGACAATATGTCTGAAGTATGAGAGATGAAGTTTGGCCATCTTGGCCTTCACTTCTTCTAAAATGAAAAGAACCAAAAGAACCATTATGAGTAGAGAGACAAAATGAATCTAGTTGTTTCAGCTTGCATTTCTTTTTTGTGAAGTTGAACTTTCGTACATCTGTTTATTGTGTCTTGGGATGATTGACTCTTCAGTGTATTTCCTATTCATACATTGGTTGGATTTCTGGACTTTTAAAATTCTTAATGTGTGTGAAGGAAATTCCTGTAAGATGGCTGATATAAAAATTATTTATTTGAACTTCCTTTGAATTTTAAGACATTTCAACTTTTAACTTTTAAAGATAGACTTTGCTTCTGGATCTCTGAGACAGACGCTTCAAGTCTTTGGATTTAGCATCTATATTTTCTCCCTCTCTTTTGGAGAGTGTGGAAACTGCCCTATCCCAAACTGTGCTGAGACTAAAATTATTTACAATCCTTTGCTACTTCATTGCATTTTTCATATGATCCATTTTCCTTATAATGTGGAACATGTTAGCAGACATAGGATGAGTTAGAATCGACTTGATTCTATATATATTTACAGAAACATATCACCAGGTCTTTCTCTTAAGGAGTCACTGGGTGGATTTGAACCGACAGCCTTTTTACTACTGGCCACGTGCTTAATCATTTGACCACCAGGATTCCTTATTTTAATAACATTGTAGTAAAGAATAAAATAAATGGTGGCTGTTTTTACAAGTAGTGGCTTTTAAGCTAATACAGAGGGAAAAACAAACAAACATGTTACATCTTAAATGAAGATAAGAATAAACTTTAAACAAGTCCCTAAATGTACTACCATACTGAAAATGTACCTGTCCTCACCCTGCTAGTGATTTTTCAGATCTAAGTTTCGAGACTGTAATTCTATGCTGGGCTTTTTTAACCACAGTTCCCGTAAGTGGCAGGAAATATAGAGCTCTACAGGACAGCAAATGGCTTTCAGTTGCTTGGAGGAGACCTTGGTGGCATGATGCCTGAAATGTTTTGCTGGTTTCAAAGATCAATTTCATTTGTTCAGAAAGGATCTTACTGTTTGCAAGTAAGGGAAAGGGCACGCAGCCTCCCATGTGGTCCTGTGCCGTACGACCTATTTGCCTTATATAAAAAGCTTTATTTAGTCTGCAGAGAGGGTCATTTCTCCAGATAGAGGAGAACTGTCACCGGAGTTTGGGAACATGATAGATTTCAGTTTCATACTGCTGTTCCAGAAACTAGGCGAGTCTTGGCTCCACAGCAGTTGTAAAGATAGGCATCTCGTACAAATTCATCCAGGTCAGTTGCAGATCATCAATGGAAATGCCTAATCAGAGCCTCCATCCTCTGAGCCCCCTGAGAATCCACTGCTCCTCTCACATCAAAACGGACCCTTTCCTCCTGGCCCACCCAGCCCCTTGCTGGGAGCCTGCCACCCGAGTCAGTCCCCTGACTTTTGACCTGGTCTATTTTCCTGTTTGACTTTAGTCTGTGCTTTGAGCTTCTGTTTTGACTTCTTGGCAGTCAACCCTTTTCTGGTGCTGCTATTGTTGTCAGGTGCCTTGGTTGTTATAGCAACCCCGCATGACAGAGGAGAACTGCCCTAGAAGGTTTTCTAGACTGTAATCTTTAGGGACCAGATCACTAAGTTTGTTTCTGGTGGAGCCCTTGGTGGGTTCCAATTGCCAATCTTTCATTAGCAGCTGAGTGCTTAACTGAATTGTGTTTGGCATAAAACATTTATTTATAACCAAAACATTATATATTCCCAAGCAGATTCATTTCCTCCTTCTTGCTAGATGCCATTGAGTCAGTACCGACCCATAGTGACCTTAGGTACAGCAGAACAAAACACTGCCCAATCCTGGGCCAACCTCACTACTGTTGCCACTCTTGAGTCCATCGATGCTGCTACTTGGCCAATCCATCTCATTGGGGGTCTTCCTCTTTTTCTCTGACCCTCCACCTTCCCAAACATGATACCCCACTAGTTCAGCCTGTCATCTGCCAGTACTCTGAGGATGGTTTAAACAGTTGTTGTGACCTTGACTCCCACTCATGGTGATCCCTTCTGTGTCAGAGGAGAGCTGTCAGCTGTGCTCCATAGAGTTTTCAATGGCTGAGTTTTTGGAAGTAGATAGCCAGGTCTTTCTTCCAGTGTGCCTCTGCAATAACTGTAAAGTTAGTTGTTAATAAATATTTATTGTTCTTATGCATTAGGAAAAGACTAATGTTTTGCGGGCAGTAGATTATATGACTTCAGGGCTGTTGTTGTTGTTGTTATATGCCGTTGAGATCATTCCAACTCATAGCGACCCTATATAGTCTTTCCAGGGCTGTGCATCTCAGTGCGAGCAGAAAGCCTAGTCTTTTTTCTAAGGAATAAGGGGAAAACCATCTTGAAGTCAAAATAATGGTACATTTTATTTTGCTCATTCAAATTATTTTGCGTTCTTTAAAATAATGATTATATTTTATCTTTATTTATGTGCATTTATTAAAAAAACAAAACAAAAAACATACAGCCGGTCTCTTTGATAGTGATGCATCCTCAATGGGGAGGTTATGGGTGTTTTTCAAGTGGGTGGAGGAAACAGTTCTTCCTCCCAGATCCCAGTGGATGCTTCTTGTCTACCCAGCCCCTTCCTATGTTTTTTTCTCCTGCTGAGAATCTTAGGTATTTTAGTGAGAATCTATTTTGTGGCTAAATGAAATTTACATGATAAAAAAATAAGTCCTCCAGATTACCTGGTGTAGATTGGCTGAAATTTAGGTTTAGGTTTTGTGCTATAAAATGTCTCTGAGCAATAAAATAAAAATAAAAACAAATGGTGTTAAAGATAAAACTACCCCATTTACTGAGATAAAAAAATTGACATTTACTTTCCATAATTTGGAAGTCACTCAGTCAATAAAATTTGTCTGGTGTTTAAGGATGGACAAACAATTCTTAGCATACTGGGTTTGTATTAGAGGGAAAGTTAAAACATTGATTTTGTTTCCCCCCCTGTAATTCAGAAAAATTTTCGCATCTGTTTATGTGTTCTTAAGCTCAGTCTTCTGCCAGCTTCATCGATGCCACACACAGCTCAGCAGAAGAGAAGAGGATCAATGAGCCAAAAATAATGTCTCATAGTTTATTCAGTGAACATTTATTGAGTACCTGCATTTTCTGGGCCCTGTGGTAGTTGGTGGGAAGTACTGGGGTGTTTTAAATGTCCTGGTTCAACTCACCAGCAGCCCAGAATCCCTGGGTGTGTTGTGTAGACGGTTCACAAAGATGAAGATGAGCATTTGCTCTTGGAGTAAACACCGGGGCTGCATTGAAGCCCCTTGTTGCTGCAGTTAGCTGCTTTGGAGTTGGCCCCTGATTCATGGCAACCCCATTCACAATGAGATGAATTGCTGGCTGCTCCTGCCATCCTCATGATTTGTTGTGGATTGGACCGTTGTGATCCATAGGGCATTCAGTGGTGGATTTCTGGAAGTATATCTCCATGCCTTTCTTCCTGGTCCACCTGAGTCTGGGAGCTTTGTGGAAAGCTGTTTAGAGTCAATGCAACAAACAAGTCTCATTCATACAGGTGGTGACGGCCCTGGAGGTACACTGACCAGGAAGTTAACCCAGTCTCCAGCATGTTTTATGTTGTTGTTGTTAAGTGCCGTCGTTGAGTTCATTCCAACTCATAGAGACCCTGTGTAGGGTTTCTGAGGAGCGACTGGTGGATTTGAACCACCGACCTTGCAGTTCAAACCAACCTTGCGGTGCAGTGCTTATCTCACAGCGCCGCACCAGGACTCCAGCATGGGAGGGGAGAATTCTACCCCTGAGCCACCAGTGTTCCCTGACACTCCCAGTCACCTTCAGGGACTGTTTTCTGGGTGTTCAGTTTCTAGATCTAGAGTACTAAATTAAAAGAGTAGTGGATTTAAGTGCTGCTAAAAATGAGCACACTGAGAATTGGATCTACCTGGTGATGGGCTTATTATAAAGGAGACCATAAAATAAAACAACAGCTGCAAAAATCTCTCAAGTCCAAACAGCCTGGGTTAGCAGTGTAGAGCAAATGGTGCCATGTATTGTTATCCAAACCCAAACCCAGCCCACAGTAATCTTAGTCATCTGTTGGACAGAAAAGAAGTGCTCCACAGGGTTTTTGTTTTTGTTTTTAACACTGTAGCTCTTTACTGCCACATCTTTTTCCTTTGGAGGAGTTGGTGGATTCAAACTACCGACCACTTTCTGGTTAGCAGGCAAGTGCTTAACCATGGCATGATCAGAACTTCTTACTGCTCCCCAAGTGGATGAAAATGGATAAGCTAGTTAGTTAGCCCTGTGAAAGGATGTGCAAGTGCAGGTTAGCGGGGACACTCTGGTTTTCTGAGCAGCGGCAGCCAATCTGTCTCTAGAACTCTGTTTGCATATTTTACCAGATCCTTCTGCAGGGAAACAAAGCTCCTTTTTCTGACCTCACAGTGGACTGAACTAGGCTCCAGTGTGCTGCTGGTTTCCAGCTGCTGGGGCTGATACTTTACAGTCTGTGTTGAGTGGCTTTCAGAAGCACCACATGTGCTGAGTCCTGAGCCATTCCCGCTGTCAGCACGAGGGATCCACATGGACTCGCCTGCTATTGCAGTCATTAGCTGTTCATGCTTAAGATCATCACTGGAGCGCATCTCTTCCAGAAATTAATGCTCTTTATGTATGTATGAAAAAAGGAGTCCTGGTGTGGCGCTGTGGGTAAATGCGCCAGATTGCAAAGCCCTTTGAACTGCAAGGTTGGCGGTTCAAGCTCACCAGCTGCTCCTTGGAAACCCTATACAGGGTCGCTATGGGTCGGAACTGACTCGATGGCACTTCACAACAACAACAACTATGTATGTAAAACATGCTGAGATGGCGAATGTTTTCACATATATGTTGTTGTTGTTGTTAAGTGCCTTCGAGTCGGTTCCGACCCATAGCAACCCTGTACAGGGTTTCCGAGGGTGTAAATCCTTACGGGAGTAGAAAGCCTCATCTTTCTCCCGCGGAGCGGCTGGTAGTTTCGAACCACTGACCTTAAGGTTCGCAGCCCGATTCGTAACCACTACACTACCAGAGCTCCTTGTTTCATATATATATATAAAACAATAAAAAAGAAGGAATAAAAAGCAATAACTAATGAGCACATGGAAATGAATCCATATCCAAATTTTTAAAAGATAGCTGAATTACCACATGTATTAAACAAAGAAGTTTGCTATTTGATATGGTTTACTTACTGTTTGTTAGAGACTCACACGTAAAGGGTTGGAAGAAATGCAAACTCTGTACCTAAAGTAGGTTTTCCATTTTCCTCACTTTCCCTCACCTTATATAAGTATACTTTATTGTTCTTAAGTGCTGTTGAGTCAGTTCTGACTCAGAGAGACACGGTATTAGGTTTCCAAGGAGCGGCTGGTGGATTTAAACCACCAACCTTATGGTTAGCCACACAGTGCTTATCCTATAGTGCCATGTCAGGACTCCTATATAAGTATAATAACATATACTTACATAAATATAAGGCAGAGCACCAATTTACTGTGGTGGTATACTGTGGAGTTGGTTCCGACTCTTAGCAACCCTGCATAGAGTTTCTGAGGCTGTAAATCTTTACGATAGCAGAAAGCCTCATCTTTTTAGTGAGGAATAGCTGGTAGTTTCGAACTGCTGACCTTGAGGTTAGCAGCCCGACTCGTAACCACAGTGCTGCCCGATCACCTTATATGATTGTTGTTAGTGTTGTTATAAGTGCCACTGAGTCGGTTCTGAACATATAGGACCCTGTATAGGGTTTCCAAGGAGTGGCTAGTGCATTTGAACTGGCAACCTTGTGGTCAGTAGTTCAGTGCTAATCCTAGAGCGCCACATCAGGACGTCCATCTAAGTCTGGTTCATTTTAGCAGCTTTATTATAATAGTACCTTCTGCTGCCTCAGCCTCCTGAAATAGGAGAGCAGGTAGGTGTGGAATGTGGAACCCAGTTGTTCTTTACTCCTCCACACCAACCTCGATGCCACGTTTAGCTGGGAGGGGAGGAAGCCTGTGCGTCTATTCGTGCCACATCCCCTCAGTTCCTCATGATGATAGGCTTCTAGAACCTTGATCCTTGTTATTTGTTCAGTTAATCTGTGCTTGGGGGATTTTAGGAGATCACAGCGCTTTGTTTTCAGTGGCTTCACGCTGTAATATAGGCTCTGAGTAGATAAAGACTAGACTGGAGACATGTAAGCCAAGCAATTTAATGTCTACAAATAGTGCTTTAGATTTAACCTTTCTCTCCATTCCTCTTCAGTTTTGTAGAAACAGATGCTTAAAATTGCTTAAACAGAGTCTTTACTTATTTTAAGGTATTCATTTTCCTATTAACAGACTGTTGTCGTTAAGCACCATCAAGTTGGTTCCAACTCATAGCGACCCTGTATAGGTTTTCTAAGGAACCGCTAGTGGGCTTGAACTAACAACCACAAGGTTAGCAGTCTAGTGCCGATCCTGCAACACCACAGCAGGAGTCTACAGAATGTAGACTTATGTTTTTTTTTTTCTTCAAATACATGAGAACGAAGTAATCAATAGGGAGACAAGGACCAGATTCAAACCCCCTTTTGTTAGAATCGTTCACCTCTGGACTTCCATGGAAACTCTCATAGCCTAGGTTTTTACCATTAAATCCATTGTTATTTTTACTATTTTTATTGTTGTTTATAACTTCTTAAATTTATTTGTTCATTTTAATTTTCTAGACTTTACCAAAAACTAAAAAGTCAGTATATATTCTTTCTCTCTTTCTCTTTTTTTTATGCTTTGGTAGAAGCCAATCTATTTTAGAAAAGGTAATAATAAAGATATCACAATATTAGGTTAGTACAGAATGCAGTTATTAAAGTCCAAACTTTTAGGCCTTACTACATCATTGTCTAGGAATTTATCCTAAGAAAATCATTCAGAAGAATAAAAATTCTATATACTTAACAATGGAGTACTGGTGTGGCCCTGTGGGTTAACAAGCTGAACTGTACAGTCAGTTTGATCTGCAAGGTCAGTGGTTCAAGCTCCCCAGCCGCTCCTCCAAAAACCTATATGGGATCACTATGGGTTGGAACTGACTTGATGGCACTTAACAACAACATACATAATAATAGAAGCACAGTAGTTCCTTATGGTAAACACTGGACTGCCACCACAATGTCCACAAATTGAGACCACTAGCCTCTCCTTAAAACTTAAAGCTTGGAAAACCAATGCTTTCCAGAGGTCTGTGTTAGTCTTTAATGCCTTCACTTGTATTGAAATATGTCAATATCTCTGAGGACCAGCCACTATCAAATTCTGAGTTCCACGTATTGTTTTATATTTAATTTCTGTAATTACTAGTCAAGATGAGACTCCTCCTGTATTTCTTTATTTGTGTGATCACGTTTGAAGATTCTGGTTAATGGCCTTTGCCCACTTTTTTTTTTTTTCCTTCCTTGTAGTTGCTCTGCTATCTAACACTTGAAATTGGATGTCAAAATTAATTACTATGTTTATATTTCTTTGACCTTTAATATAGTGTTCAAGTTGTATATTGATTAAAGTCTTTTCAGATTACTGTGTCTTCCCCAAGCAATACTTTGCTATGTTCACACACAGTAATGGACAGTGTTCCATAATATGAGGTCTCTCATAATTTAAATATAAGATGACTCCTTCTTGAAGGACAATTTGGTAGAAAAGAATTCAGCTTTGTAGTGTGTGCTAGGTAGTGTAATCTAACAAACATGGTTTCAGTCTCTGGAGATAATCCCAACTTTAGCTGAGCAGAAGCTGTTGGTGCCCTACCCACATTCTTTGCTATCAACCCTTCAGTGCACAAGGATTTCCAAAGACTGGAGGAGCCAACATTCCTCTGCCTGAGGGTGTTCTCTGGCTGACAAAGCCCAGCAGAGACTCAACCAGTGACTCACTCAAAAACCAAGTTCAGTGTCATTGAGTTCATTCCAACTCATCGTGACCTTATATAGCATTTTCACGGGAGCAGAAAGCCTTATCTTTCTCTCTTGGAGTGGCTGATGGGTTTGAATGGCCAACCACCAGGGCAGCCAGTGAATGAGGATGTATATATAAATCCTTCACTCACATTTTCAGGTGGAGTCCTGTTTGGTGTTGTAGGATAAGCACTGGACTGCTAACCACAAGGTTGGTGATTCAAACCCAGCAGCCGCTCTTCCGAACCCTATACAGGGTTACTATGAGTCAGCACTGTTTCGATGGCACTTAACAACATCTCAGGTGGGCTGCCTTTGAGAGGAGCTTCTTAAACTTGTTTCTAGATTTCTCAATCCATGATTCGGTGGTAAATTGCTTGATGTTGTTTGTTGTTAGGTGCTGTTGAGTTGGCTCCGACTCATAGCCACCTTGTATGGGGTTTCTGAGGAGTGGCTGGTGAGCTACAATCTCAGACCTTGCAGTTCAGCATATTAACCTGCAACACCACACCAGGCCTCCAACTTGCTTGATAATGACCCTTTTATTGTTTGCCTTTATCCTGTGTCACTTCCTCATGCCCCATCAATGTTTTCTTGAAATCACACCCAAAACTGATACAAGGGAAAAGACCCCAAATTGAAATGTATTTTATTAAGCCTTAAACGAATTGGGCTGTGAACCGCAAGGTCAGCAGTTCAAAACTACCAGCTGCTCCGCGGGAGAAAGATGAGGCTTTCTGCTTCCGGAAAGATTTATAGCCTTGGAAATCCTGTTCAGGGTCGCTATGGGTCGGAACAGACTCCACGGCACTTAACAACAACAACAACAACAACAAACAAGACAAAGATAAGAAGACGACAAAGGCAAATCATCTGGATGAAGAAGACACATCCACAGGGCAACTATGTTGTTGTTGGGTGCCCTCTAGTTGGTTCCGATTCACAGAAAGCCTATGCATAACAGAAGGAAACACTGCCCTGTCCTGCACCAGCCTCACAATTATTGTTATGTTTGAGCCATTGTTGCTGTCCCTACATCAATCCATCTCAATGGGGGTCTTCTTTTTCTGCTGACCAAAATGGTGGGGAATGGGCCGGGACTGGGATAGTTACACAGGCAGATTAGGAAAATTTACAGGATTGGCTCTGGGGCCCTCCCATCACCTGATTACAAAATAATTGGGGATATGACTCATGACCATGTGGCCCTATTTCCATTAAGGGTGTGTCTAGTTACTCTCCGGAGGGTAAGAGGGCCCCTCCCAGGGCTGATTTAGGGAATCCACTTTCAAACTGCTCTCTGCCTGAGGGCAGAGTTTTTTTTTACGTTGAGAGTTGTTGTTAAGTGCCATTGAGCGGCTCCACTCAAAAAGACCCTGTGGAGGGTTTCCAAGGAGTGGCTGGTGAGTTTGAACTGCCAACCTTGTCATTCAAACAGACCTTGACGTCCTATGAGTAATCCCACAGAGCCACACAAGGACTCATTGACAGTTAGTGGTCAGAAAGAATTCAATAAAGGCTGAATCTATGTTAAAACACAAATGGATTTAGAGCTCCCACTTAACAACAAACAAATACAGATCTCAGCCTTCCAAAACGTAATTGAGAATTTAAGCTCAAATACAAAACAAGCAATGTATACTTGAATCTTTGTATCAGTGCTACTGGAGGATAGAGGGAGGGGAGATGACCAAACTAACGTATTAACCCACTTTTCTTTTAACTTAACTCTGAAAGAGGAGGAGACCTCAGACCAGTGGAATAGGAATCTTTGAAGATTTTTCTTCAAAGTAATCAAGCACACTGCTGGAGACTCGATGTTGACTCAGAGACCTTGTAGGAGTGTAGAACAGCCACATTGGGATTTAAAGATAAGCAAATCTTTACAGAGAAACACAACCAAATCCTTCTCCTGTGGAGTGGCTCGTGGGTTTGAACTGCTGACCTTTTGGTTGTTGTTGCTGTTAAGTGCTGTTGAGTCAGTTTTGACCCAAAGTGACCCTGTATAGGGTTTCCAAGGAGTGACTAGTGAGCTTTTAAATTGTTCTTATTGTTGTTGTTAGATGCCATCGAGTCAGTACTGACTCATAGCGACCCTATGCACAACAGAACGAAACACTGCCTGATCCTGGGCCAACCTCACAATTGTTGCCAGGCTTGAGCCCATTGATGCTGCCACTTTGCCAATCCATCTTGCTGGGGGTCTTCCTCTTTTTCTCTGACCCTTACCAAACATGATATCCTTCTCCAATAACTGGTCCCTCCTGACAATATGTCTGAAAAATGAGACGAAGTTTGGCCATCTTGGCCTCCAAGGAGCACTCTGGCTGCACTTTTTCCAACATAGATCTGTTGGTTCTTTTGGCAGCCCATGGCACTTTCAATATTCTCCTTCAGTACCATAACTCAAAAGCATCAGCTCTTCTATGGTCTTCCTTATTCACTGACCAGCTTTCGCATGCATATGAGGTTATTTCCATGGCTTGGGTCAGGCGCACCTTAGTCCTCAAGCTGACATCTTTGCTCTTCAACACTTTAAAAAGGGCTTGTGCAGCACATTTGCCTAATGCAATACGCCGTTTGATTTCTTGACTGCTGCTTCCATAAGTGTTGGTGGTTGATCCAAGAAGGATGAAGTCCTTGACAACTTCAATCTTTTCTCCATTGATAAGAATGTTGTTTATTGGTCCAGTGGTGAGGATTTTTGTTTTCTTCACATTGATATGCAATCCATACCGAAAGTTGTGGTCTTTGATCTTCTTCAGTATATATTTTAAGTCTTCTTCACTTTCAGCAAGCAAGGTTGTTAAAGAGGCTTCCTCCAATCCTGATGCCACGTTTTTCTTCATAGAACCCAGCTTCTCGGATTATTTGCTTAGCATACAGGTTGAATAAGTATGGTGAAAGACTACAATCCTGTTG
>NW_006408531.1:1846960-1852576 GCF_000296735.1 Chrysochloris asiatica | reverse complement strand
GCCTTTGCGTAGTCAATAAAGCACAGGTAAACATCTTTCTGATATTCTCTGCTTTCAGCCAAGATCCATTGGACATCAGCAATGATATCCCTCATTCTACAGCCTCTCCTAAATCTAGCTTGAACCTCTGGAAGTTCTCTGTCAATGTTTGCTTGCAGCTGTTTCTCCTTTAATAAAACTTTACTCGCATGAGATATCAAAGAGATTGTCCGATGATTTCCACATTCCGTTGGGTCACCTCTCTTTGGAATGGGCACAAATACAGACCTCTTCTAATCAGTCAGACAGATAGTTGGCTTCTAAATTTCTTGGCATAGATGAGTGAGTGCCTCCGGTGCTGCCTCACTTTCTTGAAAGATTTCAATTTTTATTCCATCAATTCCTGGTGCCTTGTTCTTTTCCAATTCCTTCAGTGCACCTTGGACTTTGTCTGTCAGTATCATTGGCTCTTGATCATATGCTACTTCTTGAAATGGTTGAACATCAACCATTTCCTTTTGGTACAGTGACTCTGTGTATTCCTTCCATCTTGATGCTTTGTATTCCATCTGACGAGGTTCATTTGTATAGGTGTCTCTTATGTTGGCTAACAAAGGTATTTGAAATGAACAAATCATTGATTCTGCAGAATTCTATCATGCATTCTCCAGCATCATTTCTATCTCTAAAGCCATATTTTCCAACTACTGATCCTTCCTCTTTGTTCCCAGCCTTTGCATTCCAATCACAAGTAATGATCAATACATCTTAATTACATGTATGATCAGTTTCAGATTGAAGAAGTTAGTAGAATTCTTCTATTTCATCCTTACTGGCTTTAGTGGTTGGTGCGTAAATTAGAATAATATTGGTATTAACTGGTGTTCCCTGTAGGCGCATGGATATTATCCTATCACTGACAGCGTTGTACCTCATGCCTGCTCTGTATATGTTCTTTTTGACAATGAATGCAACACCATTCTTTTTCAATTTGTCATTCCTGGCAAAGTAAACCATGCGGTTGTCAGATTGAAAATGGCCAATACCAGTCCATTTCAGCTCACTAATGCCTAAGATACCGATGTTTATGCGTTCCATTTCATTTTTGACAATTTCTAATTTTCCTAGATTCATACTTCCTACATTCCATGTTTTGATTATTAATGGATGTTTACAGCTGTTTCTCTTCAGTTTAAGTTGTGCCCCATCTTGTTGTTGTTGTTGTTGTTAAGTGCCATCGAGTCGGTTCCGACCCATAGCGACCCTGTACAGGGTTTCCAAGGGTGTAAATCTTTACGGGAGTAGGAAGCCTCATCTTTCTCCCGCAGAGCGGCTGGTAGTTTCGAACCACTGACCTTAAGGTTCGCAGCCCGATTCGTAATCACTACGCTACCGATCTTAGTTGTTGTTAAATCCCATCGAGTCAGTTTGGACTTATAGTGACTGTATATGGCTTCTGAGGAGCAGGTGGTGGGTTTGAACTGCTGACCTTGTGGTTAGCAGTAGAGTGCTACCCTACCCTGTTTGAACTGCTGACTTTATGGTTAGCAGTCCATACAAAGTAGATAATTTTAATCTTACTGATCCAAGACACAGTTTGGACAATACATAGGTGAAAAATAAACCCCCAATCTCATTTAAAAAAAAAAAAATTGTTGTGGAGTGTCTTCTGATTCATAGTGTGACCCCATGTGTGTCAGAGTAGAACTGTATTCCCGAGAGTTTTCCATGGCGTATTTGTACTCCCTAGGATTTTCAGTGGCTTATATTTCTAGAAGCAGATTGGCAAGTCTTTCTTCCCAATCTCTTCTAAATTGACTACAACCTCCCATCTTTCCCTTAGCAGCCCAGCACATTAACTCCTTGCAGTACCTGAGGCTAGGGACCCCAGGATAGGGTGACAGCAGGGTTGCATTTGGTCTCTCTGTCTAATGAGACTTCCCACTCACCCTTTTTAGTGCTGAGACTGACTCAGGGCCTTTCTGGATTTCAGAAAGATCAGTACTTTGCTGATGACTTTTCCCATGCAAACTAACCACAGTGGGAAGAATAACCCTCCCCCCCCCCACACACACACATCTGTTGTTTTCATAATTTTGTTCTTTACATTGAGCTAAAAATATTTTTAACTTGCAGCTAGGCTAGTTTGTCAAGAAGGGCAATGTTACTTTCAATTGTGGACTTAGTCAGGAGAGCTGTGTGTGAGTTACGTCCATCTCGGATCTGAGGGAAGACCAAATCCATCTAAAACCACTGCCATTGAATCCATTCCTGTACTGTGTTACTGAGGCTGTAAAATCTTCACCGGAACAGCTACTGAGTTTGATCTGCAGACTTTGTGGCTGACAGACCATGGAACACTATAGCTCATTCAGGGATCGAGGAAAGACCACCAGATGGGTCTATTTGTGGATGTGAAATGCAGAGTTGAGACACAGGTTGATTTCTGACATTGTTTTCCTTACACATCTCCTTTATTCAAATTTAAAAGAATAAAAACAAAGGGCAAACTAATAGTAATATAAACAAAAAGAAAATGAGTAAGAGGAATAGAGTTGTAAATATTTGCTTTGTTTTTCTCACATTGTAATTTCCTTATTTAAATTCAAAATGAAAACAAAGGTCCAACTAATACTACTACTAATAATTAGAACTAAAGAAAAAGAAAAGAAAAGAAGTAGAATAGTTTTAGGTATTTGCTTTTTTTTACATTTCAACTACCTTTTTTCGAATGTAAAAGTATTAGACACAAATAAACAAAAGAGTTAATTTAAAGTAAGAAAAAAAAGAGTTAATTAAAAGAAAATTAACTCTTGGGATTGATTTCTAAAAGGTCAATTAGAATACTGTAGCAGAATTTCTTTAATTGGGTGTGGTGGGAATGTTCAGGTTCTGGGAGTCCCATGCCAGGCTAGAAACTTCTCATTCTCTCATTTGTGGAAAGAGTTTAGTTGGGAAGCCATGTGATGGGTGCACACAGGCCCAGAAGGCACCCTTAACCCCAAGTCCCTACCTGCCAGTCACCCAGCCTGCTGTCCAGCCTGGACCCTCTTTGGACTGCAAACCTTCAGGCGTACTTGTTTTAAAGAGACATCATTGTTTTGTTTCCTGTCCAACAAATGTTTTAGTTTCGCAAGAGCTGAGGTCACTGCATGGTCTTCATTGACCATAGCTGTAAGTTACTGTGACCCAGAGTGACCCTAAGTGAACGTTGGCTAGCATAGATTTCCATTTTCCGTGTGAAAGTTCTTCCTTTGTTGTTTGTATGTAATAACTGAATGGAATATAAAGCCAAATGATTTCATTGTTGAACACAGTCCGGAGGGTCATGAGAAACCGCCTGTTGAAGTTAAAGTCTGCCAAGATAGCTTTAAAAGGTCTGCATCCCTACCTCAAAATGTCTTAGGAACAAGGCATTGAAAGAAGAAAAGAAAAATAGAAGTGGTTTTCTTTACATGTTGTTCAAGTTGATTTCAAGTTGATGGTGTAATGTATTGGATCCCCCCAGCAGATAGCTATGAGGTTAATTCTAACAGATAAATAGAGATACAGAGACTCATGAAATGCAATAGCTTATAGAACTGTGTTATTGTTGTTAAGTCTAGTCAGTTCTGACTCATAGTGATTCTGCGTAGGGTTTCCAAGGAGTGGCTGGTAGACTTGAACTGCTGATCTTGTGGTTAGGAGTCCAGTGCTAATCCTACAGTGTCACACCAGGAGTCCTATAGATCTATAGTTTGTGTTTCTCTTCCATTCTGTGTGTTATCAAGACTTTGAGCCAGACATTTGCAAAGTATTGCTTTCTAGTCTGTCCATATTTAGATTTCCTAATTGAAGAAGCAGTTGCCCCAGCTCTTACATATTTATGTATGCAAGTCTATTTGTATGGTGGATTGCTACGTGTGAAACATCAGGAGATTCGTTTTGAATGGACATACTGAGAGGTTGGCATTTCCAGGACTGATTTGATGATGCCTGTGGGCTTGTCGTGAAAGGGCTGAGGGATAATTCCCCTGGTTTGGGACTATTTGTCTCTACATTATTACTTTCTTGCTTTCCCGTTGGGTCTTAAGCCTCCTCTGCCAGCACAGTGGCTAAGTCAGCTGGTAGAAGTTTGACGTATAAGTAGTAGCAGTAGGTGCAGATGGAAGGGGTAGAAACTGCTCTCTCAGCTCCTCAAGTTAGAATATTTCCCTTCTTTTAATGAAACAGCAGCAACAAAGAGAAACCAAACCAAACCAACTCTGAAACACTATCAAGTAAAATTACTTGAGTTGAATTTTCCTTGCGTGGGTACTCTAAATTTGTCTTAAATGATTTGTATTTTTTTTTCTTAAGGATACATTAAGTTTTGTAATTTAATAAATATTTATTGTATAATTATAGTATATGCAGAGCTATAATAAGGAAGCCAAGCCATAAGACAGCTTCTTCTTTCAGGGAATAGAAAGTCTAGACGAGATTATAGGGGCTTCAAAAAGTTCATGGAAAAATGAAATTGAAAAGATCATGGGATTTTTCCACTAACTTTTTGAAGTTCCCTCATGTCTGTGTCTGGACAGTGAATAAGGAAAACTGTAGAAGAATTGATACCTTTGAGTTATGGTATTGGAGGAGAATATTGAAAGTGTCATGGACTGCCAAAAGAACCAATAGATCCATTTTGGAAGAAGTGCAGCCAGAGTGCTCCTTGGAGGCCAAGGTGGCCAAACTTTGTCTCTCATACTTCGGATATATTGTCAGGAGGGACCAGTTGCTGGAGAAGGATCTCATGTTTGGTAAAGTGAAGGATCAGAGAAAAAGAGGAAGACCCCCAACGAGATGGATTGGCCAAGTGGCAGCATCGATGGACTCAAGTGTGGCAACAGTAGTGAGGTTGGCCCAGGATCGGACATTGTTTCGTTCTGTTGTGCATAAGGTCACTATGAGTCGGTACCGACTCGATGGCACCTAACAACAATGACATGTCTGTATCTAGATATGTATATATTGATATATAGCTGTTGTTACTGTTGAGCTGATTCCAATTCACGGCAATCGCAGCTGATACAGAGTAGAACGACTCCTTAGGATTTTCTTGGCACTTGTCTATATGGAAGCAGATTGACAGGTCTTTCTTCCGTGGTGCTCCGGGGTGGGTTTAAACTGCTAACTTGTAGGTTAATAGTTGAGTGCAAAGGGTTTGAAGCACTGGTGACACACACACACACACACGCACCCCCCCCTTCCACACACACATCTCTATATAAAAGCAAACTCACTACCACTGAGTCAATTCTAACTCATAGTGATCCTGTCTAGAGTTTCTGAGGTTGTAAATCTTTATGGGAACAGAAAGTCTCATCTTTTTCTTGAGGAGTGACTGGTGGGTGTCAATTGCTGACCTTGTGGCTAGCAGTCCAGTGCTTACTCTACAGCATCACCAGTGCTCCTATATGTATATTGTTGTTAAGTGCTGTTGGCTCGGTTCCAAATCATAGTGATGCTGTACAGGGGTTATGAGGATCAGCTGGTGAGCTTGAACCGCTGATCCTGCAGTTCAAACCAACTTTGCAGTCCAGTGCATTAACCCACAGCACCACACCAGGACTCCATATATATATATATTGTTGTTGTTATGTGCCGTTGAGTTGATTC
>NW_006408531.1:1836674-1846750 GCF_000296735.1 Chrysochloris asiatica | reverse complement strand
TCTGCATGGATTTTGTACCAGAAAACCTGAACAGGATCTAGTTTGAAGCACTAAGAAAGAGGAGACATCAGTTATAAAAGAGCCCTATCAGAGTAACATGAATTCTGTTAAAATTGAAGCAAGAACAAACATCAGATTTATGGTGAAACTTGGGTGGAGGTATGGTGGAATCATTAATGTGTCCCAGAAAATTTATGGGGACATTACCCCAAAGAAACCAACAATTTACTAGTGGATAACTTGTTTCTAGAAGGGACAAGATCATGTTGAAGACGAAACCTGTAGTAGCTGACCATCCACATAATTTTGTGAAGAAATTTGTTGGTGTCCTAATTAAAGAAGATCCACGATTAATAGCAAAATAACAGTCACCCCCATAGATATCTCAGTTGCAATTGTAAAATCAAAGTTGATCAAACTTTCTGCTCAATGGGTACCAAACTGTTGTACCCAGATAAGCTGCTGACAAGAGCTAACATTTCAGTACACGTCTTAAATACGTTGGGATCAAGATCCTGACGTATTTCTTACAAGAATTGTAACTGGAGAGGACACATGGTTTTAACAGTGTGATCCTGATGACCAAGCACAACCAAAGCATTGACTCCCAAGAGGTGGGAGTGGTCCAGCCAAAGCAAAAACGGACTGAGCAAAAGTCATGGCAACAGTTAATCGGCATACTCATAGTGCTTTACCTGCTGACTTTCTGGAAGGCCAAAGCATGATAACATCTGCTTATTATGAGAGTGTTTTGAGAAAGTTAGCCCAAGTTTTAGCAGAAAACTGCCCGAGAAAGCTCACCACAGAGTCCTTCTCCACCATAGCACGTGCCTGCTCATTCTTTTCATAAAACAAGGACAGTTTTGCAAGCGTTTTGAGGGCAGATCATTTGACCTCCACCTTACAGTCCTGATTTGACTCCTGACTTCCTTTGTTTCCTAATCAAAAAAATAAAAAATCTTGAAAGGATACTGACTTTTCTTTAGGGATGGATTAAGTGGCTTGAACTTGATGAAGCTTAGGTTGAGAAATAAAGTCTGTATTTTTCATTTATATCTCTTAGTTCATTTTTCTTTTTCCATGAGCATTTTGAGGTTCCCCAATTTATATTTATCTTTACGTATATGTGTCTATAAATATTTATAATATTAAATAACTCTCTAACATGCCACAATATTTTATAAGTAAGGGAAAAAAAATGCCATGTGAATTCAGATGATCAGAGAGTAATAATGATGATAGAGCTTTTAAAACACTATTATTAAAGGCTTAATGAATGAGGTCTCCATTTGCTATGGAGCCTATGATGGGTGCCCGGGGACTAGCTGTTCTAGGTGAAGAGCGCAGAATTAACAAGTGTGTGTGGTTACAACCCAGCATGCTGAATGTCTTGTTAAGTCTGTACTAAGCCTTGTAACATAGAGATGCACTTGATTTTGAAGACTGTGGGTGTTGTAAGGAGGTTTTGTGAATGAGGCATTTCATGATCAGAAGAAGGTTAATTTAGAGGTGTTTAGGATGCAACAAGAGGGTGAATTGTATTAGAGGTTTTCACAATTTAAGGAGAAGATAGTAATGACCTGGAGTAAGTTGATAGCAGAGGGAATATCTTGGCATTGTTGGAGAATTAAATTGAGTAATAGCAAAGCTCACTTCACAGCTTTTAATATTTAAGATTCTGCTGCCAAAAGCTGAGCTCACTGTTCTTTTGAGTGTAACTGTGACTAGAAGTAATGTGTGTGAGTGATTCTTCCTTTTCATCGCATTTAAAGTATCTGTTTCTAGATGAGGAACTCAGCTGCTATCTGCCAAAATTGTTTCTGATTGTGCCTTGCTTTTTCCCTGCTGTCTCTCGCATACTTTACCTAGCAATTTTCCTTATAGTGATAAAAAGAAAAGTCGAGGCCAAATTTTATTCCCTCATGTCCATTTGTGTGGAATTGCCTTATGTGTGGTCGTTTTTGTAGGGACTGACCAGTACGTCTTGTCCAACTGGAGCTGGCATGGTGGACAGCTGTAGCTTGCCCAATACCTGCTTTGCATTTCTGCTTTGCTCTTCTATTTCGAAGATCATCCCACAACAGGATGAATGAAAGCCGAGTTGTAAACATGAGTTGGTGCAGTTTCTTAATTGCTGCTGTACCAAATTACCATGACTTTGGCTGCTTAAAACAACACAAGCTTAGTATCCAATGGTTCTGGAAGCCAGGAGTTGGACCTGGGTGTCTCTGGGCTAAGTCATGTGTTGGCAGAGGTACATTCCTTCTGGAAATTCTGGGGGAAAAAATCAATTTTCTTGCCTTTTACAGCCTTTAGAGGCTGCCCACATTGCTTGGCATTTGTCCCCTTCCATCCATAAAGCCAGTGGAGTCCTGGTGTGGCACTGCGGGTTAATGCCCTAGACTGCAAAGCCATTTGAACTACAAGGTCGGCGGTTCAAGCTCACCAGCTGCTTCTTGGAAACCCTATACAGGGTCGCTCTGGGTCGGAATCGACTCGACGGCACTTGACAACAACATCCTTAAAGCCAGCAATGGTTGGTGGAGCTCTCGTATCACATCACGTGGTACCATTCTTCTGCCTCCTTTGTTCATTTGCATAAAGGAGCTTCAGAAAGATAATGGAAAAATGGGATTAAAAGAAAATGGAATTTCCCCACAGATATTTTCAAACCTCCTTGTATAAGGAAGAACACGGGCCCACCTTGATAGTTCTGGGTAATAGTCTAAGGTCAGCTGATTAGCAGCTGTAATTCCATCTGCAACCTCCATTTCCCCCCTTGCCATGTAATCTAACATATCTGTGAATTCTGGGGTTTAAGGCTTGAACTTCTGGGAAATTCCTGATTTTATTTGTTTTAAAAAAGAGTATAGAATGATGGGTAACCACCCAATCATTGCTGCATGTTTGAAATAAATTTTTTCACTTTCTTTTGGCAGCTGATTTATAATGTTTTTTGTTAATAATGTTAACAGAAGCTTTTCTTGTTCATATGTGTGTGTGATGCTATGATGTTATGATGAGTAATATCATAATCTTATGCTATCCCTGTGGGTTAGGCATTCCCTTTCAAGATATATTATGCTGAGTATATCCTATAATGGGGAAAGCATAAGATTAACATTGTGGTGTGACTCACACAGCACAGGAGACAATTTAACGTTACTATAATAAGGAGCTCTGGTAGTGGTTATGAATTGGGCTGCTAACCTCAAGGTCGGCAGTTTGAAACTACCAGCTGTTTTGTGGGAGAAAGATCAGGCTTTCTGCTCCCATAAAGATTTGTAGCCTCAGAAACCCTGTGTAGGGTCACTATGAGTCGGAACCGACTCCACGGTAATAACATAATAGAAATGTGTTAAACAATTCATAGTTCTCCACTTTTTACACTTGATTCCGAAGCTGTGTACAAGAGTTCATATGATTTAATGGTTTTCTCTCAGTGTCATTTGGTAGAATATTATTAAAGGGAAATGTCTAAACATCGCGCTCAGACATGGTATTTGGGAAGAAAATAAGTGAATAATCAAACTAAAAGAGAAATTTAAATGACTCCTATTTTATGAAAAATTAAGGTGCTCAACAGTTAGTTAACAAGGTGTTTCCTTGGTCATCTGTGGATTCAGTGATAGTTTTGCCTTTGAAAGAAATATATTTCCATTAACTTCAGTGCTAGAGATTTTATTTGCATTGCA
The DNA here is from genome assembly GCF_000296735.1 of Chrysochloris asiatica. Lineage (NCBI taxonomy): Eukaryota > Metazoa > Chordata > Mammalia > Afrosoricida > Chrysochloridae > Chrysochloris > Chrysochloris asiatica. Next base: position 1,843,055 of record NW_006408531.1, on the reverse strand, counting down.
TGGCATTCTGCTTATGACGTAGTAACCTGGATAGTGAAATTCATCATAGATAACCTAGACACCATAATTATATGAATATAGAAGTTGATGCATTACAATAGTAAAATTCATATTCATTTACACGGAAACTAAGAGACTAGACCTGTGGTGGGGATGTTACAAGAAGTTCCTACCTGTATTTTCAAGAAGATGGTATAAGTCAACCAATGGCTTATTTAAAAAATACTTGTCATGACAACAATGGATAAGTTACTCTCACTTAGACTTGCTGCATCTTTCCTATTCATTTCATAAATACGATTTTAATTTTGTCAGTATTAATAGTGGTTACGAATCGGGCTGCAAACCTTAAGGTCAGCGGTTCGAAACTACCAGCCGCTCTGCGGGAGAAAGATGAGGCTTTCTACTCCCGTAAGGATTTACACCCTCGGAAACCCTGTACAGGGTCGCTATGGGTCGGAACCGACTCGACGGCACTTAACAACAACAACAACAACAATATTTTTTCACTCTGGTCATCATTGTGTAGACATTGCAATTCTCCCTCAGAATACTTTTTTAGAAAGCATGTATTTGTAAAAGCATATAGGTAGATGTTAAAATTAAGGTCGGATTTTGTCATTGATAGATGTAGTGACAGGAAAATAGCCCCCTAGTTTAGACACTGCTTGCTTGAATCTTTTGTGTTCATGTGGATAAATGAGATTAGCTTTCATTTTTCAAGGAGAAACTTATCTTTCTGAAGGAGAAAGCTATTTGTTGGGTGAGGGCCAAGAGGGACAGTCCAGAATGGTAAGGCTCTTCTATCAGGGCAAGTTCGTGTTTCTCTTATGACTGATCATCTTTAATGACCTAAGGATTGAGGTCCTGGAGATTTGTAACTGCTCCTTCTTCTCATTTCTCTATAAAGAGCCTTCATACTGGGTGTTGGGAATTACCACACGAGCATTTAAAATGCCTAATGCTGGGCATTCATTCCCCTTGTTCCTATATTCTTTAGTGTGTAGAGGAAAGAAGAAAAAGTCTGGCAGACTATAAGCAAGTATGACGTTACCTAACAGAACAATGAGCCTAGCACACGACCCAAACCTAACTCAACCCACTATCATTGAGTGTATTCGGACTCAGCAATGCAGTAGGACAGAGTCGAACTGCTCATTTGGGTTCTGAGACTAATTCTTTGTGGGAGCAGTCCTATCTTTCTCCTGCGGAGTGTCTCATGGGTTTGAACTCTACTGATCAAGCAGTTTTACTCTGTCCTGCAGGGTTGCTCTGAATCCAAATTGACTTCTTGACTCTCTTTCCATGCCAGGACTGGTTGTGTTGTGTGTTGTTAAGTTGGTTCTGACTCATAGCAACCCTGTATAGGCTTTTTGAGATCAAATGATGGATTTGCACTCCCGATCTTTTGGTTAGTGCTGTGAGCAATTCAGTGCTTATCCTGTACTGGTAGATTTGCTGTTATTATCATTAAGTGCGGTGGAGTCAGTTTTAACTCATAGCAACCCTGTCTAGGGTTTCCAAGGAGCGACTGGTGGGTTTGAACTGCTTGTGGTTAACAGTGCTTATCCCACAGTGCCACTTAGCATATTCTTAACACTGTCACTCGCAAGGAGTTTTGTTTGTGCAGTGGTTAAAGTGCTTGGCTGAGGACTCAAAGATTGGAGGTTTAAATCCACCGGCCACTCATCTGGAGAAAGATGTGGCAATCTGCTTCCAGCAAGGTGAACAGATTTGACAGTCTTAGGGGGCAGCTCTACTCTGTCGAATCGGATAGTTCTGAGTCAGAATTGACTAGGTGACACTATTTAGCATGCCCACGGTTCTAGGGACACCCTTAAATTATTTGTAGACTGACTTTTACAATGAACACACTTAGAAGCTGAAATCTGAAGAGAAGGAGGAGAGCGACTGAGTAGAGTACCATCTTTGTTGATGAAACTGCTTTGTTCAGGGTTTCTGAGTGGTTATGGGGGGCTGGGGGAAGCTTGCATTTTCAATAGAGGGGGTTGTTGGCTATGAATAGGTTTCCATTAACAGAGCACCCACTGTATGATTTCTAAATTTTGAATCTGAGTTAAAATACTACTTGTATTCTGAATTTTTTTTTTTTTTTCCCAACTACCATTTCCTACAATTGAAAAGAATAGACACTGTTTAGAGGGCAGTTTTTGCCTCTTAAGGTGGAATATGTTTTATTTTCCTTTTTTCTTGAGTTAATAATGATGGTGGAAGTAACAGGATGGCCTCAGTAATACGTGTCCTTTTTTGTTGATTGCTGCCATACCTAAGTATCCTACTATATTCCTGGCGATACAGCCTGATTCATCTTAGCTCAGGCCAGTTAATTAACTCTTTTTCCTCATCAGTAAAATGAAGGATACTTATAGTACTAACTCAGAGGATTATTGTGAAGATTAAAATAAGCTAATGCAAGTGTAAATGGGATTGGGAGAAAATATTTGCAGATTGTATATATGAGAACAATCTAGTCTCCAGAATATATAAAGAATAGACCTTTCTTTCATGGTGTCATTGGGTGGGTTGGAACTATTAAAATTTAGGTTAGTAGTCAAGCACAAACCATTTGCACTATAGCTGGAGTCCAGGGATGGTTCTTTAGGATAAGCACTGGACCACAAGATCAGTTTGAACCACAAGGTCAGTGGTTCAAACTTTCCACCTGCTCCTTGGAAACCCTGATATTCAGGGTCACTGAGTTGGAACCAACTTAATGGCACTTAACAGCAAAAACAACAACAGGGGACTTTTTGGACTCCTGCTGTAGGATTAACACTGGACTGCCAACCACAGTTCAAACCCACCAGCTGCTCCTTGGAAACCCTGCACAAGGGTCACTATGAGTTAGAACCGACTTCATGGCACTTGACAACAATAAGGGGTTTCTTATACTTACTTGCATGGCTTGGTGAGGATATTGACAAATTGGAACTCTCATACAATGCTGGTGGGAATGTAATATGGTGCAGCCATTTTGGAAAACTGACTGGTAATTCCTCAAACAGTTAAACACAGTTTCATCATATAACCAGACATTTGTCTCCTGTACACAACAGAAATCAAACCATGTGTCCACACAAAAATCTGTACATGAATGAGCCATATTCATATTAGCTGGAAATTAGAAACAACCCTAATGTCCATCCACAGATGAATGGATAAGCAAAATCTGGTGTGTCCGAAAAATGGGGTATTAATTCGCAGCAAGATGCACTCCCTGCTATCTGCTCCAACAGGAGGAACCTGAAAACATGCAGAGTGAAAGAAGCCAATCAAGAAGTCTGCTTACTGTGTAATTCCATGTAGGGGAAATGTCCGGAATCCTTGGAGACAGGAAATAGATTAGCCGTTAAGAGGGACGGGCTGTGTCAGTGATAGGAAAAGACTACTATTGGCTACAGAGATAGTTTTTGGGTGATGAAAATGGTCTGCAACTAGACTGGTAATGGTTGTACAACTTTTATATACTAACAAGCATTGGATCATACCCTTTAAATGGGTGAATTTATGGTGTGTGAATGACATCTCATTAAGAAAATAAGGTAATTATGTGGAGTGGTGCCACGCCTACAGACGGTGAGCACTCTATGCAGAATAGCTACATCGAGGACTGCGCCATCTTCATTATTATTAGAAAAAGAGCATGACTTTTCTCAGTAAGGTGGCTGTATTACTTTCAGTTCTTTTCTTCCAATTGCATACCTACCAGCACTTTAGTTCTTGTGAAGTGTTTTTGAGGTCCTGCATTTTGTTAACAGGTTCTGGGATGGAACGTCTTTGAATTGTTGTGTGTGTCTGTGTTTCCTATTTGCCTGTATGGCATTTTCTTAGTATAAAATAAAGTACTTCTTGGCAAGTCATATGGCATTTATAGATTTTTCTTTTCCTGTCTTTCATTTGATTAATCTGATTGGACGTTCTCAACCCCTGTGACGGGGAGAAGGCAGAGAAACCAAGAATAGTATAATCTTGAGGAATTCTTCATTTTTGATGACATTTCTTTCAGCTGGCTCTTCCCACAGTTAAGCAAGGAGTTCTTGTGGGCAGTAGCTGTATAGTATGAAACTTACATATTATGGTAGCATAACCATAGTTGAATGCATTTGAAAAATATTTTGCACAACATGCATGTAAAAATTGGCTCTTTTCTTTAGTTAGTTATCTAGAACACTTAAACCATGCTTGCTCAATGTGCTGATCTTATTCTATACATTGCTATCCTTTTAGAATTAACAGACTTAGGGGCATTTCATTGTTCTAAGGATTAAATGATATTGATGCAAGTTATATACTTTAACAATAACTTACAAATATGTTCGAATGTTTGATTATGGTCAAGAAAATACATATTAAACCCCAAACCAAGCCCACTGTCATCGAGTTGATTTCCAACTCAGTGACCCTATGTAGGGTTTCGGAGACTATAAATCTTTGCAGAACAGCCAGCCTCATCCTTCTTTCTCAGAGCAGGTGGTGGGTTTGACCTGCTGACCTTGTGGTGACCAGCCCAACACCTAACCCACAGCACCAGGACTTCTTAGGGAGTTACCAGCACATTAGGATCTCAGATTGATTTGGGCTATAACTTTCAGTTCCTGGATTTCCATCCTCAAGTTTAAAGGGTGTTCTAGTTCCATTATTACCAATATTTGATTACCTCACCATTTCCTGGTAGTTGAGCGTCATGGTGCCCTTATGGCCAGGTTCTTTCTTTGGATGTTTGACCTTGTTTGACTGGCTTTTAATTACCACATATCTCTGCCCTCTGTCATTCATGACTGAACTTTGACATCTGATAAAGATGTGATCTGACTGTCTGCTAACTGGGGTGTCTAACTGGTAAGTGGAGGCCAGCCTTGCCCTGCTCATTGGGTGCTTTGATCTCGCTTGCTGGTTTTTAATGCTGGTGTCCCGGTCTCCTCCTGTGGGTTCTTTTTTTTTTTTTGTATGTGTGTGTGTGTAGGAAGGCCAAGAAGTCCCTGTATCCTGCAGGCTGGTCCCCAATAATTATCACCTTCGTATGGCATATTACAACAACACCAACAACAATGGTAGTTTTAGAATCCTGGTATGGAGCTATAAGATAACCACTGGACTGGTAATCGAAAGGTCGGTGGTTCAAACCCATTCCTGGGGAATCCTATACAGGGTAGCTATGAGTTGGAACTGATTCAATGACACTTAACAACAACCACACGGCAGTTTTATGGCATGATCTTTATTTCCCAATGGATGTTGTTGTTACTGTGTGCTGTCAAGTCACTTCCTACTTATAGGGACTCTGTATAGGGTTTCTGAGGTGTGGCTGATGGGTTTAAACTGCCGACCTTGCGGTTAGCAGTACAGTACGTATCCAACAGCATCACACCAGGACTCATGGGATAGTTGTTGTTAAGTGCCGTTGAGTCGACTCCAACCCATAGTGACCCTGTATAGGGTTTACAAGGAGCAGCTGGTGAGCTTGAACTGTCAGTTTTGCAGTTCAAACAGCTTTGCAGTCTGGCGCATTAATCCACAAAGCCACACCAGGACTCCTGTAGCCTCGTAATATATTGTAAGATGCTTAACATGAATATCAATACAAAACAATTAGTTTATGTATGAATAAGTTATATGTGACTATAATTTTGAGACTGGTTTGAATTTTTCTAGAATGATCATTGTGGTCTAACTTTTTGTTCAGATAAAAAATAGTTTACTCCATGAGCATTGTTGATTTATATCTGAAAGAATTAGGTGTATAATCGCCATATGCACCTGTGATTAAAGCTTTCCATTAAAATTTTAGTGATGAAGTTACCACAGTAACAGTGGTCTAACATTTTTATTTGGTTTATAAAACTGAAATTAATCATCATTAATATTAATGGTATTTTACTAATATTGTTAAGTCCTGGTGTGGCGTTATAGGATAATCACTGGACTGCCAACCACAAGGTTGGCAGTGCAAATCCACCTAGCCTATCCTCAAAAATCTTATAGAGGGTTGCTTTGAGTCAGACCCAATTTGATGGCTCTTAATAACAATATTGTACTAGTATTGCTCATTACAGATTAGCAAATGTGTCCACCTCATGTATCACAATGGAGGAGCTCGATGACTCCATATGATAAGCATTGGACTGCAAACCACAAGGTTGGCAATTTGAGTCCACCAGCTGTTTTGTGGTAGAAAGATGAAGATTTTCTGCTTCCATAGAGACTTAAAGCCTCGGAAACTCTATACGGGTGGCATAGTGGTTATGAGTTGGGCTGCGAACCACAAGGTCAGCAGTTCAAAACTACCAGCTGTTACGTGGGAGAAAGATGAGGCTTTCTGCTCCCGTGAAGATTTACAGCCTTAGAAACCCTGTACAGGGT
>NW_006408531.1:1805374-1829184 GCF_000296735.1 Chrysochloris asiatica | reverse complement strand
ATCACCTTCAGAAAGTGTGCAGAGTTAGATGGAGGATATGTTGCGAAACAATAGTTTCACATTTTGCCTTTTTATTTAATTAAGGGGGGGCTATGATTTGGTAGCGATACTTTTTGACTCACCGTGGTACTTCAGCCCCTATGATCTTGCGACTTAAGGGCGTGTGTTGGGCTGGCAGTCTGTGTGCATGGATGTGGGTGGAAAGACTGATGCATGGTTTATATTTGTTTCCACATGAGTGCCACCCACAGCTCAGTCTCTGGTTAGTTGCTACGAGCACCATTGTGGGACTCTGACTCATGAGCCTCGGTGTCTGCTCCCAGACCCACTTTAGCTCAGCTTGTAAGCCAGCGTCGTATTTACTTACTGGCAGAGAGTGAGTGGGCATGTTGCTATATACTGGGCTTCAGCTTGCACTTCATTAGTATTTTTTTGGATCCTCCCATCAGCCGGTCTGTTAGTTCTTCATAAAAAATAATCTTGTCCAGAGTTGTGAACCTCTTGCTTTTATAAATCACTTAACTTTGGAAGGGGAAAGGATTGTTCATCAAACTCTTTCCACACCAGGATAAAATGTTCCTAGATGAATCTGGAGTCAATTTAGCTTTCTAATGAACTCTAGAATTGCTTGTCGGCTTTTGAGCATTATTTTTAGACTAGTTTTTTAAAACATTTTTTAAAAAAGCTTTTAATGTTTCTAGAAGGCAATTTTTCATTCTTTGCCTCTAATAAAAGGAACTCTAGATACGTGACAAGTGAGTTGGAGTTACAGTCACTTGAAGGTTTGACTAGGGTTGGTGGTTCCAATTCCAAGGTGGCTTGTTCTCTACACAGTTATTGGCTAAAGCCCTTGGTTCGTTCTGGCTATTGGCAGAGGCCTCAGCTTGTTGCCTGGTGGACCTCTCCAAAGGGTTGCTTGAGTATCTTCACAACATGGCAGCTGGCCTTCCCTAGAGAGACGAGCCCAGGACAGTGAAGGCAAGAGTTGGAATGCTGTCTAGGACTCAGTCTCAAAAGTCATACATATCAGTACTTCGGCCATTCTTACCCGTTAGAATGAGTTCCCAAATCTAGCCCCTTTTCAAAGGGAGGGGAACTGAGCGCCACTTCTTGAATGTAGGAAAGTTTAATGATTTGTGAACATATTTTAAAACCACCACACCTGGTTTTGGAATTCAGAACAGAGGTTTCGATTGGCAGTGCCACATTGTGGGGTTTGCACATACATAGTGCTTGAAAGCATGGTAAGGAGAAGAAACCAGTTACTAAGAGAGCTGAGACCAAGGTCCAGTACACTCTGTTGTACATTGGATCACTAATAGTCGGAAGCGACACAACAGCACATAACAACAGCAACAATAATATTTACTGAAGATCACCAGGAGTTTTCTCCTGCAAAGTGGCTGGTAGGTTCATACCCATAAATCTTTGGATAGCAAGCTAAGTCCTTCACAGCTACCCAACCTGGGCTCCTTTGAACATCTCTGTAGTTTACATGGACTCTTGGTATGGCACTGTGGGATGAGGTTGATGATTCAAACCCACCAGCTACTTCTCAGAAGCTGTCTACAGGGTCACTATGGGTTGGAAAGGACTCCACAGTACTTACCAACAACATAGTTTACAGAATATTGTTTGAGGGGCAGTGTATGGCACTTCTTCCTCTCACTGTGGGGACTAGGAAGAAGTGGATCTGTCTTGCAAACCGGGCTCTTTTACAAGACAATGGTACTAGTTAATCCACTCAGTGTATTATTTAGGCTTGATTAGGAAGAAGTTCAAAGCAAAGTTATGAACTATAATTGTTCTCAGTCAAGTTTTAACTATCATTTTCACAATTACTATTTTATAATTATTTTGTTTTTGCTTTAGGGGAAGTATTTAAAATCATTTTGTTTCAAAAGCAATCCACAGTTATTAGGCAAGATTATACACAAGCAAAAGGAAGAAAATTAAAATCATCCATTTTGCCTCCACACAGAAATAACCACTTAATATAATATCCTGATAACATGTCCAAAGTATATGAGATGTGGTGTTGTCATCTTGACTTCTAAAGAGCATTCTGGTTGTTCTTCTATGACAGAATTACTGTTCTTAACAGTCCATGACATATACAATATTCCTCTTTTTTTTAAAAGCTTTATTGTGGATTGAGTAATAGTTTACATGGGAGAACATTGGTTTTGCACTCATCCTATGGTATTTTGTTTCATTGCAATGATTACAATCCCCCCCAGGTATCATCATTTAACAGTTTTGCTCTGTTTTTTTTTGTTTTTTGTTGTTGTTGTTGTTTGTTTTGTTTTGTTTTTGTTGTTTGTTTCTTTGTTTTTTGATGTTCACAAAACATTCAGGAATATATAATCATTTAGACAACTCAGGAACACATTCTGCAAGCCTGCCTCCTGGACACCAGCACACAGCATTTCTCTTTCCATGAATCTAGAGTCCTCAGCTGCTCTCTTTCTTCATGTCCTCATCTCTGCCTCTATCTCTAGTGTCTCTGCTTTTCTGATTAGGGTCCTGCATTCTGCTCCTGCTCTTCTCCCTTGATGGTCCTAGGGTCCTCTGTTCCTGGAATGTAAGATTAACTCTGCCCCCTTTATGTGACAAAACTTCTATTTTTACAGTTGTGACAATCACAATTAGTCATGATAACAGTTACTTACTACTGAATCAAAAGAATACTATCCCCACCTCCTTTCACCAGATCCATCTAGACAAGATGAAAACTATTCAGTGGGGATTCTGCTTCCCCCACACTCTGAAACTATACTCCCATTTGAAGACTTGTAAGCCAGACACTTTGTGCCTTTAGAGCGCCCCCACCCACCCATTTTAGGTAACCAATGTCTTAATTGTCCATCCCTGTCAACCCTTGATGTGAAGACTCCTTCTCTCTCAGTTGGTATTTTGAGCTACTACATCCATAAGTATAGATCAAGTTCATCAAATTGTAGCAATTTACACTTGCTTCCTTTATCAGAATTCTTAATCTTCTTCTAATTGAGGTCTGATCATCAAGCCATCAAAGTATCAAAGCCATCGAAGCTAGGTCAAATGGGTACTATTTGCAAGTTTGGACATTCTCCCATCACTTCATATCAGCTGGACACTTCACTCTGAACTCTAGCCCTCCATGGCTAGGCCAGTGTCCATGGGCTTAGTTCCCAAGTCTCTCCAAACTTTGGACCAACCAGCCTTTCCTCTTCTCTCTTTCATCTCTTTCATCTCGAGGTCAACAGGAGTCCATGGAACATGGTCCAACTCAGCCCATATCTTCACTACTGACTTTTCCACTCAGATGTTGATCAACGTGGTCGCCTGCTTGTGTGTTTACTTTGAGTTTCAGTCTTGGAGGGGTGTTTGTCCTGAAGGAACGTGATTGCTTGTCGTCGTGAATCCCCACAGAACAATTTGTTCTTGTAATAGACAAACAGACTGCTATTTTTATTTTTTATTTTGTTTTTTCCTGCTGTTTTTTCAGGAAGTATCTTCTGTTCCTCTAGCTGCTCTGGGTTGGTCTGTATGTTCTTTCAAGTGGGAATATCCCACCTCAGAAGGTTCTGGATGGGGCTCAGGATTCCACCTAAGGTCCTATACGCTACAGAGGCTCCACAGGAAGCCTATTACACTGGGCAAATTCTAGAACCCCTTTTAGGTATTCCCATCAGTTACAGGCTGAAGATGGGCTTACAAGTTTACAAACATGTAATCATGTTTCCTGATATTCCTTTCTATTCCACTCAAGTATCCATTTTACAATAGTAGGCAAGGGAAACCAATATCCTTAAGACAGGTAAGCATCTTAACATTCCCCCGCCCCCCGCTTTTTCCCATTCAGACTGTGCCTCAATCCCTGTATCACAGAGCCCTGTTGTTCCAAGGTTTGCATACATCACTATTTACCTCTGTCCCATTTAGTCTGTGCAAACCTATCTCGTGTTCCCCATCTACCTTGTTTTTCTATCCCCCTCCCCCTTCTTGTGTATTGCCCTCCCTAATACCCTGTCACTTTGCTGAATCTTCCTGAGTTCGAATAGTTTATTTTTTTGCTGAGTCTTTGGGGTTTTCTATGTATAGGATCATATCATCTTCAAAGAGAGAGTTTTACTTCCTCTTTGCTAATTTGGATGCCTTTAATTTCTCTATCTTGCCTCATAGCTCTGGCTAAGACGTCCATCAGTATTCTTTTGCCAGCGCCATAATTTAAAGGCATAAATTCTTCTTTGGTGTAATCATTTGTTGTTTGGCTTTTGTATGCATAAGAAACAATTGAAAATACCATGGCTTGGGTCAGGCACGCCTTAGTCCTGAAAATGACATCTTTGTTCTTTAATATTTAAAGTGGTCTTTGAGTAGCAGGTTTTTTCAGTACAATCCTATCTTCGATTCCTTGAATTTTGCTTCCATAATTGTTGATTGTGGATCCAAATAAAATTAAATTCTTGACAACTTCAATCTTTCCTCCATGTTTATTGTCCAGTTGTAAGGGTTTTTGTTTTCTTTACATTGAGTTGTAATGCATACTGACAGTTGTATTTTTTAAATCTTCATCAATAAGTGCTTCAAATCCTCTTTGCTTTCAGTAAGCAACCTGTGTCATCTTCATATTGCAGGTTGTTACTGAGTCTCCCTGAAATCTTGAGGTCACTTTCTTCCACTTAGAGTCCAGCTTCTTGGATTCTTTACTCAGCATACAGATTGAGTACGTATGGTGAAAAGATATATTTCTGACACACACTTTTCCTGATGATTTTCAACCATGCTGTATCTCCTTGCTGTTGAAATAACTTCATCTTGATCTACATATACGTGAGCACAATTGTCTGGGATTCCCATTTTTTACAATGTTATCCATAGTTTATTATGATCCACACAAGTAAATGTCTTTGCATAGTCGACAAAACACAGGTAAACATCTTTCTGATACTCTCTACGTTCAGTTAAGTTATACCTGATATCAACATTGATATGCCTTATTCCATATCCTCTTATGGATCTTACTTGAATTTCTGGTAGTCCCTGTTGATGTAGTGCTACGACCATTTTTAAATTATCTTCAGCAAACTTACTTGCTTGGTGATACTAACAGTACTGCTCAGTTACAGATTAGGAAATTCATGTCATAGTTATTTAGGGTCACTATGAATGAGCTGGAATTGACTCCATGCACGGCACACAGCAATAATTGAGATTTTCCTAAATCTTGGTGAAAGCAGAGAGTAAGTTTTTAAATGTAGGTTCTTTGAAGGCAGTTCTGTGTACAAAGGGTATAAATTTCTATATGTGGCTTAAGTATAAGTTTCTAGAAATTTAGTAAAACTAAATGGTAAGTTTTGTCATATTTTGAGAATATAGTGGTTGTCACGCCGGTAAACTAGAGTTTCCCTTACATTCTTGGATGATTAGACCCCACCCCATCCACTGGTCAGTGGTCAAGGAATCTATAATTATCCTGGAGATTTTGATGTTTAGCTATATTTGAGAATTTATCCATATAGTCTCCTTTTTGATGATGATTGCAATGACTTTTTATTCAGAATTAACCATGTACTTTTTTTTTCCTCTTTAAATCTGTTTTGTGAATTCAGTGAAGGCTTACAGAGCATGTTCACATTTAATGGTCCATACACATTGTGTTTCATTCTCAGTGACAGCGATTCTCTCAGTGTAACTAACATCCCTTATCCCACTTCCTTTCCACTGTCTACTTCTTGCTGTTGATTTGATTTCTTTAATTGTTTTTTGTTTTTTAACTCTTTAATTCTTGCAACAGTCTTGTAGAAGTTGCATTTTGTCTCCCTGATACATAGGAGGAGACACAGGCAGTTAAAGTGGTTCAAGGCATAATACTATGAAACAGCAGCTCAGCAGTGTGGTTGGGAGCCTGGGTTCTACCTTAGAAGGTCGTTAGGAAATTAATTGAGGTAATTTTTGCCAAGTGGTTACCTTCATGGTTGGCACATTGTTAAGCATTCAGTCAAGGTTAGCTTTTGTTGTATACGACATTGTGTGTAGATGGAGGCTTGAGTACTTCTTTAATCCTGTCTTCTAACTAGTCCAGTCACTGGTCCCTCAATACCATCTCCTAGATCACAATGAGGCTGGCACATTTCAGCTGAATCAACACCTTTTTCTTTTCTCCTCCATCTTTCATTCTTCCTTACTTCTTTCACACGTTTCTTTTCTCTCTCTTCCTTCCCTTTTCTTCTTTTGCTTCATAAAGTAGAATATCTTTCTCTACTTCTTTTAGTCCAGGAATTATCAAGTTCCTTTTCTAAGATTTACCTCAGTGGTATCAGATTAATTTTCTTATGGCTGCTGTAACAAATTACCACAAACTCGGTGACTGAATACAACAGAAAGGTATTCCACCACAGTTCTGGGGCCAGAAGTCTGAAATTGGTATCACGAGGCCAGAATCAATCAGATTGTTGTAGGGCTATGCTTGCTCTGGAGGTGCTGAGGGGGAAGAATTCTTTTCTTGTGTCTTCTACTTGTTGGTGGCTGCTGGCATTCCTTGGCTGTGACCAAACCATTTCAATCTTCAGTGCCAAAATCTTTAAATCTATCTGTTTTCTGTCTTCTTATCACCTTCTCCTTGGTGTGTGTCAAATTACCCTTTGCTGCTCTCTTACAAGGACACTTATGATTATATTTAGGCCAATTTGGGTAATCCAAGATAATTGCCACATCTCAAAATCCTTAATTTAATCACATCTGCAAATAACATTTTCCACATAAAGTAACATTTGCAGGTTCCAGAGTTTAGGAACTGATGTCTTTGAGAGCTATTATTCAGCCAACTATAGTGAAGACTGAGTTTAATTAACTGCAAGTAAAAGAGCACTGACTGGCCTGGTTTAAATAAGAATGGATTTGTTTTCTCCAGAAACCCTCTGTTTATAAGTAGGTAGTACAGGGCTAGTCCACCTGCTCAGGAATACTGGCAGCTTCTGTCTCCTGAGAGGAAGGGGGAAAGCCAAGGGCAAAGTGTTCAGGTTGCCTGAATCTGTTCATTTGTATCAGAGAAGCAATAACTGTCCTGGAATTTCATCAAACATTTCTTTGTTCACCTCTGACTGGCAGGACTCAGCCATATGGTGATCTCTAGTTGTAAAAGGAGGTGAGCATTTTATCTAACTTGCTTTGGGGGGAAAATGGAATTCTGTTTATAAGCAAGAGAGAGAGAAAGAGAGAGAATGACTGAGTACGTAACCCAGTCGTGTCCACCACAGTACATTTAAGTACCTATTTCCCTGATGAGTAAACTGTCTACATGATGACAGTGAAAATAATTCTGATTCTAGAATTCAGATGATCTGTAGTTGTGTTCCATAAGGGTGGTAGTTTCAAAATGATAATATAGGAACCAAGTGACATTTCCCTGTGTGCCTTGGTGGAGGGTCTTGAGCCATACTAAATCTCTCTTGTTTGAAAGTCAGTCTGAAATGGGATGCAATATGTTTATCGCATGTGCTCTGTTAAGTCAGGCTCAGTCTCACCTTGACATGATCCATGGTCACAGTGACTGGTTTCAGTTTGCCCCTGACCAGAGGGAAGTAGTACTAAATCTTTGAGGAAAGATTATCAATCTAAATCTTTTCCTTTGATCCATGCTCTTGCTAACATACAAGAAAAGTTTATTTTGTCATAATGAATTAATATTTTATAGATGAGTTGGGCTGCTAATCTCAAGGTTAGTAGTTTGAAACTACTGATGGAAATAAGATGAGGCTTTCTGCTCCCATAAAGATTTACAGCCTAGGAAACCCTACTGCAGGGTCATTATGAGTTGGAACTGACTCCACGGCACACCACCACCATCACCACCACCATCACCACCATCATCACTGCCATCAGAAGAAAGGGAACGTGGTAGCTCTAGAGGATAAGCATTGGACTATAAATCACAACGTTGGCATTTCTAGTCACTAGCTGTTTCTTGGAAGAAAGATGAGCCCTTCTCTTCCTGCAGAGATTTGCAGCCTCAGAAATGCTATGCAAGACTGTTATGAGTTGGAACCAACTTGATGGCAGTTAACAACAACATAGGAATTAAGGAGTAATGGTATGGCACTGTAGGATAAGCATGAGACTACTAACTGCAAGGCTGATGGTTTAAATCTACAAGCTGTTCCTTGGAAACCCTATACTGGATGGCTGTACGTAGGAAGCGACTTGATGGCATTTGACAACAACATAGGAAGAAAGTCCTGCTCATCCCTTTAGAATAATCAATCATCTAAAATCCTGTGGAGTACAGTTCTATTCTGACATGCCATGAGTTGCAATTGATTTGATTGTACCTGTTTTTTACTTATTGAGTTCAAGAGAGAAGGTAATTGTAGAGTTTTCACAAGATCTTGGACCATTATGTTTCTGCAGTGTAAAAGGAGACTAGTTCGGTGGATTTCATTAGGAAGGAAACAGGAAAGAAAACTGAGAACATTATCCTTCTTTGCTAATAACACATATTGATTTTACATAGGAATTACCAATGGCAATTCTAGTCTCCCACTTCAGAAATGATTTAGTAAGTTGAAGGTAGTCTAATGAAGGAAACCTAGGTTCTGGAGCTAATGCATGTGGTGTTTCTGTGGTTTGAACCCCAACTTAAACAGCGAGAACTCACTCTCCTGTCTAAAATGATGAAAATGGAGAAAAGGTAGAATTACTGACTATAAAATAATTTATTTTAGAAGCATGAACATGAACTTGTTCTTACAATCCTCAACTCTTTAATGAATCTGGACCTTTTGATTCTTCAACCAGCTATGTTTAAGACAAAATGAAGAAGTATTTTATCTGGAAGATAATTATCCAGTTTGCTAAAACGGAGATGGTATAGAATGAATTTTAAGTTACAAAAATAGACAAGTAAATGTCCGACCCACTGTAGAATAATAAAGATACTGCTGATTTTGTGCAGGCTTCCAATTTCTAACAACAGTGTAGAGGATAGCATGAACGTCAGCATTGGTAGAGTGGCCTGGATGTAAAATCTCTTAGCATTTTGCCTTCATACCATGAATGTTTGTCTTCTTACTGTGAGTACTCCTTAATTCCTATGTTGTTGTTGTTAACTGCCATCGAGGTGGTTCCAACTCATAGCAGGTCTTGCATAGCATTTCTGATGCTGTAAATCTTTGCAGAAACATTCTACCAATGTGTGGCGCTGTGGATTTAATGTGCTGTACTGCAAAGTTGGTTTGATCAGCAGTTCAAGCTCACCAGCCCCGCTCCTCAGAAACCCTATACAGGGTCACTATGGGTCAGAACTGACTCAACAGCACCTAACAATAACAACACCACTATGAATATTATCTTTCATCTTTCTTGTCTAACCCTACCCGAATAAGTTTTTCAATAGGAAAATGTATGAATACCAGCTCATGGGACTTTTTACATAGGTATATAAATTGAAAATAAGTCTTTGTTTTTCAGTAAGAGACAAAGTGTTTAAATTGTTTTGCCTTGTTGTTGTTGTTGTTAAGTGTTGTTGAGTCAGTTCTGACTCATAGCGACCCTATCTAGGGTTTCCAAGGAGCAGCAAGTAGGTTTGAATTGACGACCTTGTGGTTTGCAGTCCAGTGCTGATCGTACAGTACCACACCAGGAGTCCATATTACCTTTCATTTGACACAGGACACAATGGTGATACAGTGGTTGAGCAGTCAACTACTGACCCAGAGGTTAGTGGTTTGAACCAACCCGCTGCTCCATGGGAGAACCATGTGGCAGCCTGCTTCCATGCTCTTTCCTAGAGTTCTGCTGTGAGTCTGAATCTGCTTGATGGCAGTGGGTCTGGTTGTTTCGGTTTTTCATTTTACACACTTTTAAGCCAAGAGTACAGTGCTCCGTGAGCTGTTTTCTTCACTGTGAACCCCGTGGAAGGTTTCTTTACATTTGGATTTTTAAAAGAACACACAGTGTTCCTTTCTTACAAGTTCTCCTTGCTTATTATTAATATTCATCTGGGACAAAGGACTGTAGTTTAATAGACTTAATTTTGACAGTTTCATTATTAGAATGACCCTGCTTGCTTTGTAATGATCTTACATCTTGGTTTTAATTTGTCATGACCAAGCCCTGGTAGAGTAGTGGTTACACATGGGACTGCTAACCGAAAGGTCAACAGTTTGAATCTACTAGCTGCTCAGTTAGAGAAAGATGAGGCTCTCTGCTCCCATAAAGACTTATAGCCTCAGAAACTCTTTATAGGTTTGGTATGAGTTAGAACCGACTTGATGGCACACTACCACCGCCACCAACCCTAACTGGTAGCTCTCAAGGCTGTTCCAACTCATGGTGACCCTGGGTCAGTCAAAGTAGAACTGTACTCCACAAAGCTGTCAATGGCTGATTTAAAAAAAAAAATTAAATAGAGCATCAGGCCTTTCTTCTTGAAGTACTTCTGGGTGAACTTGAGCAGCCAACCTTTCTGTTAGTAGTGAACCTGTTAAATGTGCCACCTAAGGACTCTGGCCCGACTTTAAAGCATAGAGAAAAGCAGTCAGTATCGGCAACAAAATCCAAAAGCTACTTCAGAAATATTTTATTTCTGTTTATTTAAAAAATTATGTATTTTCAATAGGTTATATTTCTTTAAAATATTTCATTTCGTTAAAGAACACAAAGCAGATTCCCCTCATTTTTTCTAAGAGGTAACTTTGTTTTTTGAAAGTGAGAAAATTTTTAGGCCTTTGAGAAACTCTAGGTGACATTTGATTTTACATTGACCTCCTATTTTTTTCTTCCCATTCTAATAATTGAATGATGATTTTATTTTGAAATACTTGAATTTATTGCAAAAGATGTATTTTAAATGACATGACTTCCTCTTCCAGTGTTTCCATAGTGAATAGACTTGAGGTTGGGAAGAGAGTGACCTCCATAAATGGTAATTACTTTATATCTGGCTAATTATCTCTTCAAAGTGAAATACAAGACTTATTGGGAAGACAGATCCAAGTAAAAGCAGTCTAAATCTGGAAAGTTTCATTTTTTAGAAATATGTGCACTCCATTGCATTTAGTTCAGGATGCTTGGCTCTTGACAAACCCCCCCCCCCCCCCCATCTTTTTGGGTTTTGCTCCAAAAGGACCCTTTCTTGTTGCATGTTGGCATCTGAAATACCTCCCCTGATGGATGTTTCCTGTTCGTGTATAACTACATATATATATATAAGCCTCACCATATTCTACTGAAGCAGACAGATAGGCAAAACAGCAGACATTCTCTCAGCTTGTTTGTTTATTTTTTAATTGCTAAATTCTCTAACATTTATACTTGTCCACATTAAAGTAAAAATACACCTTGATAGCATGAGTGCTTTAAGGAGATAAAACCAAAAACATCACAGAAGAATTAGGCATTTATTATTAAAAAGAAAATATAGCTAACAGTAGAAAGTCTGCGGATCTTTAAACTTAGAGATAAATAGTGGTAACAGATTGACTTTATTTTTCTAGTTCTCCATACCAGTCACCAGTTGTTGTGAAATGGATCCCGGTTCATGGCTACTTTGAGTGTGCTAGGGTACGGAGCTCTGGTAGCGTAGTGGTTACGAATCGGGCTGCTAACCGCAAGGTCAGCAGTTCGAAACTACCAGCTGTTCCATGGGAGAAAGATGAGGCTTTATGCTCCCGTAAAGATTTACAGCCTCAGAAACCCCATACAGGGTCGCGATGAGTCGGAACCGACTCCAAGGCACATAACAACAAGGGTAGAACATACTGCTCCACGGGGGTTTCGATGACTGATTTTTTTTTTTTTCAGGTAGATTACAAGACTTTTCTTTCAAATCATTTCTAATTGAATACAGACTTCTAACCGTTTGATTAGTATCTGAGCACACTATTTACATCCCCCAGGTCTCCAGTTCTTTATACGCTTAATGTATGAATGAAAAACTGTATATACCCAGCAATGGACAGCTTTTTTAAATTCCTTGATCTATTGTAAAAATTCTTCCATGTATTTACATATTCCTCTTATTCTCATCTTTAAAGACAATGTAGTTTTTTCATAATCCTCATCAATGGTCATTTAGAGTTTTCAGGTTTTTTTGTAGTGGTACAGAATGCTTTGAGGAATATCCTTTGTTGTTGTTATGTGCCGTGGAGTCGGTTCGACTCATCGCGACCCTGTATGGGGTTTCCGAGGCTGTAAATCTTTACTGGAGCAGAAAGCCTCATCTTTTCTCCCGCGAAACAGCTGGTAGTTTCGAACTGCTGACCTTGCAGTTTGCAGCCCAATTCGTAACCACTATGCTACCAGAGCTCCTATCATATCTTATAGATATGTCTAAGTATTTATCTGTTTTTCCACCTACTTCCTTAAGATAATGATCTAGAATTTCTGGGTCAGTGATTATCTGATTTTAAAAGATTTTGGTTCAGATTTGTCAAATTGCTCCCAGAAAATTTTAATAACTTGTGTATGTCATTGTGAAGACAGTTCCTGAGTGATACAAACACTTGCTCACTGCTAACCTGCTGTTCACTGGAAGGTTGGAGAGTCAGGTTTTCTCAGGAGTGCCTTGGAAGAAAGACCTGGTGATCTGCTTCCAAACAATTGTGGTTAAGTGTTGAGTCAGTTCTGACTCCTAGGGACCCTGCGAAGGGCTTCTGAGGAGTACCTGGTGAATTTGAATTACAGACCTTGTGGTTCAGACCTACCATTATCCAGTGCATTATTCCAGCTGAAAATCCTGTGGAGTCCAGTTCTCATCTGACATTCATGGGTCTGTGGCAATTGATTTAACATCACAAAGCCAGCTCTCTGTTCCTTTACAACATTGAACACCCCCTACTTCCTAGTGATCAGACAAAGGTTTTTTTCAGTCCTCATTTTCCTGAACTGCTGAAGTAGATTTAACACTTTTCAATATGCTTTTCTACTGGAAACTTGAACCTCTGGATGGTTTCCACCAAATGATGGCCTTCTAAATCCTGTTATTTCCACTTGCTCCTTTGATGAGTTCAGCTGTATACCATGCTGTCACCTGTGACTGACGCCTATGTGCAAAGAGGAGCTTTTATCTCTGCTGACTAGAGGGTGGTTGTTATTAAGTGCTGTGGAGCCATCCCAATTCATAGTGACCCTGTGTAGGGTTTCTGAGGAGTGGCTGGGTTTTGTTCGAACCCATGCAGAGGTACCTCAGAAGAAAGTTCTTGCAGTCTGCTTCCCAAAGTTCACAGCCATTGGAAACCTAAGCATGGAGTTTTACTTTGCACATGTTGGCTTGAAGGCCACTGGTACGTTGTTGCCAGCTGCCATTGAGTCAGCCCTTGGTTCGTGGTGACCTTGTGTTAACACACAAGGAGCAGAATTGCTCCAGAGGGTTTTCTTGGCTGTAACCTTTATGGCAGCGTATGCCAATATATTGAGGAGCCCTGGTACTGTCATGGGTTACGAGTTGCGTTGCTAATCTCAAGGCCAGCAGGTCGAATCTACCAGCTGCACCCCTACAGATTTATAGCCTTGGAAACCCTGTACAGGGTCACTCCACAGCACACAGTCACCACCACATCATTGTGTTAGAGCTGACCCTCTCTGGAGTGCTATTCTGAGTTGGGACAACAGAGAGACCCTAGAATGGTTTTATGTGGGAATTTGTGGACCCTTCTGGGCATACACATTTATCCTGAGGCTAAGGAACCAACCACTTTAGGTATTTGACTTGTCTTTTCTCATCTTTCTTTTCACGATTACCCTTCTTCACTTTACAAAACAAAGGTATACATCACGCTTTCTCCAAATCTTACTGTGCTACCTTGCTGTTAGGCAACAGAATGGAGACAACTTGGAAGAATGCAAAGCAAAGAACACCCCCTTAAGGATGATTCAAAGGGGAACTGCCCTATTTTATCCAGAGCAAGCTTTTGTGTCCTGTCTCCCTCCTTCCCTCCATCATCTGTAGTAAAATTCTGAAGTCAGATGTTCCCTTGGAGATACATATTAACGTGATTTTAAAATATAAATAAAAAGTCCGACTTACCTTGTCAGAAAATAAATCTAATTTGACTGATTAGTTTGACAATAATAACTAGTTTTGCCAATTAGTTAATAGAGGAGGCATTTTCTGTTAATTCAGTGAACTATGTTGGCAGCTCATTAACACTTCAAAATATCTTTTGTAACTATTTAAATTATGATAAACGTTAGTTGGCAACTGAAAATATGCAAAGGAATTCTTTTATTAAAGGGTTCATTAACAAAAAGTTAGGAAACTCTAACACAAACATATCACCTTATCTGTGTTGAAATATTAAAAAACACATGAAAGATGCCATACAGGAAGATGAGAGAAGACATACTTGAAGAGAAATGGTAGAACCAACGGCAGGCCCAGATGGTGCTTGAATTTCGCAGTGGGATGAAACTTTCGACAACCAGGAAGGCTTTGTGGCTGAGAATTCCGAAATGATGCCTACTAAGTCAAGATAGGTCTAGGGTTGGATATTGAAAGATAATACTCAGGGAGGCAAGATAGATGGAGTTTTGGATGGTCACCTAATCAGGACAGATACAAAAATAGGCCCATCTGTTCCTGCCACGGCCCTCTCTACTCAGCTAGGTTTGAAAGTTCATTGCAACGGCCACACAGAACTCAGAAACCATACTCAGTTATGGGCTTTACTAGAGACATGAACAGGTTACATTCAGGGTACAGTTGCTTCAATTAGCACAGTCTCACCTCAACCATAAAGAGCTTTATAACTTTGGCAGGGCAGAGACAGGCACAGCAGGACTCCCATAATTCTCATAGTCTACTCTTTTTTTTTTGGCTACTTCTACCTCCACTCAGTAGTCCTGGTGTGGTGCTGTAGGATAAGCACTTGGCTGTTAGCCTCAAGGCTAGCAGTTCAAGCCTGCCAGCTTCTTCTCAGAAACCCTATACAGAATCACTATGAGTAGGAACCCACTCAGTGGCATTTAAGGTCAACTACCTCCGCCCCATCCATTTCTAAGTGTACTATGCTAATTTTATTATTTTCTTTACAGAAGCATAGTCCACTTACAAAAGTCCCCTTCAGGGGGCGGGCAGAGTTGAGAAAGAATTGAGAATGAGTACATTATTTGTGAAAAAAATTATTCAAATTCCTTGCGGCCTCGCCACTTCTTCGGACTGCCCGAAGACTCCTGCCTAAGATAATTGAAAGGTCACTGGTCAAGTTTACATGGATTGTTGTGGTCTGTGTCTCTGTCTGTGTCATGTGTCTGGACAGACCCTGACACTAAAGTGAACTAGTTCTAAGGAGAGAAGTCAAATGGCCGCATCTGAAGTTGTTGGTTTCATTCTCTCATTGACTTCTGCTGTGCTCATTCACGTTCATTGCTGTGGCTTTTGAATACATACATAGATTTATCGGAATGTGATGACCCAGCGCCATGATTCTAGAAGCTATAGAACATTTGTTAGATAGCAAACACTCGTATTTCTAATTCTGTACCTTTTTTCTTTTTATAAGGCATACAGTTAGAGTCTTTTCCTGTATTAGCTCTGTAGAAAATAATTGCTTTCCTGCATATGAATGCAGGGAAATATTTACATATGAAAACTATCCTTTCTTACTTGGATATTTTTTCTGTAGGTGTTATTGTGTGTTTGTGAATTGTTGAGTTCTTGGATAGTTTTCTAGTTTTTGTCATGTGGACTTATAAGGAACCCCATAGATTCTCTTCATATAAGTAGAATAATAAAGGAAAATGAGAAAAATGCTACATGACTGTTTTTTGTTGTTATTGTTGTTAGCTTCCATCGAGTCAGTACCGACTCATAGCAACCTTGTGCACACCAGAACGAAACACTGCCTGATCCTGGGCCACCTTCACTATTGTTGCCACACTTGAGTTCATTGCTGCTGCCACTTGGCCAATCCATCTTGTTGGGGGTCTCCCTTTTTTCTCTGACCCTCTACCTTGCCGAACATAATATCCTTTTCAGTAGTCTTAAAAGAAGATGTAGTTTCTGCTATTGAGGCGAGTAGAATTTGTCATGACAAAGTCAAAATGACACATCACTGGAATGTATTTTACACTTAAAAAATTTCCCCCCATTTTGTTTGCATGTGTTTTCATATATTTAGAGAAATATGTTTATGAAAGCAGTCATTCTTTCTTGAGATTTCTGTGGAGTTTGTAGAACTGTCTTATCTCTTTAAGAATAAAGTGAAATCTAATTTAATAGGAATGTTACTTTATAAGTTTATCACTGTTGTTCCATGCTGTTGCATTGTTTCCGACTTACTGTTGTTAAGTGCTGTCGAGTCGGTTCCGACCCATAGTGACCCTGTATAGGGTTTCTGAGGAGCAGCTGCTGAGCTTGAACTGCTGACCTTGCAGTTCAGACGGCTTTGCAATCAAACGCATTAACCCACAG
This sequence comes from Chrysochloris asiatica, assembly GCF_000296735.1. Classification (NCBI taxonomy): domain Eukaryota; kingdom Metazoa; phylum Chordata; class Mammalia; order Afrosoricida; family Chrysochloridae; genus Chrysochloris; species Chrysochloris asiatica. Next base: position 1,812,788 of record NW_006408531.1, on the reverse strand, counting down.
CACCACACCAGTACTCCATGTTGCTGTTATTATGTGCTGTGGAGTTGGTTCTGACTCATAGCCACCCTGTACAGGGTTTCCGAGGCTGTAAATCTTTGCGGGAGCAGAAAGCCTCATTTTTCTCCCGCAGAACAGCTGGTAGGTTTGAACTGCCAACCCTGAGGTTAGTAGCCCGATTCATAACCATTACGCTACCAGAGCTCCTTGACCTTGAGGTTCAAACCGACTTTTTGGTCCATTGCTTTAACCACAGCACCACACCCCTTTGTTAATCACTAATAGAATTTATTTCCCACTGGCTTTTCTTGACAAATTCATCATCAGTATGACTCATTCAATTCCTCCTAACTAATCTCCCCTTGTTTGATGACATTTCCAGAATTTTTACAGATCTTTCATTGGCAAGACAAAATTCAAAATACAGTGTTTGTATGTGAAGTGTACCATTTTTACAATCATAAACTGAGTCCTTGTTCTTTTGCATTGGCAGCGCATTAGTATGGCTGATATTTAAATTGTTAAGATTTTTTCCAAAATATATTTCTAGAGGAAGGTTTCAAATAATGCCAGAAGTCTATTAATCTTCTAGACAATCTTTCAGGTTTAAGTGTAGCTGCAGCAGTCAGTGAGAATAGGTAGACAATACCTACTTTTCACCTTCTTTGTTACAAAATCTTGAGGAGCCCATCAAGGAGAAGAGAGATAAGAGATGAATAAACTATAAACGTAGAAGTTGATCAGGAATGAGCAGTTCCATCTGTTCTCAGAAGTATGCCTTTGGGGGATAAATGAATCATTTTATACTATTGTGTCTGAGATCAAGTTCCTTTAGAGTGTCATGTTCTCAAACTATTTTAGAAAGTCTTTAGGATGTCTGATACTTGGGGAGTTTTACTTTTTGTGGCTATTTTATTTTGTTTATTTCAAAATGTGTTCTTGTCAGTGGGATGGGGATTAAATAAGGAACCTGATTCTGATTTGATTTGCAGTATCAACTAACCGTCCTGTGATAAATCTTGTGTATTTTGCTAAGTGTAAAAGAAGAGATTGGGTCAGGTACCCTTCACTGTACCTACTTGCTCAAATATTATGTGATTAGGTAATAGTAAGGTACAGGTAAGGCCAGAGAGGTCCTTGGAGGCCAGCATGGCCAGACTTCATCTCTCATACTTTAGAAATATTGTCAGGAGGGACCAGTTGCTGGAGAAGGATATCATGTTTGGTAAGGTGGAGGGTCAGAGAAAAAGAGGAAGACCCCCAGCAAGATGGACTGGCAAAGTGGTAGCATCAATGGGCTCAAGCATTGCAACAATTGCGAGGCTGGCCCATGACTGGGCACTTGTTGTGCATAGGGTCGCTATGAGTGGGTACCTCTCGATGGCACCTAACAACAGCAACAAGGTACAGGTTACATTGGTGTTTAGACAAGGCTCCTCTGGCTATCAATCTAAATATAGTCTGGGTGGGGCTGTGGATGTTCTGGAATTTATGGACTCAGAGTCTCTTTGCTTTCAGTTCATGTTAGTAGAGCATGTGTTTACTTGAAGACATTAAAAAGAATCTATTTTCTTAAAAGACAATTTATTGAGCATATATTTCTATTTCTGTAAACTTTTCTGCTTTTAGAAGAGCAAACATTTTCACGATTGAAATCTTTCTGGAGTTTGGATTATTTTAGAATTATTTTGACATTATAATTTGTTAGTCTTCTGTGTTTTCTTCTAGATATATGTTATTAAACACGGTCCTTCTTGTCAGAGTGTCAGATCGATCGGTGCCTGGAATGAGGAGCTTGTTGATTGCCATATTTTAATCTAAATTAACTTACTTTCCTACCTTTGCATGAGTTAAGACTTCGTTTGTCCTTTAAGATGCTTTTACATGAGCTTTTCTCCCTGGCACTCTCTTTGCTTTTCTGTCTGCTTTGGTCAGTGCCTTGAGCGCAGACTCGGGATTCACGTCACCCGGGTTTTCTGTTGGTGGCTCTGTGACTTCTAGGTAGATGACTGAACAATTAATTTATTCAGCCTCTGAATCACACAGCTTCCTTATTTGACAGGCTGTGTTCTTTTGTTTTTCCTTCTTTCTTCATCTCCACTTCTCCTAAAGTGACCAGTAGCTGCTGTCATGTTTTCTGAGTGATGCAGAAGTCAATTAAAAAAAAAAAAATTATTGCTCTATCACTTTATACTGTTTTATACATGGTCATGTAATATTTATGGTCTTTCCTATGATAATTCAATACATATTGTGTGAATAAATGATTCGGTGTTGTTGGGAGTGAAGAAACAAGACAAATTGACATGACTAAGCCTCAGTCGTTGCATTTGGCTTCCTTAGGAGTGTTGGTGTGCGCTGCGGATTAGTGCACTGGTAGTTCAAGCTCACCAGCCACTCCTTGGAAACCTTTTATGAGTTGGAACTGACTCAACGGCACTTAACGACAACAAAGGGTGTGTTAAGGGTCTGGTGTTGTGGCATTATAGGATAAGCACTGGACTGGACCACAAGGTCCACAGTTCAAACCCACCAGAAACTCTCAAAAGCCCTGTGAGTCAGAACCAGCTTGACAGCACACAGCAATAGTGTCTTAAATTCTATATTTGTAGAAGGGGCTTTAATAAAGTCAACCCAAGTTTTAAATGGGTCAAGAAGACATTTCTTTTTTGGGCTTAAAGTCTAAGGGCTTCTTTTCTGAGTGGTTGCATTCATGGCACTCATATTAGCTTAGTGCCAGCCTTGTGGACACTTTGCAATTACTTGGAAAGTTGTGCCACAGGATAATACTGTTTCTCTAATAATAGCAGTTGTGGTTGTCTACATTTTCATAAGACTTGTGTGTTCTCACAGCGGGAAGAAACTCCCTAATTTTTCTTGCACATTTCTAGTTGAAGATTTAAGTTGTGATCTGTTGTCTAAGTTCTGCTAAAAGAAATCTTGATAGGTACATGAGCTGGTGAAGCGGAAACTTGCAAACTACTTTCTTTCAAGATTTATCGTGCAGTTTTGTTGACATTTCTTGCTTTACTGCTCTTGACTGCCACAGAACTAAACTCAAGGCTAGCCAACAGTGAAAAGGCCCTTGGAACTCTGCGAGTATGTCAAAACCATTTTAAGAAGAGCAAGATGTTTACAGGAAGAATTTGGAAAATCAGCCTTAGGCACTTATCATCTTTTTCTCCTCCTAATTCAATCCCGAGTTTGTCCACCTAAGGGAGGAAGGTCACTTATTAGTGCATAAAATTTGCTAAGCCGACAAAGACTTGGATAAACTAAATGTCTTTCTAAAATCCAAATCTAAAGAAAATGCTTGTTTTAATTTGGAAAAACCAATTACTAACTTTAGAAAAGGCAGGACTAGAGTAATTATACTCACTCATTCAACACACACACACATAAACAATCCAGTAGATCCATGTTTGCACTTATGCATCTTTATTTTGGAGAAATGAAAGTAAGTGACTAATTGGCTTTCTCATGGAAATTTGAAATTATTTTTGACTGGTTGATACTCTGTTCACAGATGAGAAAGGCCTATAGGGGATAGCATATTGGGGTTTTAGTTGTCTTTCTGTCTTTGCTAGTGAATTTTTACTTCCCTGTGATAGACTTGGGGCTGCGGTTGTTTATCTTAATGGTGGCTTGGAAGGCAGTTTTATATCAGTAAGTGTTCTCAAATTTGTTGCATTTTAATCCCATAATTGAAAAGCCTCCAGCTAATACCTTTTCTTTTACTGAATTCCTGTCTGGTAGAAAATAAGAGGTATGTGTGTTTGAAAAGAGGGAAATGTGAACTAAGGTCTAACTGAAATACGAACCCATATTTTGTTTCTAACTGTATCAGGGAAATGAATACAGAGCACTATTTGTAAATCTTGGAGTCTTCTTGAAGCATTTGGATGGGAAACAACTTATCTTTTGCAAGTGAATACTTTATTTCATATCAGTTACTTTGACTCATATTCAGACTTTGATTTGAACTAAAGATTACAAACTATTGTAGAAACATTACCTTATTGAGTTTTATAAACACCTGAATGGCGGTGGTGGTTTTGTGCTGTGAAGTCGGTTCTGACTCATGGCGACCCTGTATAAAGTTTCTGTGGCTGTAAGTCTTTATGGGAGCAGAAAGTGCCATTTTTCTCCTGCAGATCTGCTGGTAGTTTCAAACTGCTGATTTTGAGATTAGCAGCTTGACTCGTAACCACTACGCTACCAGAGCTCCATGAACATTTCAGTATGGGGTAGTAATTTTTTATTAATTGGGTTTTGTTGTATATTTAATACAATTGAAAAATCTTATTTATCACGTAGTAAGATGACAGGCATCCATTTCTTTGTCCCCTTTGTAGCTGGAGAGGAACTTTGTTTTTGTTGAGTGCTCTCAAGTTGGTTCTGATTCATGGTTTCTGAGACTATAAATCTGTGTAGGAGCAGAAAGCCTCATCTTTTTCCTGCGAAGTAGCTGGTGGGCTTGAACCACTGACTTTGTGGGTCTCAGTCCAGGCATATCCTCTAGAACCACCACATTCCTGGAGAAGAACTTCAGTAGTATGAAACATTTCATTGTTTTGAAATTAAGAAGGTTAAATGCTGTGAAAAGAGGTTAAAAGAGAATACAGCATAATAATGTTATTCTTTAGTGTTTTCCCTACATTTATGGTCAGAAATTCTCAACTTGTAAGAATACTATAAAGAGAATATAACATTTACGACTTTTACGTATTTTTGTTAATAGAATTAGATAAGAAATATGATAAAGCTTTAAAAAATAGTTGTAGATTTATTTAAAGGATATGAGACAAATAATTGGATGTTTTAAGTTTCTCAAACCTGCTGCCATTCGTTAGTTTTTGACATGTGTTGTTGTTGTTGTTGTTGTTAAGTGCTGTTGAATTCCAACTCACAGCAAGCCTGTATAGAATTTCAAGGAGCAGCTGGTGAGCTTGAACCATCGACCTTGCCGTTCAAATGGCTTTGCAGTCTGATGCATTAGCCCACAGCGCCACACCAGGACTCTGTAGCGACCCACATATGACAGGGTAGACTCTTTAGAGTTTCCAAGGATGTCAGTCTTACTTTGCTGCCTTCAGAGTGGCTGTTGCATTCAGGTCACCAGCCCAACACTTCACTTGCTGTCCCACCAGAGTTCTTGTCAAACATTGCTGTTGTTAAATGCTGTCGAATCAGTTGCAACTCATAGTGACCCTGTAAAGGGTTTGAGCCACTGACCTTGAGGTTATCTGTCCAATGCTTATCCTATAGCCCCACACGGGGAGCTGATATTCCTTATGCTGGTGTGGCGCTGTGGGCTAATGCGTCAGACTGCAAAGTCGTTTGAATGGCAAGTTCGGTAGTTCAAGTTCCTTGGAAATCCCGTACAGGATCGCTATGGGTTGAAATCGACTTGATGGCACTTAACAACAACAAAGGCTAGTATAGGTCCACGTGTTCAACAGCTTTGTATTGTGAGTGTATAACAGCTTTGTTTTTCTTGGACGCCATGGTCAAGGCTAAACGTTCAGTTTAGAATCAAGTCCTCTTGGTTAATAAGTGGCTTATGTGTGGCATTGATAGAAAAGTCTGAACGGGGGTGCTGATACTGCATATATTGTCCCTTCTAGAAGGAAGGTCATTTCTTAGCACAATCAACATCAAGAAGTTGTTTGGAGAGCAGGTTTTATGTGTTGTTTTTTTTTTTTTAATATGCCAATTGCTCCTTTTACGACTTGCAGTCAGTCTCCGGTTACCTTTATGGATCTGTAAAAGTGCACTCTTTTCTGGAGCTGCTGCTATATTTATTTCAGGAATGACCTTTTAATTACAAACTCTCCTTCCAGAGGAGACTAAGGGCCGGAGGTGCCATTGTAGGTAGACTTCTAAGTATGCTGTTGGAGATGAGTGAGGAGCTCTGCATTTACATGTACAACACAAACTGCCTCTGGAATGGGAGCTTGGGTGGCAGCCAACACTCCGCCTTCCTCAGTTACAATTGTGCTGCTAAGATGTGTGTGTGTGTGTGTGTGGGGGGGGGGAGCAAAGCCTGGAAGTTCAGATGGTGGTGGACCTTTCAGGTGACTTAGACATTGCTAACATGCTTTTTTGTGGGGTTTAATAGAGAAACGGGGAATCATTAAGAGGCTATGATTGGGAAATTTTTTCCCCTTTATATTTATCCATTTTTCTATTGCATTCTGTAGTAACAGAAAGGGTGAAACAAATAGCTATCTGTCTGTCTTGTTTACTATACTTAAAACAGTAACAAGAGTTAAATATTAGCTCTTTACCAAATGGTTTTCACTTATTTTCACTAACCTTCACACCACCCTTGCAAACTAGGTATTATCCATTCACATTTCCCTGATGAGAGGAGCCCTGGTGGTGCTGTGGGTAAAGCACTGAATTCCTGACTTCAAAGTCAGCAGTTCAAACCCACCAGTTGCTCTGCCATCAGATGAGGAGGCTGTCTGCTCCAGGAAAGATTTGCAGTCTGGGAAAATTTAAGGAGCAATTCTACTCTCCCTATATAGGTCACTATGAGTCCAGATTGCCTTGATGGCAGTGCGTTGGTTGGCTATACAGATGAGAGATGAGAGACAAAGGGATGGTGTAGTGACTTACCCAAGATGCAGTAGTCTTTTGATCCAAAGCCCTTTGCTTTTTTTTTTTTAAATGTTTTATTGTGAATTATATGATAGTTTACATGGGAGGACTTTAGTTTTACATTCATTCCATTTTATATCATCTCATTGCCATGGTTCCAATCCCCTTCATGCATCATCAACCACCCAAAGGGTATATCCCAGAAACCCGCCCCATACCCTTCCCCCTCCTCTCCCCAGTTTTCGGCCCACAGTCCATTTCCCTCTCTGGGTCCAAGGTCCCCAGTCGCTTCATCACTCCACGTCATCATCTCTGTCTCTATCTCAGGCATCTCTCTTTCTCTGGGTAGGGTCCCGCTCTCGTCTCTTCTCCGTTGATGGTCCCAGAGGCCTCCGCTCCTATCCTGGAGAATTAATCACTCCCTTCTTTATTACAAAACTTCCACCTTTGCATTTCCAACCCTCATAATCCATCCTGATAAGCATTATTCACTACAGTACAGAGTTACCCATCTGTATCTCCTTTCATCAGCTCCATCCAGACAGATTGAATAGTACCTACTGGAGATTCTGCCTTCTGCCATGCTCCCTAGTCCAGGTTCCCTCTTGAAAGCTTGTAAGCCAGTCACTTCTTGCTTTTGTAGTCCCCCCCTCCCCATTTGAGTATCCAATGACCAAGCTGCCCGTCTCTGTCCACTCTGTGTGTGGGGGTGTGTGTGAATGTTTCTTGCTGTGAGGATTTGTTCCCTCTTTTGAGTTGCTGCTCCATAGGTATAAGTCAAGTTCATCAGACTGTATCAGCTCACTCTTTT
>NW_006408531.1:1756556-1801495 GCF_000296735.1 Chrysochloris asiatica | reverse complement strand
AAGGTCTACTTCTGGTTCATTTGTCTCAGATATTTTATCTTTTTTCTGGACATGTGCCGATATGGTCATCTGCTTTTGCTTCCTGGACATGTTTAATGTTTATCTGTGGTCCTAATAATTAATTAAGTGTGTGTTTTGGTAATTTTTTATGTTTTCTGATTACCTCCAGGAATATGTGATCAGGATGCGGTCTTCCCTTTTCACTCTCCTTATTGCTTAACTCAGAGTAACTTTTTTTGGGCCTCAGTTGGGCCTGGGCCTCGGCGGCAGGCCGTTTGAGCCTCGGGCGGGTGGTTTGAGCCTAGGGCAGGCAGTTTGGGCCTCTGGGGGCCTGGGCGTCAGTGACCCGGCTGCAGGAGGGTTGGTCCTCGAGCGGGTGGTTTGGGCCTCGGGCGGATGGTTTGCGCCTCGGTCGGGCAGTTTGGGCCTCAGGTGGCTTGGGCCTCAGCGGGCTGGTTGGGCGGATTGTGCCTCGGGGGGCCTGTGCCTCGGGGACTGGGCTGAGGGTGGATTGGGTCTCAGGGGCACTGGGCCTTGGCGACCGGGCTATGCGGTGGGTTGGGCCTTGGGGGCCCTGGACCTCGGTGGCGACCGGGCCTTGGTTGGGCCTGGGCCTTTGTGACCAGTCTGTGTGCGGGTTGGGCCTCAGGGACGGCCTTGGCCTCAGTGGGAGTGTCTGGACCTTGGGAGGGCCTTGGCCTCAGTGGGCGGGCCTGTGCCTTGGGCGTTTCTGAGCCTCGGCGGCTTGGCAGAGGTCTAGGCCGGGGCAGTAGAGGGCTGGTGGTAATGGCTGCAGGGAGGTAGTGTCCGTATTTGATGATGTAAAAGATGCCTCTCTCAGTCTCTCTGTACCGTGGGTACCCCGAATTTCCTGATATCCACGCCAATATCCCTCTCTATTTGTTCAGCTTTGTTACTTTATGCTTCCTTTTATCTGGAAATGGAGCCTTTTAAGTGGGGTTGCTCTAGCCCTGCATTTCAAGGTCTGCAGGGGGCAGAGGAACTCGTGGGCACGGAAGAGGGAGCCGCATGCAGGCAGGCATAAGCTCAAAAATGCCTGTAATTCCTCAGCAATTTGATCTTTTAAAAAAACGAGTTCAGAATGTTGAAATATAAGATCTTATGTTTGTTCAAGGGCTGTCTGTCTGCTAGACAGAGGTTTCCTATGTGTGATTCCGCCCCTTTTCCCCGGAGCCCTACCTGAGCTTCCTGGTCCAGGAAGTGCCAGTCCCCTTCCTTCTCTTTGCTTTTTTTTATTATGCAACATGGCTTCCTTGTTGTTGTTACATTGTGTCAATTTAGTTACGACTCATAGTGATTTGAACCTTGCAGTTCAAATTGACCTTGCGGTCCAGTGCTTATCCTACAGTGCCACACCAGGATTCCTTAGGTTAAGTTGGTTCCGACTCACAGTGACCCTGTATAGGATCCCCAAGGGATGGCTGGTGAGCTTGAACCACTAGCCTTTCGTTCCAACAGACCTCGTGGTCCAGTGCTTTACCCCACAGCGCCACACTGGTCCTCCTCAGGTCTTGTTTTGCCATCAACAATTTTTTTAAAAAAGATCTGCATCATTTGTTGTAGTTTAGAAAATGAGTTAGTTATCTAAACCATAATGTTGATTTTTCTAAAGTCCTCTGCTTGCTTTCTTGATAAAAAGTTTAGATCATAAAATCCGTGCCATGCCAGTCTTCCTACAGGAAAAGCGGGCTAAAGAGTTGACTGAAAATATGCTGGACCTGTGTGAAAAAGAGGCAAATCATGAATTTCTTAGTTTTAATTGGATCACTGCAATGTGTGTTTTAAGCATGATAGCATTTTCATCATACTGAAAATTTACTCAAAACCACAAAAGGCAATAAAAAGTGTGATGAGTAATATTTAGAAAGTAAGGCTTAATCACCGTCTCACAAACTGGCTACAGTATGCTGTTGTTAGCCCCAACTAGATCTCTTGCGGAAGGTGCCTGAGCCTCCGTCAGTAGGCGTTAGCCAGCTCCAGAAATGAAGAGCTCTTCAGCCCCCACAGTCTTCAGTAACTGTGGACAATTGTGTCTCATGAGCTCTACAATTTAGCAGTGTGTTACCCACCGTAGGATGAGGGTCATCTTATTGAATGCACTTTATCCTAAAGGTGTAGATTGTGTAATACTTTCGTTTCTTCTATTCCCTCCTACAGATGAACACAATGATGTGCAGAAGAAAACGTTTACCAAATGGATAAATGCTCGATTCTCAAAGGTAACTGAGACTTTAAATTCTGTAAAATGACTCAACTGCCTCATTCAGACTCAGGAAGTTTGGGTGGAAGTGCAGTGACTTTCTACTGTGAAGTGTGCCCTAACAGAAGTCTTATGAGGATGCACATGGGAAAAATAGAATTTTCCTCTATAATAAATTTAAATGGAAATTCTGGTGTTTTTACTTCATGTGGTGCTCTTTATTTTGACCTAACATTCACTGGACACTTAACCTAATGGTTTGCTGGTTTTGGCTCCTTGATTCCTGGGTTTTAGGCAATGAATACATCAACTAAATTTTTCTTTGTGTTCACTTAGCTAAAATAAGATCACAATTTAATTTTAAATAGTTAAATGATCACTATTCAGGCACATTTTTACCTTGTGCAAAAATATTCAGTGCATTTTGTTCTTGTGGATATAGCTAATGATGCTCACCTACCCAGTGGGCTCTTTGCATAAGTATTCCTCATTTTCCCTTAAAGATCATTGGTTATTGAAGTTGGAATTTTGCCCATTATAATTGGATTGGGAAGAACACTTTAAGTTAATACACACATACACACAAAGTGGAAGGTGATTCTGAAAGTTAGCAGAAAATGGAATGAAAAGAAAATGGAGTTTTTCCATGAACTTTTGAAGCCTCCTTGTGTGTGTGTGTATACACAAATGCATATATACACACATACATCTATAAACACAGATACATATAATTTGTATGCCTAGTTTATTCTGGCAGATGGTGATTCCGCATGTGTCAGAGTATAAATGTGCTCCATGTGGTTTTAATGGCTGATTTTTCAGAAGTAGATCATCAAGCCTTTCTTCTGAGGTGCCTCTTGGTAAACTTGTACTTCCAAAATTTTGAGAAGCAGCCATGTGCATTAACCATTTGTACCATCAGGGACTCCCTCTAATAAACTATGAGATCAACTATAGAAATATGAAAAGTAGAGGTTTCTTAAAGAAATACCTGGTAGTCTTTTCTTGTTGTTGTTGTTGTCAGGTGCCATTGAGTCAGAACTGACTCATAGTGACCCCATGCCCAGCAGAATGAAACAAAGTCTGATCCTGGGCCAACCTCACTACCACTGCCACACTTGAGTCCATCAGTGCTGCCACCTGGCCAAGCCATCTCGCTGGGAGGTTTTCTTGTTGGTACTCTTTTAGGTAGTATTAAAGCTATTTTAACTGAGTTATTTTTCAAAATTTCCTATTAGAGATGGGTGTAAATGTGAGAAAAATAAACCTAGCATTTATTTGAGGAAAAAAAATGAGGCTGTTTTATGATGACTTTGAGTAATAGCCCAATTTAAAAATTGCTCTGATCCCAGTATTTATAGTTGATTATTTGATTGCAGTGTTTTCGTAGTTTTTGCCAAGTTTTTTTTTTCCTTGAGGGATAGTTTATCTTGCTTCTGAGCCTGTTAGGAATGTGAACACTGATTTTGACAGCAGGATCAGGAATGTAAATGGTACTTACGTAATTGGTGGTACATTTAAGATTATCCCAAAGCAGATGGAGGCGTTTTAAAAGATGAAATTTAAAATTTGTTCTGTTCTAGAGGTACAGGTAACATCTACAGCTTGGGCTTGACATTATTCAAAATCTTTAAAGTATTCATCTGCATGTGACCCTATTTAGGTACCATAGTTTCAGTCTGGAAATGCTATGCTTTATTCAGTGACCTCAGAAGTACTCGTATGTATACGATTATCCATTTCAGTTATTATTGGGGATGTCTTAAGGTTTTCTTGGGAAACAGAACCAAAGATATATATACATATTTCAAGAGTTTGATTCATGATATTGTGAGGGCTGGAAAGCCCAAAATTTACAGGTCAGGTGGTAGACTGGAGACTCCTCGTGTTTGCATCCCAAGATCTGTTGGTCAGGGGACGGAATGCATAGTGAAGAGGGAGAGTGAATTCTGCCGAAACATCTAATGATTGTCTGGAAGCAGAAGATATCCTAAGGAAACACCCTTTTCAACAGATTGATTGAGTGCACTACCTGATATTATATAGAACAGCAACTAGACTAGGGTTTTTCCAAATCCCTGGGAACTGTAGCCTAGATAAATGCACACATGAACTTAACCATCATAGGGTTAGCACAGTCATTCTACAGATAGCACAAGTTATTACAGTTTTTAGCAGCTTAGTTTAGATTGGGAAAGATTGCCTTTGAACTGATATTGAAGATCAGGTTGAAAACATTGTAGCTTTAATTAGGGAACATTTGAAGCTTGCTGAAGTACTTTTGAACTTGATGATGAGAGTAGAGAGAAGTAGACAGCACCAAATGGTTTGGAGGGTGGGTGTACAGCAGAAGAGAGATGACAGTTGAGAGGGAATAACTGGACATGTTTAACCTTAACAGTATTGCTATGAATTTGGTTCAGGTAAGACATTCCCTTGGCAGCACATCCTAGACTGTTGAACTAGAGCGAGACCCAGCAGAACTGTTTTATTTTGAGGTATAGAGCACATTGAAGTTTAGAGGCAGAACCTTACTTGAAGCCATTACTGATTACTGTTGATTACTCCAAAGTACTCATTTGCTTTGCACTTTAAAAATACCCTCACTATAATTGTCCTTAGCTTCTGCTAGCTGCCAGGTCAGTGGTTCAAACCCATGCCACTCTATGAACAAAAGATAAGGCTGTCTGCTCCTGTAAAGATTTACAGTCTTGGAAACCCTACATAGGGTCACTGTGAGTCCTAGTGTGTAGGGTAAGCACTGGAATGTTTACCTGCAAGGTTGGCAGTTCCAACCCACCAGGGGATACTTGAAAAGCCTACACAGGGTTTCTGTGAGCCTGCACTGACTTGACAGCACTTAAAAACAACATGAACTGGAATCAGCTAAATGGCACTGGGTTTTTCTGGGTTACTTTCTAACCATTCTCACTGGTTATATACCTGAAATCTCTCAAGAAATTTCCCAGTAGTTAAGGTGGGCAGATAATCTTTAAATCTTAAGCCAAAAATATCCCCTGATGTCTTCATTAAACTAAATAATACTTATTGCTCTTGAATTGATTCTGATTCATAGCAACCATATAAGACAGGCTAGAACTACCCCATAGCATTTGATAGGTTGTAATCAGCTCTGGTAGCATAGTGGTTACTAATCGGGCTCCAAACTGCAAGGCGCAGTTCGAAACTACCACCTGTTCTGTGGGAGAAAGATGAGGCTTTCTGCTCCCGTAAAGATTTACAGCCTTGGAAACCCTGTACAGGGTCGCTATGAGTTGGAACCGACTCCACGGCACATAACAACAACAACAATCTTTATAGAGGCAGAAGTCCTACATCGTACTAATGAATGGTTGATGAATTCAAACTACTGACTTGTCGGGTAGCAGTTGAGCACTTAACCACTGATCTGCTAGGCACCTTAGCTTAACCAGTGTTGTTGTTAGGTGCCATAGTGTCAGTTCTGATTCATAGTGTACAGCAGAATGAAACATTCCCTGGTCGTGCACCAGCCTCACAATCATTTCTGAGTTTGAGTCTATTATTGCAGCTACTGTGTTAACCCACCACTCGTCTGTCAGTTTGTCGTACTGCGGTGGCTTGCGTGTTGCTGGGATTCTGGAAGCTTTGCCATGGATATTTTAAATACCATCAGGGTCACCCACGGTGGACTGGTTTCAGGTGAGTTCCCAGAGGAAGACAGATTAGGAAGAAGGAGAGATAGACTACTTCTGAATATTTAGTCACTGAAAACCTTATAAATAGCAGTGACATACTGTCAGCATCAGAATATTGAATACTGAAACATGATAAAGAGCACCAGAATATTGTGAGATGTAGTGCCAAAAGATGAGCATCACAGGATGAAAGCACTCAAAATGCGACTGGGGAAGAGATGCCTCCTCAAAGTGGAGTTGTCCATGTGATGCAAATGCAGTAAAGCCCTCGGGGACCATCATTTGCTAATGGTGCACAACTCAAAATGAAGTGAAACAGTTGTAAATATCCATTAATACTTGGAACATGGACTGTACCAAGTATGAATCTAAGAAAATTGGAAATTGTCAAAAGTGAAATGGAATGCATAAACATTGATAATCCTAGGCATTAGTGAGTTGAAATGGACTGGTTTTGGTCACTTTGAATCTCACAATTACATGGTTTACTATGCTGGGAATGACAAATTGAAGAGGAATGGCGTCATATCAATCTGTCTTGAAGTACAATGCTGTCTGTGATAGGATAATATCTGTAAGTCTACAAAGAAGACCAGTTAATGCCACTATTATTCAAATTTATATACTGACCACTAAAGCCAGTGATGATGGAATTGAAGAATTCTATCAACTTCTTCGGAGTCTTGGTGTAACACTGTGGGTTAATGCACTGTACTGCAAAGTTGGTTTGAATCGCAAGCTTGGCAGTTCAAGCTCACGGACTGCTCCTCGGAAATCCTGTACAGGGTTGCTATGGGTGGGAACTGACTCCATGGGACTTAGCAGCAGCAACAACAACCAACTTCTTCAGTCTAAAATTGATCAAACATGCAATCAAATTGTATCGATAATTATTGGTGACTGGAATGCAAAGGTTGGAGACAAAGAGGAACGATCAGTAGTTGGAAAATAAGACCATGGTGATAGAAATTGTAGCTGGAGAACGCATGATAGACTTTTGCAAGACAAATGGCTTCTTCAATGCAAATACCATTTTTAAACAACATAAAAGGCACCTATACACATGGACCTTGCCAGATGGAAAACAGAAATTGAATTGATTACATCTGTGGAAAGAGACAGTGGGAAAGCTCCATATCATCAGGCAAATCAAAGCCAGGGGCAGACTCTAGAGTGGACTATCAATGTCTCCTATGCAAGTTCATGCTGAAGCTGAAGAAAATGTAAAACAAGTCCATGAGAGTCAAAATATGACCTTGAATATATCTCACCTGAATTTAGAGATCATCTAAAGAACAGATTTGATACATTAAACACTAAGGACTGAAGACCAGAAGATGACATCAAGAACATCGTGAAGGAATGACATTAAGAACATCATAGAGGAAGGAAGAAAAAGGTCCAAAATAGATATCAAAAGAGATTTGAAAACTTGCTCTCCAGTGTAGAGAGGTTTAAACAAAAGGAAGACAGGAAGAGGCAAAACAACTGAACAGAAAATTTCAAAAGGCAGCCCGAGAGGACAGAGTAAAATATTACAACAAAATATGTAAAGACTTGGAGTCAGAAAACCCAAAGGGAAGAACACGCTCAGCATTTCTCAAACTGAGGGAAATGAAGAAAAAATTCAAGCCTCCACTTTCAGTATTGAAAGATTCTATGAGTAAAATACTGAATGATGAAGAAAGCATCAAAAGAAGATGGGAGGAATACACAGAGTCACTGTACCAAAAGAAATGGTTGATGTTCAACCATTTCAAGAAGTAGCATAAGATCAATGGCCAATGATCCTGAAGGAAGAACACCAAGCTGAATTGAAGGCATTGGCAAAGAACAAGGAACTCAGAGTAGATACAGTACAAATTGAAATCTTTTCACTAACTGATTCAGCATTGGAGGCACTCACTTATCTATGCCAAGAAATTTGGAAGACAACTACTTGGCCAACTGACTGGAAGAGATCTGTAATTGTGCCCATTCCAAAAAGAAGTGACTCAATGGATTGTGGAAATCATCGGACAGTATCATTGATATGTCATGTGAGTGAAGGTTTACTAAAAGTAATACAAAAATGGCTACAAGCATATATTGACAGAGAACTTCCAGAGGTTCAAGCCAGATTCAGAAGAGGGTGTGGAATAAGAGATATTATTGTTGTTGTCAGATTGATCTTGGCTGAAAGCAGAGAATACCAGAAAAATATTAATCGGTGCTTTATTGACTACTCAAAGGCTTTCAATTTAGTGGATCATGACAAACTATGGACAGCATTGCGAAGTATGAGTATTCTGGAACACTTAATTGTGTTCATGAGGAATCTATACATGGACCAAGAGGCAGTTGTTCAAAGAGCAAGGGAACACCGAATGGTTTAAAATTAGGATAGGTATGCAATAGGGTTGTATTCTTTCACCATAATTATTCAGCCTGTATGCTGAGCAAATAATCCGAGAAGGTGGATATATGAAGATCAACGTGGCATCAGGATTGGAGGAAGACTCATTAACAACTTGTGATATACAGATGACACAACTTTGCTTGCTGAAAATGAAGAGGACTTAAAATACTTACTGATGAAGATCAAAGATGACAGAATTTGGTGTAGGTTGCATCTTAATGTAAAGAAAACAAAAATCCTCACCCGCTGGACCAATAAACAACATTCATATAAATGGAGCAAAGATTAAAGTTGTCAACGACTTTATTTTGCTTGAATCTCCATCAACAATCATGGAAGCAGCATTCAAGAAATCAAACGATGTGTTTCATTGGGCAAATCTGCTGCACATGACCTCTTTAAATTGTTAAAGAGCAATGATGTAAGTTTGAAGACTAAGTTTCGCCCAAGCCATGGTATTTTCAATAACCTCATATGCATGCTCTAATTGGATCGTGAATATGGAAGACTGTAGAAAAATGGATGCATTTGAGTTATGGTGCTGGAGGAGGATATTGAAAGTACCATGGACTGCCAAAAGAATAAACCGATCTGTGTTGGAGGAAGTATAGCTACAATGTTCCTTGGAAGCCAGGATGACCGGACTTCATCTCTCATGCTTCGAACATATTGTCAGGAGGGCCCAGTCCTGTAGAAGGATATCATGTTTGGTAAAGTGGAGGCTTGGAGATAAAAAAGGAAGACTGCTAGTGAGATAGATTGGCATAGTGGCAGCAGTAATGGGCTCAGGCGTAGCAACAATTATGAGGTTGTCCCAGGACTGGGCAGTGCTTCGTTCAGTTGTGATTTGGTGTCGACTCAATGGCACCTAACAACAATAATGGTCATCCATCTCATTGAGAATCTTTCTCTTTTTCACTCGCCTGCTATTTTACCAGGCATGATGTCCTGGTCCAGGGGTTGGTCCCTCTTGATAACATGTCCAATGTATGTAAGACAAAGTTTCATTTTTCTGTCTCTAAGGAGCATTTTCTTTTTCTTTTTTATGTTCCAAAAAGACTTTATTTTCAAAAATAAATGGAACCCCATTGGTCATAGATGGTAGATGAGACATTGTCTTACATACTTTGGATATGTTATCAGGAGAGGCCAGTTCTAAGGAGCATTTTCACATCACTATTTCCAATTGTGTTCATTGTGGAATCTGTACCTAGACCAAGTAGCAGTCATTTGAAAGAGAAAAAAGGAATACTGTATGATATAAAATCAGACAAGGTGTATATCAGGATTGTATCCATCGCCATTCTTATTCAATATATATGATAAACAAGTAATCTAAGCAGCTGGACTATATAAAGAATTTGGCATCAGGATTTGAGAAAAGCTCTTAGACAACTTGTGATGTGCAGATGACAGGGCTTTGCTTGCTGAAAATGGAAAAAACTTAAAACACTTACTTAATGATGAATATCAAAGACAACAATATCCAGTATAGATTACTGGTCAATATAAGGAAAAAGAAAACCCTCATGGCTTAACCAGTAAGCATCATCATGAGTAACAGAGAAAATATTGAAATTGTCAAGGATTTCATTTTACTCGGATCCACAATCAACGCCCAAGGAAGCAACAGTCAAATCAAATGAAATACTGCATTGTGCAAACCTGATGTCAAGGATGTTTTTAAAGCGTTGACAGATGAAAGATGTCATTTTGAGAACTAAGATGGTCCTGGCTCAGGTCCTAGTGTTTTCAATTACATGACGTGTATGTGAAAAGTAGCCAGGGAAGAATGAAAACAGAAAAATTAATGCCTTTGAATTACCATGTTGGTAAAGAATATTGAAAATACCATACACTGCTAGAAAAATGAACAAATCTGTCTTGGAAGAAGAACCAAGGGATAATTTGGCTGGATAACTGTGTATTCCTGTTGGTGTGTGCTGTCGAGTTGATCCTGACTCATAGTGACCCTATATAGGGTTTCTGAGGAGCAGCTTGTAAGCTTGAACCGCTGACCTTGCAGTTCAAACTGACCTTGTGTTCCAGCGTATTAACCCACAGTGCCACACCAATACTTTGTTGTTGTTAAGTGCCGTCGAGTCGATTCCGACCCATAGCGACCCTGTATAGGATTTCCAAGGAGCAGCTAAAACCACTGACCTTGTGGTTCAAATGACTTTGCAATCTGGCACATTAACCCGCAGCTCCACACCAGGACTCCACACCAATACTAGGCTAGCACAAAACAGTTAAAAATGATGAATTTTGTTTCCTTTTCTTTTGGTATAGGGTTTCCGAGGAGCAGCTGGTCAGCTTGAACCACTGATTTTGCAATTCAAACGGCTTTCAGTCTAGTGCGTTAATCCACAGGGCCTCACACTATCAAATCAATTTCAACTCATGGTAACCCTGTGTAGGGTTTCTAAAGCTGTAAATCGTTGTAGAAGCAGAAAACCTCATCTTTCTCCTTAGGAGGGGCTTGCAGTCCAGTGCTTATCTTACAGAGCCACTGAGCTCCTTCTGCTCTTTGGTATGTTGTTGTTGCTAAGCACTGTTGAGTTAGTTCTGACTGATAACGACCCTGTATAGGGTTCTCAAGGAATGGCTGGTGGGTTTAAACCACCTACCTTGCATTTAGCAGTCCAGTGCTTATCCTAAAACACTGCACTAGGATTCATCCTTTGGTTTATTGTTGTTGTTGTTAAGCGCCCTCGAGTCAGTTCTGACTAATAGCAACCATGTATAGGGTTTCCAAGGAGTGGCTGGTGAGCTTGTACCACCGACCTTGTGGTTCAGCCTGACCTTGCAGTCTTGTGTATTAGCCTACAGCACCACACCAGGACTCCAGTCCTTTGGTATGTTGTTGATGTTAAGTGCCGTTAAATTGGTTCCGATTCATTGCGACTGTGTATAGGGTTTCTTAGGAGCATCTGGTGAGTTTGAACTGCAGACCTTGTGTTTCAAACCGACCTTGCAATCAGATTTAGAATGTAATTAGCCACGGTTCTGAAGTGTCTCTGTGGTGTGGGCTGCTCTACAGAGAGATCCAAACAGATGCTGATGGTATCTTTTGTCGTTTAGGAACAGTAAATAGACACTTTCCTAGACATTTTCCTTTTGGTCCCTGTACCCACCCCATGTCTGAATGAAATTCCAAGTCCTGATGAATCTAGTAACTATATGCTTGATCTACAGATACTCACGATGGTTCACTTCTCTCTGTATTTACCGATACCTCCTATTCTCAGACACTATTATGTATGTTAGGGAAATTGGGGAAGACTGTAAAATGGGCAAAAGCAAATTAGTGGGTACCCTGTCTAGCTCAATCACGCTGCTTATTTCTTTGCTTCATTATCTTTGAGATACTTAAAGGAAGCAAGAGAACAAACCAACCAAGAACCGTTGTGGAATCTACTCTCAAGGTGACACCCTATATGTCAAAGTAGAACTGGGCGCCATAGGGTTTTCAATGGCTTCTTTGAAAGTGGATTCCAGGCTTTTCTTCCTAGGTGCCTCTGGGTAGACTCAAGCCTCCCACCCTTCTGGTTAGCACGCAGGTGATTTAACTGTATGCACCTCTTAGGGACCCCAACTGTGTTGTGAAAAACTGGTAATAATGCAAATTATTCTTATTTAGAAAATGTAAATTAGTTGGAATGCAATTCTGATTGTCTCTTGGATAGACTGCTTTTTCCAGTTGTAAAGCTATTTCCGCTTTCTTTAATGCATATAAATTAGTGGTTCTCTGTATTCTCTTTGGAACTCTTTATTACACCTTACTGGTTCACTTGTTAGTTAATGAATTGAAGTCTCTGACACCTGTATATTTCATATTTACATGAGAGAGATGGTTTTACCTTTTTTTTTTTTTTTAAAATTGTCTTTTAACACCTGAACCAATATAATAATGTGCCAACTAGCTCTTCCTTTCTATGCTATCTTCTTCATCCCACCTTCCATTCTCTTCAGGGTTGTTGTTGGTAAGTTCTCTTCAAGTTCGTTCCAACTCATAGTGACCCTGTGAGTGGCTGGTGAGTTTGAACCTCCGACCTAGTGGTTCAAACTGACATTGTGGTCAATGCTTAGCCTACAGTGCCACGGCTCTTCCTATCTATTCTCTCTTCTTTTTCCTACCTTCCACTTTCTACTGGGTGGCTAAAGTCATTTTAGAACGTAATATCTCTTTCTCTTCTGTAAGGTCTTGTCAGTTACTGCCCAGTGTTCATTCTTGTCTGTTAAGGTACTAAGTACTTGCTCCCGTATCCCCACCCTCAATTTCATCTTCCTCTACTCTTCCTTCATTATGTTCTAGCCAGATTGGTCTTGGCTTCCCACCCCTATGTGCTTCCCTACAGCCTTCCCCCATGTTCCTCTCTTCATCTTTTCTTGGCCAACTCTAATTTCTCCTCTTGTCTTAACTAAATATCACTTCCTCAAGGGTTCCTTTTCCGAATTTCCAGACTTGGATCCATAAGATTTATATTCTCAAAGTGTTACTGTCTGTCTGAAGCTCTTAGCATAATAGTAATTTAAATCACTGCATCCAAAAATATTTGCCTGTTTCCTCACTAGATTGTAGTAAGTCACGGCTGCAGGAAACATCTATTGTGTTCAGCATCTGTTGTGTTCAGTGTGGTATTTATAGGATGAATAAGTTACAGAAAGACAGTAACACAAATATGCATTTAGTATACCACATAGTATATATCAAAAACCCAACTAGAGATCGTCATGTTGGAAAAATAGAGGAGTAGAGTGTGAAATTGAAGGCAAAAACATAAACTACATTATGCATCAGGGTTTTTGCTGTCTTTATTCACCAGAAATAAATAAACAGACAAATCCAACTATGTAAACTTTTCCTATTTGCTTGGTTCGTTAGAGTTGTACTGGAAAAGTTGTTAAATAACCATTTGGATTTAAAGTCATTTGATGGATTCCCTTAATTCTCTGACACAGATTCTTCACATAGGATCACTTTTTCCCATCACAGTGAAGAACAATAAGATCTAAAATTGAAAATTGGTCCCATGTCTTCCTTGATAAGAGATTATGCATGGTGAAGAGCTTCACAATACTGAATAATACAGGCTTAAAACCACGTTCTAATTTTTCATTGTATTTGGAAAAACACAGTAGCTGAGAGAGCACCCACAATAAATAGATACTCTGTTTGCTGTAGATTCTGAGTAATATTTCCCAGAGAACACAAGGTTTTGGAGGTTTTGGAGCTTGAGTATCCTGAAAAGACACTCAGTGTATAATACCATAGGATTGTTGGATCTTGAATAGTTATGAAGAGCTCAGAAGACAAACTGAAGGAGCTAAGACTTAAGAAATTAAACATGTATTCCTGGACATACTGCCCACTAATTTATGACTTCTGGCAAATTATTAAACAAACTTTTTTCAGGTTAGTTGATTTTCCTTCCATGAGCCATCAAACACATTTGATGGTAATTCTCTGCCTCACATTGCTGAGGAATATTGTGATATTACTGTGAAGCTTTAGAGGAGATTATAATTATTTAGCAGGGCTAAGTAAACACTTCTTGGTGAGTTGCTGTAGGATCAGCACTGGACTGCAAACCACAAGGTCAGGTGTTCAAACCCACTAGTCACTCCTTGGAATCTCTACAGTGTCGCTATAAGTCGGAGCCACCTCCACGGCACTGAACAGCAACAACAAATAAACACCTGTCACTTACCCCCAACTTGTGTTATCTGTGGTTGTGCTACCTACATATACATATAATTCCACAAAAATGGAAGATAGCATGCCTCATTTGGCCACTTTATCTTATCATGTGGTTTGTAACACTTGAATCTTTTGTTTACGAAGAACCTCTGGGTTGATTGCTCATATGTTCATCTCCCAGGAGAGGCAGGGAAGTCCTCATTGCTTTACTTTTGGGAAATTTGTTCTGACTTTGAACTTGCATTTTCTTTGGCTAACTTTCAGAGCTCATCTGGCAGAGCTGAGAACATGCAAGTTGTAGCAACTCTTCTGTCTGTTTGGTGAGGCCATGCTCAAAAGAGGCTTAACAAGTAAAGGTTAAGTTTGTGGTGGTTGTTAAGTGCCGTTGAGTCAGTTCAGGCTCATAGCAACCCTGTACAGGCTTCTGAGGAGCGGCTGGTGAGTTTGAACTGGCAACGTTGCAGTCCAAACCGACCTTATGGTCAAGTACTATGGCGCCACACCAGAACTCCATCCAAAGGTTAGGTAGAGAATATGTCAAATTAAACAAGGTCAATTTCAGTTTGTGCAAATTTGGCTTTTATTTTTTGAATCTTTCTAAGACAAAAAAGTGCCAAGTTTTCAAATAAATTTCCATTCCAAACTTGAAATTTAATTTGATGCAACATAAAAGGAAATTTGTGGATCATTTTTTTGCAGTTTTGATTTAAAGATCTATTTAGATGTGTTCTTAACAGATAGCATGGGATGCTGTTTTAGTAGTATTTTTAAAATATAACTTTATTGAGTTTTTAGTAAAAGTTTACGTAGCAAGTTAGGTTCCCATTTGACAATTTCCACACAAATTGTTTGGTGGCATTACAGACATATCTCGACGATATGGTGGGTTCGATTGCAGACAACTGCAATTAAACACGTATTGCAACAAAGTGAGCCACATGAATTTCTTGGCTTTCCAGTGCATATGGAAGGTGTGTTTATATTACCACACACTGTTAAGCCTGCAATATGGTTTTTGTTAGGTGCCAGAAAGTTGGTTCCAATTTTTGGTGACCTGATGTACAACATGCTTCCTGGTCCGCTCCATCCTCACAGTTGTTGTATGTGGGACCCCACTGTGGTAATCCCTCTCCTTGAGGATTTTCCTCTTTTACACTGACCCTCTCCTGGGAGTGGGCCTACCTGGTAACACATCCAAACTACATGAGACAAAGTTTCACCATCCTTACAGCTAAGAAGTTTTGTGACATTTAAAAATGATTTAGAGATTTAGAATGGAAGTAGAAAAAATCAGCCAGAACCCTTTTCCTACCAGTAGATGTTCAGTCCTCTTTTTAGTATTGTTTGATGGTAGATAGCATCTATGTTAGAGGTTTGAATTTAGAGTGTTACACATTGGGTACACTATTGATTTACTTTCATGAATATGTGCCACTCAATTAATTGTTTTAGAAGCCATAACCGTTCATGAAGTTTCTTAAAATAGTATTTAAATTTATGTCTATTCACTGATACCTCTAAAAAGCAAACAATAAAAAATGTACCCCATGATCATAAACTCCAACTTCTAGATAGTTTTTGTCTATACTTACGTGAACTTTTTTTTTTTTCCCATTCAGCTTGACTATTATTATTTTGGAGTTTGATCCCAAACATTATGCTTACAAAATTAATTTCATCTGGTTACTGTGGTTAAATATTTTTTTTTAAAAAAGCAGTCCAGTGGGTATCCTACAGCACCACACCAGGACTCATGGAGGTTTAAACCCACCACCTGCTCCTCAGTATACAGGGTCACTATGAGTTGGCACTGATTCAATGGAACTTAACAACAATGGACTGCCAGAAGAACAAATAAATCTGTGTTGCAAGAAGTACAGCCAAAATGCTCCTCAGAAGTCAGGATGGCTGGTGAGACTTCATATTTCATTCTTTGAATATGTTATCAGGAGGGACCAGTCCCTGAGGAAAGACATCACACTTGGTAGAGTGGAAGGTCAGTGAAAAAGAGGAGGACCTCCAATAAGATGGATTGACACAGTGGCAGGAACTTAAGCAGAAAACAGCTGTGAGGATGGCACAGGACTGGGCAGTGTTTCGTTCTGTTGTTCGTAGGACGTCTTTTCCTGCTTCTCATTATATGTTTTTATACCCTGATTACTTGTAATGGGTTTCAGTAAATCCTAGGGCAGACTTGTTTGTGTTTGCTACATCTGTTATTTTGTATAAATTTGGCAGAGGTGAGCTAGCTCCTAAGTCCCTTTGAATATCCTCGCCATGGTGTTTGTTCACATCTATTTACATGTACCTTGAAGGCAAGTTCTGCCAACAGTACACCTACATTTCTGTATGGCCACATTTGACTCGAACTGACCTGTCAGTGTCCTCTTCAGTTTTCAGAGACAGCTGGCATTTTCCTGGCTTGACTGTGACCCGTCATTGAATGTAGGTGTCTACAACCCTTGTCTCCGGAAGGCCCTTGCCTTCTTCTGGGTCATGCCATGGGGCTGTAGATCTTAGTGCTGGGCCTTGTGTTTACAGTGGTGGCTTATGACTGGCATTCTTATTGAGTTGTAATTCAAGCTGGTTCTAATTCATTGCATCCCTGTGTGTAATAGAATGAAAGTTTGCACTATCATTATGATTAGTGTTGTGACCACTATGTAATTTGAATACCTCCCAACCTTGGGACCCATCTTTCAGTAGTATATCAGACAGTATTTTGTTATGATTGATAGGTCTTCATTGGCTAATTTTGGGAAGTCTATTTCTAAACCTTTTTTTAAAAGACCTTCTTGTCTGGAAGCTCTACAGAAACCTGTATATCCTGGATGAACCTGTTGTTGTTGTTAAGTGCCACTGTGTCGATTCTGACTCATATCAACCCTATATAGGATTTCAGACGTGTGGCTGGTGGGTTTGAACAGCTGACCTTGTGATTAGCCGTCTTATCTTACTTATCTTGCTGTGTCACACCAGGACTTCACTGGGTGTATTAAATACTGGTCTACTCAAGCTAACACAGTGTGAGCAGCGGCCAGATGGATGGTAGATCCCTGCCTTCAAGAGAGTGGAAAAAAGAGCTAGGGAGGAGAGGCTAACACTGGTCACATAGGACTGTCGCATTTGTCATCTGTACTCATACCCATGTTGCCTTTTTGTTTTTTAAAGGTTAAATGTCACCCAAGGCTTATCTGTCATCCAAGTTCAAGAGTGTTCATTTGTACTATTTTATGTTTATGAGAAAACTATAGAAACACTCTCTTGTGATTGGAGAGGGTGACCTAAACTTGGCATTTCTGCAGGGTCAAACACAAAAGAGGTATTCATCAAATATTTGTGCAATTGAATTATTAAACTGTTTTCTTTCTGTCAGAGAAGTCTTAGCAAATAACATTTAAATACATAAATATGAGGCTAACTATGAAGATAAATCCGTTTTTATTTTTATTAAAAGATGACTTCTGACATTTCCAAACTGCTTCCCAGATTAGATCCCAGGTTCAGAGTCTGTGCTAAGAAAGTATTATACATGCTTTAGAGCAGGGCTTTGAGCTGATTTGAACTGGTTCAATTATGACTGATGAAGCAAAATGGCAAAAATTGGCTAAGGATCCCTGGTAGCGTAGTGGTTATGAATCGGGCTGCTAACCTCAAGGTCAGCAGTTCGAAACTACCAGCTGTTCCATGGTCCCATGGGAGAAAGATAAGTCTTTCTGCTCCTGTAAAGATTTACAGCCTCGGAAACCCTGTGCAGGGTCACTATGAGTCAGAACCGACTCCATGGTACTTCACAACAACAACAACAAGAATACTAACTGGAGTAGGAAAAATTGCAGGTTGAAGCCCTGGAATGGGGGACTCAGACAAGTAAGTGACATGGAGAATAACACACATTTAAAGCAGCAAGGCAGGCTTTCAACTTTTAGCTGGGCACAGTTGTTTCAACTCAGCCAATCAAGAGATTTGGTTGTTACGTAACAGGCACACTGCCCTTGTTTTCTAAGAGGGAGATTAACTTTCTAGTAGGCTTCAACATATAATTTTCCCCACTTTAGTTTACTTTTGAATTCATCTACATTTTAAAAATTTGAGTCCAATCTGGTGTCATTTTATTGACCATAACTGAACTGGGCTGAACCAGTTCAAAGACCTGCTTTATAAACTTAGCTTTAGTTTTGAAATAAAAATTTTTTTAAGCTTTTATTGTGAATTGAGTGAAGGTTTATAAGGCATATCATTCAACAAATCATTGCAATGATTACAAGCCCCTGTGGGCACCATCAGCTAACAGTATTTACCTCTTTTTTTTTTTTTTTAATGTACACATATCACATTGAAAATATATATTTGTTTAAATGTCCAAAGGGCACATTTTGCCAGCCAGTCTCCTGCCCGCAGGCACACGGCCTGTCTCAGTCCTCTGCTGCTCTGTCTCTCGATGCCATCACCTCTACCACCGTCTCTGTTGTCGCTGCTCTTCTGCTTAGGATCCCTTGCTCCTCTTATGTTCTTTCCTTTTGATGGTCCAAGGGTCCTCTGTTTCTGAAATGACAGATTAACTGCTGCCCTCTTTTAGTTACACCTCTTATACATTTATAATTATGACAATTACCATTAGTCCTGATAACAGTTACTCACAATTGAATCCTAAAATCTTATCTCTATCATCACCAGACCCATCTGGACAAGAGGAAAATGATTCCTTGGGAATTCTTTTGTTGTGACATGGATCACCCTCCTGAAAGCTTGTAAGCCAGCCACTTCATGCTTTTGTTGTTAAGTGTCATCGAGTCGATTCTGACCCGTGGCGACCCTGTATAGGGTTTCCGAGGAGTGGCTGGTGAGCTTGAACCGCCAACCTTGCAGTTCAAACGGCTTTGCAGTCTGGCGCATTAACACACAGCGCCACTCCAGAACTCCTCCCAATTTTGATAGCTGAAATCTAAGTTGCCTGTAATTTTGAAGTAATCTGTATGTTGCATTCTTTTTTGTACTCTTTGGAAAGTCATTGAATATACTTATCGTTTTCCCCAGTAAGTAAATATTGCCTTCTCTATATGTTACAAGCCTGTGCCTTCATAAGTCTAGTGGCAATATAGTGCAATTTTTATGAACATGAATTTGAGAACTTACCTTGAAGTATTAGATCCTGACTTTGCCTCCCACTTGTCATGTAACTAAGGCAGACCTTTGTTTCCTAATGTGCAAACTAGGGATTAAAATGCTATTGTTATTGTTGTTGTTAGGTGCCATTGAGTGTGTACAACAGACTGAAAGTCTTCCTGGCCTGTACCATCCTTCCACTTGTCATGTTTGAATCTATTGCAGCTGCCATTGTGCCAGTCCATCTCTTTGGGGATCTTTCTCTTTTTCACGGACTTTCTACTTTACTAGACATCATGTCTTTCTGCAGGAACTGGCCCCTCTTGATAACATATCCGAAGTATGAGAGATGAAGTCTCGTCATCCTGGCTTCTAAGGAGCATTGTGGCTATAGTTCTAACACAGATTTGTTTGTTCTTCTGGCAGTACATGGTACCTTTAATATTTTTCTCTAACACCGTAATTCAGATGCATCAGTTCTTCTCCAGTCATCCTTATTTATTGTTCAACTTTCACATGCATATGAGGCCATTGAAAGTATAATGGTTTGGGTCAGATGCGCTTTAGTCCTTAAACTGAGCCCTCTGCTCTTTACCAGTCTAAAGAGGTCTTGTGCAGCAGATTTGCCTCATGCAATACATTGCTTGATTTCTTGACTGCTGCTCCCATGAGTGTAGATTGTGGATCCAAGCAAATTATAGTCTTTGACAACTTCAGTCTTTTCTCCATTTATCATCATGTTATTTATTGGTACAGTTGTGAAGATATTTGGTTTCTTTACAGTGAGGTTCAACCCACACTGAAGGCTGTAGTCTGGTCTTCATCATCAAGTGCTTCAAATCCTCTTCACTTTCAGCAAGCAAGGTTTTGTCATCTGCATAGGTGACTTCTTTCCATTAGTGATGGGACAGTCCTAAGTGGAGTCAGTCAGGAATGCACAGTGTTCTGTAGTGATTGGTCAAGTGTGTGTGTAGTATGGATGTGTGTCTTGTGTGTAACATTTCAGCCAAAGTTTTGAAGTCAAGGGCAATGATCAGCCTTGTATGAATGACTTACTTCTAGAAGGGGGCAGGCAGACTGAATCATCCAAGTTTGTATTCAGCAGAATGTTTCATAGGAGCCCTTTCTCCTATTTGTTGTTCAGTAAACAAACGAATAAACCAGATAAAAGAGAGAAAGGAAATGAGGGTTTCATTTAGAAAACAAAACAAAACAAAACAAAAATAAGAGAAAATTAATTCCAACTCTCAAATGTCCCACTTTTCCATTGAGCACAAGTGTTGATTCAGGATGAATCCCATGAGTTTGCTGTTGAATTATGTCTTGCCTATGGTGTACTCCCGGAGCACAATGTATGCCATTATTCCGCATGGCAGTTGTGTTTGAATAGGATACGTCCCCAGAGACTGTCACATTACTGAATCAGTATTGGGAAGTTCTTTCTCTACAAATAGAAATTAATTTGTACTCATGCTCAGAGTCTGTGTTTATATTCCTGTCTGCGAGGAAAGAGTGCTTTTTGGTCTTATCAGTCCTTCCAGATGCTGTTGATGTTTTATGGCATTTCTCTGAAACACTGAAGTTATAAGATGAATTATAATATTTACCATGTATTGAACCTCTGTCATCTGGCTTCTAACAGATGAACAAATAGACATGGAAAGGTTGAGTAACTTACACAAAGTTAGGTGGCTACTAGGAGGCTTCTTGTCTACACATAATTGATGAGCATTCACGTGATGCAAAACACACAGATATTTTAATTCTTTTTTTAATATGTACACACAAATAACATGTAATTATTATATCTGCATGAGGCAGTGGTAGTTTACTGGTAGAAATCTTGCCTCCTATGCAAGAGACCAGGGTTCAATTCCTGGCCAATGAACTTCATCAACAGCCATCATTTGTCAGCCAGTGGAGCTTATGCATTGCTATGATGTTGATCAGGTTACAGTGGAGCTTCCAGATGAAGACAGACTAGGAAGGAAGACCTAGCAATCTACTTCAGAAAAATCGATCAGTGGAACCATTTGGATCACAAGTTTATAGGGGCTGATTCAACTCTCTGACAGACTAACTAACAACATCTAGATCTCTCCATCTCTATTTCCTAACACCCTCTCAGGTTCTCACAGTCTCATTTGGTTTTCTTCCATGATTGTTACCTACATTCCTGTGTCTTCTCAATGTCTAAGGCAAAAGCTGCTCCACTCCCCTTGAAAGGGAATCGGGTTATTTGGTGGCCAATTTGCTGAACTGTATTTTCATTGGTTGGAGGAAGAGGATCTGAAGTAGCCAGAGACGGAGCTCACCTGCCTTTTGGTTTTACAGATAGTGGTTGGGAAGTCTCTCATGTGTGGGAATTTCCCTTTGCTCTGCCTTTTGAAGTTCTGCTTCTGGAATGTGTCGCCACCATCCTGTGAAACTGCTTGTTGTGAGCAAGATAATCCTGGTGTCTGTGACTCCATCCATCCCTGCTCAGGAGAATGGCAGCTGGGAATTGAAAAGCAGAGTGGTTCCAGATTCAGATAAGCCCCATTTTACTGATTCTTTGGAGACAACTTTATAATACCATCTCTCATTTATAGTATATGAATTTTGAAAACGCATGTAGTATGGATTATTAGTTGCCTGAACATTATACTTAGTTTAAAAACAGGTAAAATGTCAGAAAAGGGGATAATGCAAACTTTCAGGAAATTTCTAGATGACTCCCTCCTTCTGTTATATTTCTAAGTTCAGAATCAAATTTTGTTACATATATATGTTGTTCTTAAGTGCTGTTGAGTCGATTCCGACCCATAGTGACCCTGTATAGGGTTTCCAAGGAGTGGCTGGTGAGCTTGAATCGCCAGCCATGTGGTCCAGCGCATTAACCAACAGCGCTACAAAAAATGAAGATAAAACAATTGTTATTTATAAAATATCTTTATTAATGTCAAGAACTAGAACTGTTCGTCTGTGTAGCTTTCACATGGTAGTTAGCTGTTGTTCAGTTTTTTTCCCAACTTTGCAAGACTTTGTGTCCCAGAGTAGAACTGTCGCATAGGATTTTCTTGGCTGTAATCTTTACAAAAGCGGTTCCCCAGGCCTTCTATCTGCAGAACTGCTGGACAGATTTAATCACCAACCTTTAGGTTAGCAGCTGATTGCACACCATTTGCACCAGTTATTGCATTGTCCTTATTGTTTTCAGGACATTTTCACACTTTATTTTACCTTCATAATAAAATGTGAGGTAGAAAGAGGTTGTTTGGTGGCTGAGTTAGGTTCACCAGCTTGTTAGTGCTTGAACTGGTGTTAAAACTGAGACTTCGTGGCTTTCTCTGCCTTCGTGTATAGAAGCCTCCATAGTACATGCAGCTAAGGATCTGCAAAATGACATGGATTTCTGGATCTAATAGCAGAGTATGTTGTTGGGGCTAATGTTCATCAGTCAGAGCAAAGAGTTAGGAATGCTGTAAGCCTTGTAAGGAGTTCTGGTTGCACTATGGGTCAGGTGATGGGCTGCCAACTCCAAGTTTAAGTTCAAGCCCACCATTCACTCCTTAGGGCAAAGATGAGGCTGACTGGTAGTGTAATGATTTACAGTTTTAGAAAAACCCTATGTAGTTTGCTATGAATTCAGAATTGACTTGATGGCATTGAGTTTGATTTTATAGGGATCCCTGGTGGCGCAGTGGTTAACATGCTCAGTACCAAAAGTTTGACAGTTCGAACCATGGTTCCTATACTATGGGGCAGTTCTACTCTGGCCTATCAGGTCAGTATGAGCCTAGAATCGAGTCTATGGCAAGGATTTGACTTTGGTTTTTATGAAACTTTCAACCTGAATACTGGATTTGGAATGTAAGGGTCAAACGTGTCTTAAGTAGTAAGAATTGAACAAATGGCTAGACCTCATCAATTGTGCTGCCTGCCTCAGTAGTGGTAATTCTGAGAGACATTATCATACTGGTAAATTCAGCGATGCGTACATGTACACACTGATGTTGCCTCTGCCTCCAGAGTCTGTGTCCTCATTTATACATTTTACATGTGTTTCTTTACCATTCCTTTCTCAGGAATTTGAGGGAGCTTCATAAAGCTCATGGAAAAATAAAATGAAAAGATAGAGGAATTTGTCCAGGAACGTTTTGCAGCCCTACATGCATAGCTTTGTGAAGTCATATCAACATTAACCATTGCTTTTTTCTATTTTGGCTCCTGTTCTAAGAAATAATGCAAAACATACTTCTCAACTTTAAAATTAAACTTCTTGTTGTAGTTAAGTGCCATTGAGTCCGTTTCAACACATAGTGACCCTGTATAGGGTTTCTGAGGCGTCACTGGTGAGTTTGAATGACTGACCTTGCAGTTCAAATCAACCTTGTGGTCCAGTACTTATCCTATAGTGCCACATCTCTGTGTTTGTTCTTCTGATACTAGGAAAGAACATCCACAAGTTTTTATTGGGAAAAAATCAAACCAGCCATTTACATTGTTTTTGGTTACATTTGTAATTTTTTGCTACCAGAGTAACTCATATTTTACTTTTTCTTTACAGTGTGGAAAGCCACCCATCAGTGATATGTTCACTGACCTCAAAGATGGAAGGAAGCTCTTGGACCTTCTAGAAGGACTCACAGGAACAGCACTGGTGAGGGCTGCCATCTTTAAGAATGAGCTAGCAGATTGTTGTTACTGATCCTTACCCACTGAAGGTCCCCAATGATGACTGAAAATACCAAGGCTGAAATAGGAAAACTGAAAAGATTTATTTTTAACCAGTTCTCTAATAGATCAATATTTAGACTTTCTTGAGGGCTCTATTTTAGTCAAAGATACAATTTCATGAAACCTTTATTTCTCTGAGACAGCTCAAGTGTAGAAATATAAAGGAATTGATATGTAGAGATACATAAAGTTTTGAACAATGGAGAATATAGACAAGTACACTTAACGCGTTATATAGTAAATTTATTTAAAAAATGAATGTATGAGACGGTGCCATTCATTTTATTCAGGTTTTCAGTATTTATATTTGTTTCTTCATCATGTTCAAATGTAGGGCTTTATGTGTCAGGTACTATATGTACACACAGAAGGAAAAGACCTCCAGAGCTTGAATTAATATAAAGTTCTTGCCCTTTCTTGTCAAAGTGTGGGGTGCCACGCTCTCTCATTTGTTTTTCAGATGGTGAGTAGGGATCTGCTGGAAAAGGTGGTGCCTCTCTCAGATAGGATTTCCTGCCCAGATCATCTTTAGGTGGCTCTTCCTACCCTCCCCGTGGACCCTGTAGTGTGTCTGGAGCCAGGAATAGCACCTCTGAATCCTTCCTGCTCTGTCCACACTGTGCAGTATGGTGGTGACACACTTGTCCTAAAGCTTTCTGCATCTGGGCCAATTTAGATTTTTAAAAGCTAGACTCCTAAAACTGATTCTCAAAATTATCTGCACATTAGATTTACCACAAATCCTTAACAATTGCAAAGCCCACAGAACACCCCATGGCAGTTAAATCACAATCTTTGGGGGGGGGGGACAGACTACAGGCACTGGTATTTCTGAAGCTCCCGGTTGATGTTGTTAAGTGTCATTCGACGCAAAGAGAGGAGCGGCTGGTGGATTTGAACTTCTGACCTTGTGGTTAACAGTTCAGTGCTTATGGAGATTCCAACGATTCTCCCAAAATGGGACCAGCTGCCGTGGAGTTCATTGCAGCTCATGCTTACCCCCTGTGTTTGAAGGTTTTCATGACTGTGATCTTTCAGTTTGGAGCAGAAAGTGCTTTGCTTTTTGCTACATCCAGGGGCTTCGGGGAGATTAGGAATTCAGTATATCTAAAGATGTTCTGAGCTGGGGAACTTGTAAACACCAAGTTCCCAGGTTGCCTGAGAAATCAGCCAGGGTTCCAGGTACAGTGAGGTGCTGCCCTCTCAGCTGGCTGTTCAGTGTCAACTGTTATCAACTATGTCAAGGGAAACCCTGTTTGATTTTTTTTTTTTTTTTTGTATCTTCCTTTCCAGCCAAAGGAACGTGGTTCCACGAGGGTGCATGCTTTAAATAATGTCAACAGAGTTCTGCAGGTTTTACATCAGAACAATGTAAGTTTGTGAGGTGACTTCTGGGCTTCAGCTGTATAACCAACATTGTTTATTCTGACGCCAAACCCTTGCATTGGTATCGAGTGGTTTTAAGAAACATTTACCTTCAGTACTGAACCTGTTCAATGAGTAAAGGAGTATGTACTAATGTGCTTTTTCTAATGACTGTATTGATCTATTATATAAATAATGTGTTTCTAAGATTTATTTGTGCCTTAATTCTCTTAATATGAAATATCACTGATGATTCACTTACATTGCTGGCTAGGCTTGCTAAAATGAAAAGCTGCTCTTCTGTGGAAAGATAGTCTTAACAGGTATTTTTTCATCCTAACAGGTAGATTTAGTGAATATAGGAGGAACTGACATCGTAGATGGAAATCACAAACTGACTTTGGGATTACTTTGGAGCATCATTTTACACTGGCAGGTGGGCACTTTTTAGCACAAATGGAAAATTTTATCATTTGGCATGGAAAAGACTGAGAAACGATTCCATTTCCCTTGAATAGGAAAAAAAGTATCAGTTAAAAATATCAAATTTAATTCCCAGACACCTTTCACTTAGATCCCCCCTGTGTTAACCCACTACCTTCGAGTCCATTCCAACTCACAGTGAACCTGTATAGAATTTCGGAGAGTAAATCTTTATGAGAACAGACAGCCTCATTTTTCTCTTATGTAGTTTTATATATTTCTGTGTGCCTTCTCTCCAGTTTTCTCTTTCTGCCTAAACTGTGTATATTTCCTAAAAATAGGAAATTCTCCTAAAAACAAGGACTTTCTTCATATAACAATAATAAAATCTTAGTATAATATAAATTTATATGTAAGTATGTATTCTGATTAGTTTTTCTGTAAGATGATAAATACTATGTTATATAATCTAAACATGCACTATATAGCTATCAAGATCAGGAAACTGACATTGAAAGAATGTAATTATTTCATCTGTAGGTGTTATGGAGATATTATCAATTGTTCCATAATATTCTTCTTAACAAAAGGAAACCCATGGTCAAGCAATGCAGTCATATTTGTCAGGTCTCTTTTGTCCTCTTTTAATCTGGAACAGTTTCTGAGTCTTGGTTGGCATTTCACGATACTGACATTTTTGAAGCGATCCGTTAACTGAAAGCTAGTAATTTTTGTAGCCCTCACTGTAGGCGTGGTTGGTGTTTCCCCACGATTAGGTTCAGGCTGTTCATCTTTGGCAGGGATGCCATAGAAGTGATGTGTATTCTTCTCAAGTACATCATATCAGGAGATGTGATTGTCCATTTGTTCTATTTCTGACAGTATTAACTTGTATCATTTGGGTAAGGTAGTTTCTTAAAGTGTAAAGTGACAACCCTTTGTTATTATACACTGTCTTGAGGGGATATACTTTGTGATTGTATAAATTACATTTGTTACTTACCAAATTCTTATCTATTAGTTTTGCTGAGCATTCATAATACTCAGTTGGATGTTAGTATATGTTTGCTTAGTTTCACCATTCTTTCTACATTTATTACTTGACTTTCTACTTGTAAGGAAGATCTTGGCTATCTGTTGATCTCATATAACTGTCTTTCTATCTGACCATTCACTTGTCTGTTTACCTATATATATCAGGATAAACTTTCTAGGTTATAGTCTTTCACTCTCATTATTTACTTTGGTGCTCAAATTATCCTAGATTTGGTCAGTAAAACAAACCATACCTTAGAACTTTTGAGACTGTAAATCTAGACAACTTCCTCTTTCTCCTGTGGAATGACTGGTAGTTTTGAATATCTGATCTTGAGGTTAGCAGCCCAGTGTTTACCCCACAGTGCCACCAGGGCTCCTTAGATTTGACCAGTAGGAGTCCTTTTAAGTTGATTCCTTTTTGTTGTTATGATTTTTCTTTTTAAATTTTTAATATGATTACATCATTCTTTGAGTACTTCCTTAAAATATGATGGTGAGTCAAAAATATATTAAAACGCCTGTCTACGTCCAAAGCTGATGACAGCATTGAGTGTCCACATGAAATGAGTCTGTTGAATAGACAAGTGACAGTGGATTATGTAGCTAATCATTTTCAAATCAACCATGGCTCTGCCTACGAAATAATCCATGACAAACTTTGTTTATGAAAAGTTTGTGTGAGATGGGCACTGAAACTACTCACGGAAGAGCATAAACAGAAGCATTTGGACCTCTGCAAACAAAATTTGGACTGATAGTTAAAGGAAGGTAAAAGTTTCTTTAAAAAAAAAAAAATCATTACTGGTGACGAGACATGGATTCATCACAACAAGACATGGACTCATCACGACGAGACATGGACTCATCACAACAAGACATGGATTCATCACGACGAGACATGGATTCATCACGACGAGACATGGATTCATCACGACGAGACATGGATTCATCACGACGAGACATGGATTCATCACGACGAGCCTGACAGTAAACAGCAGAGTGTGGAATGGAAACACTTTCATTTGCTGACCAAGAAAAAGTTCAAAAGTCTGGAAAACTGATGCTTACGATTTTCTGGGATTCTCAAGAGTCAATATTGGAACAATATCAGGAAAAAAGGCTCAGTGAGCAACAGTGCTCCGTGCAGTGAGTGAGATGTTCACTGAGATGCTGAAGCCTAAATTTCTGATTAAAGGCAGAGGAGTGCTAGCTAAGGTCCTGGTGATCTTGCATGACCACACACATCCACACACTTCTGTCCAAACTGTTGACACTCTGCAAAAACTTCCTTTTGAGGTGTTAAAACATCTTCCATATCATCCTGATCCAGGACTTTCTTTCACCTGTTTGGTCTCCTGGAAGCAGCCCTTCAGGATGAAGAGTCACCTCTGAGATGTAAAGATCAGCCTAAAACATTTTTTTTTAAAATAAAGGAATAAAAAACTTGTTGACAGATGGACAAAGAATATTGAAAGCAAGGAGATTATGCTGAAAAATGACGTATTTACCCTTTCTACAAGTTGCTTAAAATAAATTCTACAGCCAGAGTGTGGATAATTTTTGACTCACCTTCGTATTTGTGTTACTCTGAATATTAATTAAAATGCTAGTTCTAGATGATAACTGTTATTGCCAACTGAAAGGTAACTTCATTCTTTTGATTTTATTGTCAGTCAAAAATTTGTCTCTTTTAACTCATTTTTG
This sequence comes from Chrysochloris asiatica, assembly GCF_000296735.1. NCBI lineage: Eukaryota > Metazoa > Chordata > Mammalia > Afrosoricida > Chrysochloridae > Chrysochloris > Chrysochloris asiatica. The sequence continues at coordinate 1,773,140 of NW_006408531.1, read as the reverse complement.
TAGAAAGTAAAATAGCTTCCTATTAAAAAGTCTTTAAACTCTAACCCAGTGTCACTGAGTCCATTCTGACATTCTGCAAGTCTATAGGACTCAGCAGCACAGCTCCATAGGGTTTCTGAGACTTTAAATCTTACAGGAACAGACTTGAAGATAGCAGGAGCCCAACTCTTAACCCTGTGTGCCACCAGCTTGCCTTAAATGGTTTTTTAAATGTAAAGTATTAAAATGTTACATTTTTGTGCTGATGAAAGCAATACTTGTTGTAACAGACATAATGCAAGTATTGATTTGCCTGTAGAATATACATACAGTATAGTATCCAAAGTTTAGTAAAATCACTTCTAAATCTTAGCGCCACCTAACAGTCGCTAATAAAAATTTACCTTTCCAGTTTGTAAGGGGAAATGTAGAAACAGGATGAGTGCCGATTCTCTGATCCTAATGGTCAATTTAATGAATGCACTATTCTTTACTTAAGAACTTGATTCCAGTGATTTTATCCTGCGTTCTCTGAAATAGGTCAAAGACGTGATGAAAGATATCATGTCAGACCTGCAACAGACCAACAGTGAGAAGATTCTGCTGAGCTGGGTACGCCAGTCCACCAGGCCCTATGGGCAGGTCAACGTCCTGAACTTCACCACCAGCTGGACAGATGGACTCGCCTTTAATGCAGTGCTACACAGACACAAGTGAGCCTTTTAATTTTATTTGTTGTTGTTAGTGCTGTGGAGTCTGTTCCGGCTCAGAGCAGACTGGTGGGTTTGTACCAATGACTTTTAAGCTAGCAGTCCAGTGCTGATCTTAGAGCGCCACAGTATTTTACTTGGGTTTTGTGTTTCCTGTCTGTTTCACTTCCATTTCTCTTCCCTGAAACCTCTGTCCAGTCACCACCCTCCCCAGCTTGCAAATGCTTTATCAACATATTGTTTCAAGCTTTTATTTCCAAGAACCTTAGAATGGGTTGCCCATTGTTTCATCTTTGTAAGTTACTTTCAAATATCATATATTTGACCAAGCTTTGAGTTATAATTGAAAATATATGCTATTTCTTGAACTCACAAATATGGTGGTTGATGGTGGTGATATGCTGTAGAGTCAGTTCTGACTCATAGCGAGGCTGTAAATCTTTATGGCAGCAGAAAGCCTCATCTTTCTCCCATGGTAGTTTTAAACTGCTGACTGTGAGATTAGCAGCTCAACTTGTAACCACTATGCTATCAGAGCTCCTTACTCACACATATATAGAAATATAAGTACAGTATGAATAGCGTATTTATTAAAACAGTGACTCCTTTTCTCAACATGTTTTATCTGTGTTGCTTTTTATTTGCATGGTGATATCAGACCTGACCTCTTCAGCTGGGATAGAGTTGTCAAGATGTCCCCAATCGAGAGACTTGAACATCTTTTCAACAAGGCTCAAACTTACTTGGGAATTGAAAAGCTGTTAGATCCTGAAGGTACTGCTCAATATTTAATTACAACTTGGAATTTTGAACACTTGAAAAGTGATGTTTTTGTTCGTCTCCTTTTGTTTTTAGAATGAGTTACAAGAATTGAGGAGTGTTTTTCATTTGAAGTATATGTTGAAGCAATTTTATTTTTGTAGACATTGTATACTTAGCAATTTATAGGGTTATTTAGTGAGAAATCTAATTACATTATTGGAGAATAGTTCATTTATATTAGAGAAAGATTTAAAGTTTAAGGAAACCACAATTATTAGATAAGCAATTCCATATTTGGTCTAGTTCCTTTAATTGGATCTCTGTGTGAATTTCTTGCATGTATTATATGAACAGTAGTTATCAATGTTGCAATGTTGAATACTAGACTTATTTTCATGGTAGGAGTAAAATCTGTCATTATCTTAAATGGTAATATATGATAGCTTATCTTTGGACATATTGGGGTACTCTCTAGGGAAGGAAGATTTTAAAAAATATTTATTGAGGAAAAATATTTCATTTTTCTTTGCCTCATATATTATTATGTGAAATAGAAATTTGCTGCAAACATTATATATTAGGTATTGTTTATGGGTACCAGAGAGTTATCTTATATATAATATTGAACAATTCACTTATTTTGGACATCTAATTTAAGTTGGGTCTTATTTTCTTCTACTTTTAGATGTTGCTGTTCAGCTTCCTGACAAGAAATCCATAATTATGTATTTAACATCTTTGTTTGAAGTGTTGCCTCAGCAAATTACCATGGATGATATTCGTGAAGTAGAAACACTTCCTCGGAAATATAAGAAGGAATGTGAAGAAGAAGAAATTAATATACAGGTACGTTTTCATTAATCTATATTAAAATGTTCAGCTTGTCATCCTTGTATTTGTGTTCTAATAGGTACTATTTAATAGCTAGATGAAATCCTTTAATAGCTAGATGAAATCCTTTTTGTTGTTGTTGTAAACTGTTGTCGAGTTGGTTCTCACTTAAAGTGCCCCTGTATAGGGTTTCTGAGGCTGTAAATCCGTGCGAGAGTCCAAAGTCTCATCTTTCTCCCGTGGAGCAGCTGGTGGGATCAAGCCACCAAGTTCCTTTTTAGAGTGTTTTTGTTTAGAATGAGAAAGAACATCTTAGCGTCTCAGCTTTTATTAGTTAACAGAAGAATTTTAGTTTATCAAGTAACTTGATTTCACTAGGAGTAACAGAAAACTGAAACTTGACTGACTCTATTAAAAAGGAAAATAAGTAATTTCATACAACAGCAAAAGTAGAGTTAGGATCTAAAGCTGTTGACCTTTGTTTGGTTAACTTGGAAAGAGTGACAAAGGAGAGTAGGCTCCTTGGAGTTAGGCAGACTTGTGCTCAGTTTAGGAAAGGAGGTTAAAAGTAAGCTGTGATTTTCCTCATTTTTGAGATTGGCTGTTGCACCTCTTACAGTGAGACCTCCAGAGAGACAGATAACAGTTAAATCTTTCCAGCAGTCTGGGTTACCTACGGGTGTCCAACGGGGCTTTCTGTCACTTGTGATGTTCAAGAACATGGATGACCTTGGGGATGGGTAAGGTTTCCATGGAACTTCCAGACCACTGGTGACCCTGCTTGTATTTAAAATACCTGTGACGCAGAGCTACCAGTATTATAGTAGCAGGCAAGCCAGCACGGTCCAGCAGAGTGATAGATTATATATAACTGCTGAAAAATTGCATCATATTATCCTGCATTATGGTACAGCATTTGGGTAGCACAGGTTGCCTTTTAGTTTTAGAATTATTTCTTTGTTTTTGTTAGTATCCCAGAAAAACGGAATATTTTCTTCTAGCTTACAGTTAAGGCAATTCTGTCTTAAACAGAAACAAAATGAGGAAGGAGACTTTGTTTGCCTTTCATGATTTTTTTTTTTTTTCCTAAATGACTTCTGTTTAGAGTTAAGGGTGGTATGATGAGAATTAGAGAAACCATTTGCTGTTTGATTAAGAGCAAGTGTATTAACCTCTTTATTTGCATACTTTCATTAGTGCTTTACAGGTTGAATTCAGTTAATTGAAGAAATAAAATGTGATCAAGTTGTAATCATTTGCTTTTTGATATAAGTTGCCATCTACTACTCTCCAATGAACCCTAAATAGCCAGCTTGCTTTTCTACAAACATATGCTGAACAGCATTAAGAATGCAGCAGATAATTCCTACATTTCTCTGTAAATATCTCTTAATCCTTTCATCTGTTTTGGCTAATATCTGCTGAACATTTGCATATAGATAATGCCTTTCATTTCATCTCTCCCTCCAGAGATGCTGGTGCCTTAGGAAGTTACTGATGGCTGACCACCGATCTTCCTGGTCCTCAGCTATCCTTATTTATATTGTAGCGGCCTGACACTAAATTATCTTCCATCAGAGTTTCAGGAGTTGAGGTTCAGAACATAACTCTTCTTAACTTTCTGTTTGACTTCATTTGTTCTTGTAATTATCCGATGTTTCAAATGTATGCTCACCGGCTTATTTGTTTCAGCTGACCGAGTTCATTTGATTTTTCCTTCAGGATGCCTTTTGTGTGTTTTCTTTCCAGTCCAGTTCTCACACCCCTTAAAGATCTCGAGACTCTTCTCTTGTTCACAAGTCCCCACCCACGTTTACGTTAGGCAACTGCACTCCGGCACAGTGGACTTTTTCTTCTTATCCTAGGTTCTTGTCGATGCAGGCTTCTCTTTCTGAACTGTCCCTTCACCCACTATGTTGTTGTTCCTAAGTGCCATCTAGTTGGTTCTAGGGGAGAAATGGAATGAAAAGATAATAGAATTTTCCACAAACTTTTTGTCTCCATCTTGTATGCATGACAAGCTTTCCATCCGTCCATAATTCAAATGAAACCCTTTTCAGAGCAGTCTTCTGTGATTACACACAAACACATACACACATGGTTTTTGTTATCTGTTTCATGGTGGGTTTGAATTGCCAACCATGTGGTTAGCAGTCCAGTGCTTGTCCTACAGCACTACAGATAGGTATGTAGGAGGGGACAGCAATGCTAGTAAGGTATGCTCACCATGGAATAATCAACCATTCAAGATCGAAAGGGCAGCATTTGCCTAAGGACAAAGTGGGTGAGAAGGGTTGGGAAGAAAGGCGGAATATACATAGGAAGTGGGCTAATGGTTGTTACATGTTGTTAAGTGCCATAGAGTTGATTCATAGTGACTCTGTGTAGGGTTTCCTAGGAACAGCTGGTAGGTTTGAACTGCTGACCTTGTGGTTCACAGTCCAGTGCCGATCCTATAGCCACCACACCAGGAGCTGTTACATGGAAGGAGATTATTGCAGTCGTTAAGATGAAGCAGAGTGTATGATTCGTAGAATGTAAAACTCATGATCTTCTCTGTAAATCATTCCTCAATTCACAACAAAAAGTTAAAAAGAAAAAAAGACTAGATGAGATCACTTACACTTGTAATAAAGAAACAAGAAAGGAGAGACCAGGATTTAACTTTGAGAGATTCCTTATCAACAGGCGGATAGCTGTTACTGAGGTAATAGGAAAACAAGGACGATGTGGTGTGGCTGAAGCAGGGACATTTAGAAGAGGGGGAGCGATCAGCCATGAGGGGTGCTCCTGAGAGGTGGAGTGAGGAAGATGAGTGACAGCTCAGGACACTTCTGGTTTATGTCTTGTTGTCCTAACACCATTATTAATTGTAACTCAGAAGTGTTCCAGTTTGTCAGCAAATTATAGTCACCTCCAAGACGATGCTTGAAAGTGGGTTTCTCAATGGGCAGTTTATCGGAGACCTTGAAAATAGGAAAAGCCTTTTCAGTAGAGTGGTGGGAACACATGCTGGGTCAGAGGGAGCGGAAGTGTTAACACACTGTAGTTGTCAAATGCATGGCATTTAAAAAAATGAAAACTCTGTAATTTCCATGCACTTGAAGTACCTTGTTTAAACTTTGTGGATGAGGAGTGGGGGAGTGGAGACAGCTTGTGGGTTAATTTTAAAGAAATTTTGCTCTGAAACAGAGAGAAAGTTGATTTGGTTATAAGATTCCAAAGTATAAAAGAAAATACTTCACTTGTGCAGAAAGAGCTTAAAATAAATTTGTTCTTTGAGCCCTTTAAGTAAGCGACCAGCAAGTAAACTTCTAGGGCAGTCGTCTTTAAGAAAATATTGTCTGTCAGTACCGTACAGTCTGTTTGGGTAACTGTCATTCAGCGTCTAAAATGTGATCCAGTAAGAGCAGTTGAACTAGGGGTCAAAACAAAGTTCTGACATCTGTCTCTGTTTCTTTAAACCACATCCATCCTTCAAAGCCCAGTGTGTTCCAGCTTCTCTGTAACACTTCCCTCACTGTTGAACTCAAGTAGTATCCTTTGTCAGAACCACGGGAAGCTATAACTTGGTTCAGAAGAGATCCATGTGGGCTAGTCTCTCTCCCCAACTCTCTTAAAATCGCCTTGAGTGCATTCTGCTTTTGTACTTTTTCCGACCCTATTGTTGGTGGTGGTGAGGGACCAGTCGCTGGAGAAGGAGATCATGTTGTTAAGGTGGAGGGTCAGAGAAAAAGAGGAAGACCCCCAGCGAGATGGATTGGCAAAGTGGCAGCATCAGTGGGCTCGAGCATAGCAACCATTGTGAGGTTGACCCAGGACCGGGCAGTGTTTCATTCTGTAGTGCTTAGGGTCGCTATGAGCCAATACCGACTCGATGGCACCTAACAACAACAATATTGTTGTTATCATCTGCTTTAGAGTTGGTCCCCAACTTTTGGTGACCGCATGCACAATGGAATGACATACTTCCCAGCCTTGGACCATCATGATCTGTTGCAGATCAGATGACTTTGGTCCATAGGATTTTCAATGGCAGATTTTCGGAAGCAGATCAGTAAGCTTTTCTTCCTAGTTGTCTTTCTGGATGATCTGCTGAAACCTGCCCTCATTAGAGCAGCATGCACACCCCTGCTGGCGTACAGGTGATGGCTACACGTCGGGTGCACTGGCAGGGAATAGGACCCAACTTCTCCAGCATGGGAGGCTAGAATTCTTCCTCTGGACCAATGTGCCCTTGCTCTTGCCATCCTAGCACAGCCCTGGTGTCACAAAAGTCAAGTGCTTGCCTATTAAGCAAACAGTTGGGGTTCAGACCCATCCAGCATCATTGCAGAAAAAAGACATAGCAATCTGCTTTTGTAAAGATGACAGCTTAGAAAGCCGAGTGTGGGGCAGTGTATGTGGAAACTGACGCCAGGGCACATAACAACAATGATTCACTGCAGGGCTGGTCAGATGCATGGGAATCAGAGGAATGTCTAAGACACAGTGGCTGGTGGCTGTGTGCCGTGGTGTCGATTCCGACGCATAGCGACCCTGTAGAGGGTTTCTGAGGCTGTAAATCTTTACGGGAGCAGAACGCCTCATCTTTCTCCCACCGAACAGCTGGTAGTTTCAAACTGCTAACCTTGCGGTTCACAGCCCAATTCGTAACCACTACGCTACCAGAGCTCCTTCTAAGACACAGTAGTGCCTACCATAAGGCATGTCCTCTCCAAACCCTTTTCTCATCTTCCTGAAGACTGTGGGCTTTTCTTGGCTTTGTGTTCATAGAGAACAGTTCCGGAAGAGGAGCGGGAGAGTCACCGAGCTGAAACCCCCAGCACTGTCACCGAGGTGGACATGGATCTGGACGGCTATCAGATAGCACTAGAGGAAGTGCTGACCTGGCTACTCTCTGCCGAGGACACCTTCCAGGAGCTGGATGACATATCTGATGATGTTGAAGAAGTCAAAGACCAGTTTGCCACCCATGAAGTAAATATCTGTTGTTTCTGAGTGGGGAAGCTCTGGCGTGGGGTCTGTTCCTCACTGCAGAGGTTGACCTGCTGTTTGTTGCATACTGATCTGTGCTTCACAGAAAGGTCTTGACATATTTTAGAGCTTGTGGTGTGCAAATAGAGCTTGTAATTTTAAATTGGAGTGGGCGAGTCACTGCGTGTTAGATTTAGATTTAGGATTTTAATCTTTGAGGAACTTGTGTGTTTCGTATAGTCACCGATGAAAATCAATGCAGAGTGCAGCCCACTTTGGAAGCAAACAAAATGACTAATCAATATAGCCAATCTCAAGGTTTTGAGTCTTAACCAGAAAGTGATTAGTTTTATTTATTATATTATTAAACGAATGTCACACTCAATGTTCCTGTACAGTTTTATATAGTGAAAATACTATCTCGAGGATGGATCGTGTTTGCAGGATAGCGAATTTAACTGTATGAAGAGTTCTTTTTCAAGAGGCAGATTTTTTTATATTGATATGTTAATTGAAAGGCCTTGTTTTGCTTAAAAAATAATAAAAAATGATATTCTTGAAACAGTTCCTTTGGTGTGAGCATTGTTGTTGTTATTAAGTGCTGTCGAGATGGTTCTGACTCATAGCGACCCTGTACAGGATTTCTGAAGAGAGGATGGTGAGTTTGAACCCTGACCTCACAGTTCAAACCGACCTTGCGGTCCAGTGTTTATCTTACAGCATCACATGTGTGAGCCTGGCATTTTATTTATTATAATTACCTGTTAATATCTACTAGCAGCATAATCAACATTTACTTAGAAATGTTGTTATTGTTATGTGCTGTGGAGTCGGTTCCGACTCATAGCGACCCTGTACAGAGTTTCCGAGGCTGTAAATCTTTACGGGAGCAGAAAGCCTCATCGTTCTCCCACAGAACAGCTGGTAGTTTCGAACTGCTGACCTTGGGGTTCATAACCCGATTCGCCACCACTACACTGCCAGAGCTAGCTAGTGTTAATTGAAACAATAGTCTCCTTGATCTCTGTCTGCCCTTTTTTATTGAAGTCAAATGCTTGATTCCTGTTTTCAGAGCTTAAAGTATTAAATCCAAGTCTACTTTTCCTTTTGCACATTTACCGTTGATGTTATTGTTATGTGCTTTTGAGCGGGTTCCAACTCATAGAGACCCTTTGTAGGGTTTCTGAGGAGCAGCTGGTGGATTTGAACTGCCGACCTTGCACCTCAAACTTACCTTGCGGTCCAGCACATTATCCTGCAGCGCCATACCAGGACTGCACTTTTACTAGGCTCCCTTTTCTGCCGCACTGGTGTGTTGGCATTAACAATTTATTAAGATTTTCTTTGTGTGTATTTTGGCAATTAGCAGTTTACAAATCCTGGTTCTGCCTGCTTCCAGGTATTTATGATGGAGCTCACCGCACACCAGAGCAACGTGGGGAACATCCTGCAGGCCGGAAACCAGCTGATCACACAAGGCACTCTGACAGGCGAAGAGGAGTTTGAGATTCAGGAGCAAATGAGCCTGCTGAATGCAAGATGGGAAGCGCTTAGGGTGGACACTATGGAAAGGCAGTCCCGGTGAGTGGACAGCAGAGAAAAGAGCGTGGTAGCTCATAGACTTCATTGTCAGGAGAACTTGAATAGCAGTCACACGTGTGTGAAAACCCAGCTTACCTCTGACTCTTCTTTTTGTATTGCTGAAATTTTGTATGGTGTTTGTTTCCCCCTAGATAATGTGAACCAAACCCAAAGGTGCACGTTGGAATCAGCAATTGGCAAAAAGGGACAAACCATTTCATACATGCAGTTATACCTGTTTGCAGTATTGGAATTGGCAAACCATAAACTTGATAAGAGAACGGGACTATTGTAGCAGTATGGGTTTACGTAATCTCTGGGAGCACTTTCTGAAACAGTTTCCATGCCTTTCCCCCCACACCCTCCCCATGAATCATTTTATTTCTCGTATTGTGCATTAAGGAGTCAACCACATTCCATTACAGTTTCCACCTATTGCTAACAGGAATTCCTGGTTGGAGGAACAATGATTGTGATGTTAATAAAGGGTGTTGTGTTTTTACATTTTTTGGATGCATTTTAACAGGCTCCATTTAGGAAGAAATAAAAATATTGTCCCTGGTTTCTGTATTGAAAAACAAGATGCCACTTTAAATAGTCGTTGTTGCTATCAAGTCTGTTCCAATGCATAACAACTCTGTCTAGGATTTCCAAGGAGTAGCTGGTGTGGTTGAATTAGTGACCTTATGGATAGCGGTCCTGTGCTTATCCGGCAGTGCTAAGGCAAGGGTATCTATTCCCTTGCCCCATTTTTATTTATTTATTTTGTTGTTGTTGCCTTTTGTTTCTTTTACTTGGTGAAGGGGCAAAAACTGTGGGAATAATGTTGTCTTCTCCCCTGGGCAGGCTGCACGATGTGCTCATGGAACTGCAGAAGAAACAGTTGCAACAGCTCTCCACCTGGTTAACCCTCACAGAAGAACGCATTCAGAAGATGGAAACCTGCCCCCTGGAAGATGATTTACAATCCCTACAGAAGCTGCTAGAAGAACACAAAGTAAATCTGCCTCATGTTTCTTTTATACCTTATCAAATATGAAAAAGCATCACTTAGCATTCTAAGGGCTTGATGGCATCTATCATTAGTGTAGATGTGAGACAGGTTTTCAGTGTCTTTTTGTATCAGTAGCTCCTAGCGGCGAGTTCATGGCAATGTGACTTTTCTGAGCCAAGCATGGAAGTGCCGGTGAAATTTGACATCGGCAGTTTTCTTAGGAAAGAACAAAGCTTCATAAATTCTCCAGGGTTTTCTCAGACCTCAGTGTAAATGGTTAAGAACACCAATGTGTTGGCCTCAATGTGGCTTGTGAGTGAAGAAGCAAACCTTAAGTTTGGTCTTTTCCTACTGCTTTCAGGAAGGAATCACTGCTTCTCTGATCTAAGAAAGCATTGGTCACTAGTTGAGGGAACCAAACTTTGATGGACGATTCAATTTGGTCACTAGTTTAGGCAATAGCTTTCCTAGTTAAATGTAAGGAACAGGACAGTAAAATATGTTTTTGGCAAATTGAAGATTTTAAATGAAATCTCTAGATAACCAGTAAATAATGCTTTGTTGTTAGTTGCCACCAAGTCAGTTCCAGCTCTCGGTCACCACATGTATCAAAATAGAACTGCTCCCTAAGGCTTTTGAAGGCTGTGATCTTTCAGAGGCAGGTTAGCAGGCCTGCCATCTAATGTGCCTCTGGGTGGGTTTGAGCCTCCAACTTTTCGACTGTATTTGATTATTTGTTTGTGCCAGTCAGACACTCCTAAATAAAACTCTGTTGTTGTTGTTAAGTGCTGTCGAGTTGGTTTCCACCCATAGCAACCCTGTATGGGGTACCTGAGGAGCAGTTGGTGAGTTTGAACAGACGACGTTGTGGTTCAAACCATCCATGGAGTCGAGTGCTTATCCTACAGCGCCACACATTAAACAACTTGAAGGTTATTTACACAGCACTTGGTAATGTCTGAGTCAATTACACACTCTCTCTTGACCTTTCCATAAAAGGGTTGAGAATGGTAGGTTTCCTTTTATCCTTAATTGCTTTACTGAGTAGCCAATCAGTATAGCTTTTGACTATCACACAACACCCTACTTATTTCTCACTAATATCATTCTGAACAAAACGAAGTGATGATCTCTGGACTTTCTTGATGTGCTGATTCCTAGACACCTCATTCTTTAATGCCACACACACACACAAACACATATATATTTTTTTACAAGAATTTTGAATATTAAGTTATGACAGCCCATTTGCAATTTGTTATGACATTGCAGTCTCAAAGTGCTTCGGTTCAAAGTATTTTATTAAAATATAAAGGTGTATCCTGGACTTGTTTCATTAGTAGAACATTTAGTGTGATGATTGAAAATTTGAACACAATGCCTCATTAAGTATTCTTAATTACTATTGAGAACTAAGTGGATGTTAAATAGGTAAATGTGAAAGAGTGAAAATAATGGTTTCTCTAAATTTTTTCTGTAGAGTTTGCAAAATGATCTCGAGACTGAACAGGTGAAAGTGAATTCATTAACTCACATGGTGGTAATTGTTGATGAAAACAGCGGAGAGAGTGCCACGGCTGTTCTAGAAGATCAGTTACAGGTAAGAACCCTGTACCATTCGGTAGAACCTGTGGTCTGGGATCTCACTACCATTAAATCTCATATCACCGTCCAGTCAGTTCTGCCTCATGGTCCCCTCATGTGTCAAGAGTAGAACTGTATGCCATATAGTTTTCAATGAGTGATTTTTCCAAAGTAGATTGTCAAGCCTTTGTTTGAGGTGCCCTTCGGTGGACTTGACCTTGTTAACCACTTGTACCGCCCAAGGATTCCTTTTGTTTATCTAGTAGGATAGATTAACCTATGTTGGGTTGTACTTCCCATGGTGTATCACACTGAATAGATTGAAACAGCTCCTGACAATGACCGTTCACTTTAGGTGTTGGGTAGATGGGTAGGGCTGATTGAAATCTTTCACTTCTGTGTGGAGAACAGTAAGAACGGGAGTTGGAAGCTCCACAGTTGGTCTCAATAATAAGTTCACAGACCTTTTGTTCAGAATTACTTGAGTAATATTTTATATAGATTCCAGACCCATTTTGACTCGAATCCATAGGAGTGGGGCCCAGTGAATGTACACTTAGAAAAACTGTATATGTGTCTGCAAGTTTAAAAATTGTAGCTTTGTGCTGTTAAGGGAGTCCTAGTGTGGTGCTACAGGATAAACACTCAACTGCTAGGTCAGTTTGAGCTGCCAGGTCAGCGATGGCTTGAGCTCACTATATGCTCCTTGGAAACCCTATATACTATGAGTTGGATATGATTTAAAAATTTTTTAAATATGCATATGCAAGTTTAAAAATTGTAGTTATGTAGGATTTAATATTCCTATTTCTTTGACGGAGCAATGTGTGAATTTCAGCAACTTTGTAAGCTCCAACAAATTGCTTCTTTTTGCAAAAAGACTACGATACATCTTTTGTTAGTGTTTGTTTATGAAGAGATTTATTTGTTTTTCATTTGAACAGTACCTGAATTGCTTGATACGATGTTGCCCATTTGTGGTTTACAGTGACTTTCCAAGACTTTACTTTCAGGATCTGAAATCATCCTCCTTTTGTAACATTTAAATTCTGCTTGTGGTCCTGAGACTTTGGTGAAGTTGGTAACCTGAGAAGCAGGTATATGTGTCTTATTACAGTGTGGAAAATTAAATTCAGAGAGGGAAGTTAAATGAACTTCCTGAGACTGAGTGAAAACGAATACATTTTTATGAAGTTATTCTAACTCATGATGACCACGTATGTTTCATTGTAGAGTTTTATTTCACTGACTTTCTATGGCTGCTTAGGAAGTAAATTGTCAGGACTTTCTTCCAAGGTGCCTCAGGGAGGACTTGACTATCCAGCCTTTTGATTAGCAGCAGAAAGGGAATTTCCTGGTGCACCAGTCATGCTGGGACTGATGACCTGTCTCCTGACTCAGTTCTCTTCCTTTCCACTCTTAAAGCTTATACTAGTATCAAAGATTAAAGTCTTATAAATATGAATGAAATAATATTTGTTCACATAGAACAATAAAAATTCACATAAAGTTAGAGTAGAAATGAATACTAACCTCTGTTAACCATCATTTATAAAATGGAAATAAAGTGATTTTTTTCATTACAAATACCTTTTTTTGGTTCACGTATAAAACAAAAAATATATATTCATTTAAATGTCCAAAGAGCACATTCTGCCAGCCAGCTTCCTGCCTGCACACAGCCTTTCTCAGTTCTTCCTTCTTTTAGTTACACATTTGCTACTATTATAGTTGTGACACTCACAATTAATCCTGTTAACAGTTATTCACAAGTGAATCATAAAATCCTATCACTGTCATCCCCCGTCCCTTTTTACCAGATCCATCTGGAGACGTGGGAAACTATTCAGGGGGGATTCTACATTACCCACCTCATTCTGACATGAAGCACATTCAGGAACGCTTATAAGCCAGGCACTTCATGACTTTATAGGCCCGCCTCCCATTTTTGGATAGCTAATGTCTAGATTTCTTGTCCTGATCAGGCCAGTACACTGAGTAAACAGGTTGTGTTCAATGATGTGAAGAACCCTTCCATTCCAGTTGAATTTTGAGTCACTGCATTCATAGGCAAAAGTCTAGTTCATAAAATTGTAAAGTGACTTTTTGAAAGTTGTGAAGAATGCTTTTTAAAAATTGTCACCTATCAGAGGTGGGGCTTAATGGCAGCTAGGGTGGAGGCACAGTGAAGTTTTCCGTGAGCAATACCACAGAATACTAGGCAAAGAAGATTCAGGGCAGAGCTCCAAAAATTGGAACCACAGAGATAAGAATATTTAAAAGTTGGAAGGCTTATAGCTAGGGGAACTTGTAGTGGAAGTAAGAAATCGTGTACTTTTGAATCTGCCGGGCTAAGTGGCCCAGAGCTGACCACTTGGGTGTGACCAAATGGCAAGGCCAAGTGGGGGAGCAGACACACTATGGAAAAACACCGTGGGATCCTCGGAGCAAAGGTGGACAATACACTTTGTCGGTTTTCTTTTCTTTTCTTTTTTTTTTTTTAATATCTATTTATTGGCCCCCACTGTTTGCAAACCTCCATTCTGGTGACTAGAGGTGGTGCCTGAGCAAGTGGACAATACCCACCCCACCACTAGTGGGTTCTTCTGCCGTGCACGTGCACATATACTATATACTCTCAGCCCAAGAGCCAGCCCTGAACTGTTTTTTTTTTAGTTTTTTTTTTTTTTAATACAGAAAAGGCCAGAACAAGGGGTGTGGAGAGGGAAAGAGAGTTTAAAAACAAAACAGACCAAAAGTTAAATTAAATCCTGAGGTACAGTATAACAACCAACAGTGGCATCTTGAGATCTATCAGACAGCTTTGAAGGCAAGAAGCTGAAAGAGGACACTAAAGTCATACTCATATTAGGCTATAGATTTTTTTCTCTTCTCTCCATCCTCTCCCTTTTCTGCAATTATAGACTACAGTAGCTAATCTAGTTTTTGTTGTTGTTATTGTTGGTTTTTGGTGCTTTTTTTTTTTCTTCTTCTTGTTTTGTTGCTGTTTTGCTGTTTTATGCTACCCCTTCCACCTTTGGGGGACTCTTTCTCTCCCTATATTACCCAAGAAGAGACAACTACTGCTGCCATACTGTCAAGCTACAATCACACTCTATAAAACACCAACATCCAGGCAAGAACCATTGCCAACTGGGGAGGCAGACCAGACAAACCATTACACCAAGGAGGCAGACAACACCTGTGAAAGTTACACTGAGTTAAGCAATAAGAAGAATGAAAAGGGAAGATCACATCTATCTGGAGGCAATCAGAAAGCAAAAAATACCAAAACACATACTCAATTAGCTATTAAGGCCACAGATAAACACTAAACAAGCAGATGACCATATCAACACATATCCAACAACAAGATAAAATGTCTGAGACAAATGACCTAGAGGTAGACCTGGTCTTCATTCTGGAAGGAGGGCAGGCCTTGGAAATGCCTTAGAAGGAATTCAGAAAAATGATTATAAAATGTTTCAAAACACTTTACAATGGAGTTGAGAAAAATAAGGAAGAAGTCAGGAAAGCGCTACAGGAACAATCAAATAAAATAGATACAGCATTGGAAACAATTCAAAACCTACAGAAAGAGGTCCACACGATCAATAATAGAATATCAGAAATGGAAAATACACTGAAAGGGCAAAGGAGTAGAATTGAAGAGATGGAAGGCAGAACCAGTGAGCTGGAAGACAAATCTCTCAATACCACTAAGATAGAAGAACAAACAGAGAAAAGGATAAAAAAAATCTGAAGAAGGTCTAAGATTCATGTTGGACAACATGAAGAGAAATAACTTAAGAATTATCAGTATTCCAGAACAAGAAAAATCACTCAACTCCACAGAGAAAATAGTTGAAGAACTTCTGGAAGAAAATTTCTCTAATGTCCTGAAAAGTGAAAAGATAAATATTCAAGAAGCTCAACAAACCCTATGAAGGACAGACCCCCAAAGAAAATCACTGAGACATATCATAATCAAGCTCTCCAAGATCAAAGATAAGGAGACACTCCTGAAAGCAGCTACAGAAAAGAGGAGGGTAACACACAAAAGCAAGCAAATCAGATTAAGCTCGGATCTCTCAGTAGAAACCATGCAAGCAAGAAGAAAATGGGGAGAAAGATATAAAACCCTGAAGGAAAAAACTGCCAACCAAGAATCCTTTATCCATCAAAGCTATCAATCAAATACGACAGTACAATCATAACATTCCAGGATGAACAAAAGCTAAGGGATTTTTCCAAAGCCAACCCTGCACTACAAAACAGTCTAAAGGGAGTTCTGTGGATTGAGAACTTACAAGAACAAACAACAACCAGGGATTGATATGCATGGCAGCACCTTCCAGAACTAAATCGACAGAAGGAAAAGTTGAGAACAGAACAAAATTATGAGAACAAACTCAGAGAATCTGGGAGGTCAGTCTATTATCAAAACAATTGCAATATAAGAGATGGTAAATACGTAGAAACAGAGATCCAAATGGTGAGAAGGCCAGGTAGATTACAGGATAAAATAGACTGCACTAAATGGAGGGAAATGTTAGTGGACTATCAGGTAAACTCAAAGAAAATTAACACTGCACAACATACCAAAAAAATGAAAATCCAAAAAGACCATGAAAACATTAAAACTATTAGGAAACTCACAAGAAAGAGCACAAAAAGCATGAACTCAACAAAGGAAGACAAAGTGAACAAAGAAAGCAGCAACACCACACACACACAAAAGCAAATATAATGGCAGCAATTAATCCATACTTATCGATAATTACACTGAATGTAAATGGATTAAATGCACCGGTTAAGAGATGGAGCGTGGCAGAATGCATAAGAAAACAAGATCCCTCAATATGCTATCTGCAAGAGACACATCTCACAGAGACAAAAACAGATTAAAAGTCAAAGAACGGAAAAAAATATGCCAAGCTAATTCCAATAATTGACTCCATCCGTGGAAAGAGAAGATGGAAAAGCTCCATATTGTCAGTGAAGACAAGGACAGGGGCAGACTGTGGAACAGACCATCTATTACTCATATGCAAATTCAAATTAAAGCTGAAGGAAATGAAAACAAGTCCACAAGAGCCAAAACATGACCTTGAGTTTATCCCTCCTGAATTTAGAGATCATCTGAAGAACAGATTTGATGAATTA
>NW_006408531.1:1750562-1752017 GCF_000296735.1 Chrysochloris asiatica | reverse complement strand
GCTTACAAGCGTTCAAGAGGGAGCCTAGATCCAAAGGGCATGGAGGAAGGTAGAATTTCCACTGAGTAGTATCCAATCTCTCTGGGTGGGGCTGATGAAAAGAGATGGGTATAGGTCTCTTGTGAATAGTGAATAATTGTTATCAGGACTGATTGTGAGGGTTGGAAATGTAAAGGTAGACATTTTGTAGCAAGGAGGGGAATTATTAACTTTGCAGTCTAGGAGCAGAGGTCCCTGGAACCATCAAGGGATAAGAGCGGAGAGCGGGACCCTACCCAGAGAAGCAGTAACACCAGAGATGGAGGCAGAGATGATGACGTGGAGCGATGGAGTGGCTGGGGACTTTAGATCCAGAGAGGGAGAGGGACTGTGTGCTGATGACAGGGTGGGTAGGCTTGCAGGGTATACCCTTTGGTTGGTTTATGATGCATGGAGGGGATTGTAACCATGGCAAGGAAATGATATCCGATATGATGAATATAAAGCTAATGTTCTCCCATGTAAACTCTCACACAATTCACAATAAAACATTAAAAAAAATAAAAAATTGTCACATATCTTATGGTTCAAACTGACTTGTGGTCCTGTGCATTATCCTGCAGAACCACACCAGGAGTCCTTTTAAAATTTAGTTCATCAAATTTATTTATTTAATATTGCCACTGGTGTTGCACTGTAGGTTAATGCGCTGCACTGCAGAGTCAGCTTGAACTGCAAGGTCAGTGGTTCAAGCTAACTAGCCACTCCTCAGGAACCCTATAAAAGTCACTATGGGTCGGAACTACTTGAAGGCACTTAACAACAAGAACAACACTTAAAAGATTGTGTTGCTAATTTCTGTGGCTTTTCTGGAATCCTGTGCTGTAAACAAGTAATTCAATTAATCATTTTATAGAACTTCTATCATATTTAATAGGACTGTTTTTATAATTTTTTAAAAAGTAATTTTAATATTGAATGAAGATTTTCCTGTAAAACTTGATTAAGAAACAAATGATGCTCTGAAATTGTTTATGAAAATAATTATAGACTGAAAATTGTGTAGTATAAAAAGTAAATATATTTTGCATATATATATCCAAAATTTTGTAGTATTAAAAAAATAAGTATATTTGGATGTATATAAAGGCACACTGATAGCATAGTGGTTACGAATTGGGCTGCTCACCTCAATGTCAGCAGTTCGAAACTACCAGCTGTTCTTCTGGAGAAAGAAGAGGCTTTCTGCTCCTGTAAAGATTTACAGCCTTGGAAACCCTGTACAGGGTCGCTATGAGTCGGAACAGACTCCACGGCACAAAATTACCACCACCACCATATATGTATATATATTATTAGTTGGAACTGCCAGCCTTAACAGCCCAAATCGACTTTTCAGTTTTCCCTCATTAGCCAACAGCGCCACACCAGAAGTCCATATGTGTACATATATATGTATGTGTGTGTATATATATG
>NW_006408531.1:1743784-1750462 GCF_000296735.1 Chrysochloris asiatica | reverse complement strand
GACTGCAAATTCAGTTTGAAATGCAATGTTGGTGGTTCCGGCTCACCAGTCCCTCCTTTGAAACCATATACAGGGTCGCTATGGGTTGCAAGTGATTCAACAGCACTCAATAACAACATATCTATATGTTAAATTCTCAAAAACTTGAAGCATAAAAAGTAGATATATTTTGGATATATATGTGTATGATTGTTAAGTGCCCTAGAGTCTGAACTCCAACAGTGATGTTATGTAGGGTTTCCGAGGCTTTAAAAAAATCTTTGTGGGAGTAGAAAGCTTCGTCTTTCTCCTCTCGGAGCCTTTGGTGAGCTCGAATCACCAACCTTGTGGTTCATAGTCCAGTGTTTATCATGTAAAACCACTGTGCTACCCATATATATATGTATAGATATGTGTGTATGGATATACTGTTGGTAAGTGCTGTAGAGTCCGTTCTGGTTCATAGCAATCCTGTGTAGGATTTCCGAGGATCAGCTGGTGAGTGTGAACCACCAACCTTGTGGTTCAAACTTACCTTTTGGTCCATTGCTTGTCCTACAGTGCCACACCAGGACTCTGTATGCGTATGTATGTATGTATGTATGTATGTATGTATATATATGTATATGGCGTTCTGGAGGAGCTATAACATAGCTTTTGACTGCTAACCATGAATTTGGCAGTTCAAATTAACCTAGCTGCTCCTTGGAAACCCAGTACAGGGTCACTGTGAGTTGGAACCGACTCAACAGTACTTAACAACAGCACATATATATTTAATTCTTATAGTTTTCCAAAATAAAACCACAATGAAAGAGCAAGAATTTGAAATCAAACGTTGAAAGATGGCATTCAAGTTGTGCCACTTTCTAACTATTTCACATACTATGAGATAGCCATCTAAACTCTACGGACATTAGTTTTTGTCACTTATAAAATTATAGGATTAAACCTATAAAACCAAACCCGTTGCCATTGGTTCAATTCTGATTTATAGCGACCCTCTAGGACAAAGTGGAACTGCCCCATAGGGTTTCCAAGGCTGTTAATCTTTAAGGATGCAGACTGCCACATCTTTCTTTCTTGGAATTGCTGGTGGGTTCAAACAGCTCAACTTTCAGTTAGCATCTTACCACTCAACCACTGTGCCACGGGAGCTACTTGCTATAGGTTTAGGCTAAATTATTTTAAAGAAAACTTTTATAAAAATATATTTCATAATTTCTCCTCTATCATAAAAAAACACTCAATGTCATAGATTTCTATAAAGATCTTGAAAACGATCTTTTCTGACTGTATTGACAAAGGAAATTTCCTTTCTTTCCTAGAAACTTGGAGAGCGTTGGACAGCAGTATGCCGTTGGACCGAAGAACGTTGGAATAAGTTACAAGAAATCAATATACTTTGGCAAGAATTATTGGAAGAACAGGTATGAAACTATTATCTATAATGGGCAAACTAATGGTAAAATACAATCCAACTTTAATTATGATGTTAGAATAAAGTTTCTTTGACTACTTTTCCTTAAAAGGAAAACACATAGGTAATTATCATTTAAAAAATCATATTTCTATCCATTTTATCATTGTTTATACAGTTAAGTCATAGAAATAATGATACTCGCTCCATCATGCTAGTGATTGAACCTGTATTCATTATTTATAATGTTAATACTTATGCTATTTTCATGATTTGTTCGGCCCTATAATTATTGGATTTGTGTTTGATAATGTGTTTGGACTTGTATCAAAACAGTACCTAGCCAAAGGTTTTTACTCAGTCAATAAATTAATCCACTTAATGCATTGTGAACTTTAAACCACATGGATTTTTCTTGATTTTAACTAGGATAAATATGAAATTAATGAAAAACTATTTTTCAGTAAGCTATTGATTTAACAATTTGTTAGTAGTACATATTTTCCACTAAGGGTCACTGTAATAAATTAACCTGGGCCGCAAAGCTACGACCCTAATTTTCCAGTTAATTTGCTTACCCTCTACCCGTCCAGAAAAGCAACTCTCAAAGCAGAACACAAATAAGCAAAAATCTGCTCTCAAGACTCCAAACAGTTGTGGTTTAGAAATTAAAAGATACTCTGTTCCCACATCTCACAGTGTCCAATTTGAGTCTTAGACATTTTATTTCCATCCACAAAAGGAAATTATATTCTTCTCAGAGAAAAAAAAAGAAAAAGAAATGATATTCTTTTCAGAGGAAGTAGGATACTTTGTGGTTTATTAAACATTGGGAGTAATGGCACATCTAAACAAGTAGGTTGAAATATTTGTCCAAGTATAAATTGTTAATTACTTCCTGCCCTATTCTCTGGTATGAATTTTCTTATTAACAATTATGTAATGGACCGGATTTTGATTTCTGAAGTATTTACATTTCACTGTAGAGATATTTATATTTATTTGGACTCTTGTTTGCAGTCTAATATCTTTTTTTTGCTAGTGTTAGCGCTTTCTATTTGTGCATATCTTATCAGCCATACTAGACTGAGGGCAGGATCCATATTTATCTTTGATTTTTAAAAAATCTTAATTTTTTTCTTGATGGAGTATAGAGTATAATGGAGTTGTTTTTAAATAACTTGATGCAACAATCAGAGAAATAATTCATTCCATTGCAAACACAAAACCTAAACTTTCCCCTCAATTATATAAATAGCTCTGGTAGCATAGTGGTTACAAATAGGGCTGTGAACCGCAGGACAAGGATGAGGCTTTCTGCTCCCATAAAGATTTACAGCCTCGGAAACCTTGTACAGGGTTGCTATGAGTTGGAACCGACTCCATGGCACATAACCACTACCACCATATAGGAAAGCATTTCTGAGGTAGATACTACATTTTGGGATGAATTATCTCACTTGTTTTCTACTCCTCCATTGGAGTTTTCTATATATCACCAGTATCTTAAAACCATATCTGTGTCTTGTCCTAAGTGTTATTGAATAGATTCCAACTCATAGTGACTCTGAATAGGGTTTCCAAGGCATGGCAGGTGAGTTAGAACTGCCTACCTTGCAGTTCAAACCATCTTGCAGTCTAGTGCTTTATCCCTTAGTGCCACACCAGGGCTCCATATCAGTGTCTAAGAAGTTTTTGTTGTTAAGTGCCGTCGAATCAATCCTGACCCATAGTGACCCTGTGTAGGGTTTCCAAGGAGCTGCTGGTGAGCTTGAACCGTCGATCAAGTAGTTCAAACCTCCTTTGCAGTCCAGCATGTTAATCCACAGTGCCACACCAGAACTCCAAGGAAGTTTAAATGCCTTTATATTAGCCTTGGACCATACTGGAACCTCCTTTATTCATAAAGAAACCTAAACTGACTCCATTGATGCTGAATTAGTTGTGAGTAGAACATTTCCCAAGGAGCTCTGGTAGCGTAGTGGTTACGAATCGGGCTGCAAACCTTAAGGTCAGCGGTTCGAAACTACCAGCCGCTCCGTGGGAGAAAGATGAGGCTTTCTACTGCCGTAAAGATTTACACCCTCGGAAACCCTATACAGGGTCGCTATCGGTCAGAACTGACTCGACGACACTTAACAACAACAACAGACTGTTTCCCAGAAGCACTGCACTCACAGGATTTTCATAGGACGTAGGGAGTTGTTCTCCAACCTTACTCAATAATATAGTTTTCCTGGATGATGCTGTGGAATCTTTGATATCTCTCTCACCTTACTCCGTATAATGAGGGCCTGGGACAAGGTAATATCTGAACGTTCTTCTGCCTCTAAACCCATGTTGTTGAGTCTATTCTGACTCATAAGGACTAGGACAGAATGGAACTGTACCACTGAATTTCCAAGACTGCGATCTTCACGTGAGAGCGCAGACTACCATATCTTTCTGCTGATGGATGTGGACTGTAGCTATTTTGGTTAGTGGCCAAGCACTTAACCTCTAAGCCAGCGGGGCTCTCCTGCCTCTCGAGAGTACTATGGTTTTTAGAAGGAACCTTCTGAATCACACTCTTGCCTGGGAATTACGCTTAGTTTATTCAGGTGTAGGACTAATGTTATCCAATTAGGATAATGTTTTAAAGGAAGTTGCCTTTCTGGGTCATAGTTGCCTCAGACTTTGACATCTGAGGTGCTTCTTATCCCCAGGTAAAGTGAAATCTTTAGCAAAATATAGGTTAGAGATTTATAATCTTGGTTAAAATGAATTGCTTAATAATTCCCCAAATAATTTTCTAAGTTTTCCTATTATCTTGCTTGCTTTCAGTGCTTGCTGAAAGCTTGGCTAACTGAAAAAGAAGAGGCTTTAAATAAAGTCCAGACGAATAACTTCAAAGACCAAAAGGAACTAAGTGTCAGTGTTCGACGACTAGCTGTAAGTGATGTCTTTGCCAGTGTCCATGGTGTAAGCTTGTGATTTTTAGTGTTTAAATGGCATTTATAGAACTTGGTTAATACAGAGCTTGTATCAGTACCTAACTAACACAAGAATGATGCCGGGCAAAGATGTAGAACTATTAGGACTGTAATAGTTGAGTATTAGGGAACTGCATGTCCTGTTAATTTTTATAAAATTTAATGTGAATGTCACTATAACATATGCATGTTTATATTTCCATTGGGGAATATGAAGATAAATTAAAGGGAAGTCACCTAATCAATTTCTGAAATACTAGATTTTGAAGGAAGACATGGAAATGAAGCGTCAAGCACTGAATCAGTTGAGTGAGATTGGACAGGATGTGAGTCAGTTACTTGATAACCCCAAGGCATCTAAGAAAATCAACAGAGATTCGGAGGAGCTGACTCAGAGATGGGACTCTCTGGTTCAGAGACTAGAAGATTCCTCCAATCAGGTACCTTTTGATTTGAATAATATGTCGTGCCATTGTCTAGAAATTTAAATTGAAATGCTTAGGCTGGTTTTAGAAATTATGAAATAAAAGATTGGTTCTTATACCTGCTTTATGGAGACACTGAAAACTTGAGATGTAAAAATCTTCTTTAGTTTCCTAAAATAAATCTAAAATGTACTAGTATCTAGGAATTTAATCCTTGCAATTGCATCCATTTTCTAGGGCTTCCATAACAAAGTCTCACATAGCTTGCGGCTTTATACAGCTGAAATGTATTTTCTCACACTGATGGAGACACACAAGTTTGAGATCAGGGTGTTGGTAGGACCATGTGCTCTCAGCACTCTAGAAAGATCCCTTCTTGTCTTTTTCCACTTTTAGTAGCTCCAGGTGTTCCATGGCTTGTGGCAGCCTAACTATCATTTCTGCCTCCCTCTTGACATAGCTGTCTTCCTTCCCGCCGTGTCTGTGTCTCGTCTTCTCTTTTTCTAAGGACACAGCTCACTCCACTATGACCTCATGTTAACTAATGACATCTGCGAAGCCCTACCGCCGAGGGGCACCATGTCTTTTTGTGGAACACAATTCTACCTATAACAGTTAATGATAACAATTACACATTGTATCTATTATTTATGAATCTTGAAAAAATATATTAGTTGATGAAAATAACATATTGGTTTGTACATGAAGGTTCATAGCAGTATTATTTCATAATGGCCATCAACTAAACAGTCCAAATGCCCATTAACTGAAGAATGGATAAACAAAATGTGGTATTGTCCTTAAAATGGGATATTGTTCAGCAAGAAAAAAGAATGAAATACTGATACTTGCTACAGCTTATATGAACCTTGAAAGTATCATGCTAGGTGAAAGGAACAAAAGGTTACAGTATTTTTGCAAATAACACCCATGTAGATAATGCACACACACATAAATAATGTGCATAGCATGCATAGGGGAGGGTGTTATATGGTTGGGGGAAAAGCATATGGTGTATGTATTATTTATATGAATATATGGTACATGTTATGTGATTCCACTTACATGAAATGTCTCAAATCAGCAAATCCATAGAGATAGAAAGTTGATTTGAAATTGCCAGGGGTTGGGAAGTATCAGAAATGGGGAGCAATTGCTAATGGGTAACGGGGTTCCCTTTGGGGATGACAATATTTGGAATTATCTTGAGGTGATGATTGCAGTTGTGCGCTTTCAAAGGAAGATAGTGTGACATGTGAATTACATTCCAAAACAGTTGTCATAAAAACATAGACAACTTTGGGTGAATTTTGTTTCAGGTGACTCAAGCTGTAGCAAAGCTGGGGATGTCCCAAATTCCTCAGAAGGATCTTTTGGACACTGTTCGTGTAAAAGAACAAGTAACTATGAAAAAGTCTAAGCAAGAGCTGCCTCCTCCTCCTCCCCCTAAGAAGAGACAGATCCATGTGGATATCGAAGCGAAGAAAAAGTGAGAGCGGATACAGAATTTTCCAAATTCAATATTGCTCATAGTGTGTTCTATAGTTGGTGCTTGTTTTTCACTGCTCTCTAATCATATGCAAATATAAATACAGCTGTCATAATGAAAATCCAGCATTAAACTACTCTACTAACCAAGAGTCTACTGAATATTCTGCTTCCTAGTTGCTAAGCATCTGAATTGCCTTGGATAGTTTTATTTAGCCTGTGTTCAGCTTGGAGAACTGAGTGATGGAACATTTCTTTCTTCCTTTTCCATTTAACCTGTGATGGTACATCCAGTGTGATACCTCATTTAGTCTTGGTTTATAACTCACAGCTCTGACAATTCCGCTTTAGATTGTTCCCCTTATTCTCTGTCAATCTTCCTCTTCTCACCATT
>NW_006408531.1:1743081-1743632 GCF_000296735.1 Chrysochloris asiatica | reverse complement strand
GCCATGGGCTGCCAAAAGAACCAATAGATCTGTTTTGGAAGAAGTGCAGCCAGGGTGCTCCTTAGAGGCCAAGATGGCTAAACTTCGTCTCTCATACTTTGGACATATTGTCAGGAGGGAACAGTAGCTGGAGAAGGATATCATGCTTGGTAAGATAAAGGATCGGAGAAAAAGAGGAAGACCCCCAACAAGATGGATTGGCCAGGTGGCATCATTGATGGACTCAAGTGTGGCAGCGGTCGTGAGGTTGGCCCAGGATCGCACATTGTTTCGTTCTGCGGTGCATGGGATCGCTATGAGTCGGTTCCGACTCGATGGCACCTGACAACAAAATGTATACTAAAAATTTCAGTGTACAGCTTTTGTTTAAGATGCAAATTGTGCTTTGATCATTAACTAAAACAAATCCAGCCTATAATATCTCAGACTTAGAAAAGGATGATGTAAATTTTTAAAAATTGTTTTATTATTAACGTTGTGATAGTTTACATGGGAGAACATTAGCATTACATTCATCCTATTGTTTATCGCTACCTTGCCATGGTTACAAT
>NW_006408531.1:1735857-1742981 GCF_000296735.1 Chrysochloris asiatica | reverse complement strand
TTCATTCTTTTTTTTTTATGATTTCATATGTTATTTCACTTTTCAGATTCTTTAACATTTTTTTTTTTGGTTTATAAGATGCATTTTTGGCATAAAACGTTTTTGTCTTAATAATTGATAAGAAGACTCAGACTTTTTATAATAGGAATAATAAATAACAGTTAATGTAAGAGGGGGCTTCATAAAGTTCATAAAAATATGTCATTATCTTCCAATTTCATTTTTTCCATGAACTTTTTGAAGTCCCCTCATGTCCTGGTATGGCACTGTAGTATAAGCACTGGACTGCTAACTGCAAGGTTGGCCGTTCAAACCCCACCAGCTGCTCTTCGGAAACCCTACACAGGATTGCTAAGAGTCAGAATGGAGT
The DNA here is from genome assembly GCF_000296735.1 of Chrysochloris asiatica. NCBI lineage: Eukaryota > Metazoa > Chordata > Mammalia > Afrosoricida > Chrysochloridae > Chrysochloris > Chrysochloris asiatica. The sequence continues at coordinate 1,742,611 of NW_006408531.1, read as the reverse complement.
CGGTGGTACACACCAAGAACAGTGTCAGGTAGCCTGTTAGGTTTCACTGTGTGCTGGCGCTGTGGGTTCATGTGCCAGACTGCAAAACCATTTGAACTGCAAGGTCAGCAATTCAATCTCACCAGTTGCTCCTCGGAAACCCTATGTAGGGTCATTATGGGTCGGAACCGACTTGATGGCACTTCACAACAACAACATACCTGTAAATCCTCCAAATGGCCCTTGACTCAACTATTATTCTCCCTGTTTTCTAGTAGACGAAGCCTTGGTAGCAGTGGTTAACTGCTCTCTGCTGCTAACCTCAAGTTTGGCAGTTGGAACCCATTAGCTGCTATCCGGGTTAAAGATGTGGCTTTCAACTTCCGTAAAGATTACAGTCTTGGAAACACTATGGGGCAGTTCTACTGTCCTGTGGGCCTCTGTGAGTCTGAATTGACTTGACAGCAATGTGATTTTTTGTTTTTTTAAACAGTAGAATCCCAGTTCTTGGGTCAATGGGTAATTCCTTTGGACCTGAATTAAAGTAATATGCTTTCTCCAATTTAGCTCTTGTTAGACCAAGAAGGATTCTGCCTTTCCCAGACAGTTTTCATTTTGGTAATGAACATCCATCTCCTGGCAGAGCCAAGGCCCTGTGTAGCTTTGCAGCCACCAGCTGTGCAGCCTCTGTCTGTAGAGCCAGGGCAATCAAGGAGGAAGCTGCTTCTGATGTCAATGATGGAGCGGCATCCTGTTCTCCAGTATGTTGTGGTCTGCCAGGCACGGCACTGTGCATAGTTCTCCAGTACTGACATTGTGTGTTTGGAAGCATGGACGTTTGTCAAGACTTGGGTGCATAATTGTAAATCTTAATTTCAACACAATTGTGTTGTACAGGGTGGATTCTGCTGGTAGGAATAGAATGCCTTACCCAGTGAGGTTACTTGTTGTCTCATGTTTAGAGAAGTCTAGAGGTAGGACACTTTTAGTGGGATGGTGTGGCTCCACTCTCTCGCCATCTTTGGCCTCAGCCATCCTCAGCTTGCTGCTGCAGCCGTTAGCATGACCTCCTTACAGAACCTGGTTTGTAGGCAGGAAGGGCAGTTTTCCCATGTTTGTCTTCCTTTGTTATCAGGGAGAATGGTCTTCCCCAGAAGTCCTCAGCAAGTTTGGCCTTTGCGCTCACTGGCTTGGATTCACTCACTTGTGCTTGCTCTGGGTACAGGGCCTGTTGAAAGTCTCTGGCCTTTTCAGTGTCTGTAGTTGTGATTTGGAGTCCTGGTGTGGTGCTGTGGGCTAATGTGCTGAACTGCAAAGTCGGTATGAACCAAAAGGTAGGCAGTTCAAGCTCACCAGCCACTCCTTGGAAACACTATACAGGGTCACTATGGGTCGGAACCAGACTCGATGACACTTAGCAATAACAATAGTTGAGATTTGGAGAACTTGGATAGCTAGGGAGAAGTGTGTGTGTGTGTGTGTGTGTATGATTTGTCTGTTGGGTGAGTGTCACAGTCATTAAGTCTGTAGCTAAGATTTCTTCCCTTAATTCCTGGACAGAGATTTGAGTACCTTAGTTCATTGTAGTTAAAGACAATTTGGTCTCATTTATATATAGATTGTTTTTTTATGCAGCCAAACTCTGTCCCTTCCAATTCAACATTTGCATGCTAGTTTTGCTTTCGGGAGCACTACAGAGTCACATCACCTCATGTTTATGGAACCGCTCTGGTATTTGACAAGAGCTTTCATTATCCAAATGATCCCTGGTGGTGCAGTGGTTAAGCATTCGGCTGCTAATCGCCAGGTCTGCGGTTCAAACATCCCAGCTGTTCCATGGGAAAGAGATGAGGTTATCTGCTCCCCTACAGATTCATAGTATTGGAAACCCAAAGGAGAACCTATGTTCTGTCTGATATGATCGCTATGAATTGCAATTTACTCCATAGCTGTGGGTTTGGGTTTTAGGTTCCTATTCCAATTTCTATTGCCCTAAAATCCGGAGCTTGTTCTTAACCATGGTTAGCAATGTGATGTGGTTTCCAGACTCATATCTTCATGCTGCTGCAGAAATCAATATTATTTTCTTAAAATGGACTGCTCACCAAATGGTGGTGAGCTACAAATAGCTGCTTAACACAGTACCTCGCTTATCATGCATACTTAATAACTGGTGTCTTACTTGCCTTTTCCTTCTATTGGTGTTGCTGGGGCTTGTTTTATGAGCTCAGGGTATAGAAGACCACTCATTTCCTCTAACCTGGATATCTGTTAATGCAGCCTGACATCATTGATACTTTGTAGCTGCTTCATCACTCCTGGCTCATATTAAAGCCAGAAATCGACCAAGTCTCCAAGGTCACTTCAAATACTTGATATCTGGGTGGAGTGCTTCATCTTGGAAGATTAAGTAGAAATCTGCTTTTAACGTTTGTGTGCTCCTCTGACCCCTGAGTGTTTACTCTGGTAGCTAGAGTGTCACAAAACCCCTCATCTGTTCCAAGGAAAATTTCCCTTGATGAAAAGACAAATATCCATTGTAGACTAAGAACATTTGAGGTGATGAGTCTGAAAAGAATCCCCACCGTCCACCAATGCAGCTTAAAGTACACAGAAGTTCTTTTGAGAAATCTTTGTGTAGGATATGACTAAGAGGGCAGATTGCTTGGGTTCAAATCTAAGCTCTGTCATTTATTGTCTTTGTGTTAATGAGAAGTTATTTAAAACCTTTATGACCTCAATCCCTTCATCTTCAAAATAGAATAGGATAAAATCCTTTGGGTTGTTGTGAGAATTCCCTGAGTTCATCATATAAATAAACCACTTAGAAAAGGACTGGCATATGGGCAATAAGGAGCTCTGGTGGTGTAATGGTTAAATGTTCTGTTGTAAAACGAGAGGTCGATGATTCTAACTCACGAGCTGTTCCACTGGAGAAAGACACGGCGCTCTGTCTCCTTGAAGGCCACAACGTTGGAAACCGTAGATAGGAGTTGTATTCTGTTCTATAAGGCTGCTGCTGTGAGTTGGAATTAACTTTATGTTTAAAATGTTTCAAAGTCTTTTTTGTCTCTCAGTTACTCATTGATTAAGCCCAGACTCCTTAGTGTGTTCATGGCCACACTGGTGCTTCTTGCTTAGTCCCTACTATCCAGCAACCTCCAAATGCTTGTGTTTTATAAAATGTAGTCATCTTTCCTTTGAATTCCCTTTGCCAAGAAAATTCTTCATAATACTGTTCCTCTTCTCTAGGAAACAGTTTCTTCCTGATTGGATTAGGAGTACACCTTCTGAATTCCTGATTTTGTTGTTGTTGTTATGTGCCGTGGAGTTGGTTATGACTCATGGCGACCCTGTACAGGGTTTCCGAGGCTGTAAATCTTTGTGCGAGCAGAAATTCTCATCTTTCTTCCATGGAACAGCTGGTAGTTTCAAATTGCTGACCCTGAGGTTAGCAGCCTGATTCGTAACCACTACGCTATTAGAGCTCCTTGAATTCCTGATTTTAGTACCTAGTAAATGCTTTAGTTGGAGTCCTGGTGTGGTGCTGTGGGTTAATGCGCCAGACTGCAAAGCCATTTGAACTGTAAGGTTGGCAGTTCAAGCTCACCAGTCACTCCTTGGAAACCCTACACAGGGTCACTAAGTGTCAGAACCGACTCAAAGGCACTTAACAACAACAACAAAAAACTCTTTAGTTATTGCCTTTTATTTTCTGTAGCCTTTGCTAGACGACAACTCCTTGGAGATTATCATTGTTTCTAGCTCTTTTTCATGTCATAAACCCAGCCCTGGCATATAGTAGACTTACTCATTACAGGTTGAATGGAAGAATAAATTAACTTTAGGAATGTCTCTACTTGTTCTTTTTCTTATCAAATCTAGTTTTCGTGGTCCATATGAGTTTGTGAAAATTGAAATGATTTTTAAATGCAGTTCATAAAATTTTATTTAATTATATGTTAACATTATACTATTATTACTCTTTAGATTTTGAGTCATACAGTCTTATATTGCAGTATTTTGTGTGGTTTCTCTATTTCTGGGTTACCATTTTGGGAATGTTTCAAAACACATACCTGATGGATATTTTTCTTGGTTCTTGATGACAAGTGAAATAATTTGTTGTTTCAAGTGCTATCGAGTTGGTTCCGACTCATAGCGCCCCTGTCTATAGGAGATTAATGCCGATGGTAACATCTGAATCTTAAATCAGGTTTGATGCTGTAAGTGCAGAGCTGCTGAATTGGATTTTCAAATCAAAGACTGCCATTCAGAGCACAGAGATAAAAGACTTCAAGAAGATGCAAGAGACTTCAGAAATGAGAAAGAAGCTGAAGGTAAAAACAGTTATATCGTACTGAATAAAATATTTTATCAGGATACATTTGCTATTGGCCTAGAGATGTGATGGGGTCTAAAAACTTCCAGCAAAATAAATGTGGCCATGAGGTAGCTTTTAGAACACTGCAGTAAATTTCAAATTGATCTGAGCTGGGTATCATAGGATTCCTTAGGGAAGAACATATTTTCCCCTCCTTAGCCAATGAAATGTGCAGGAAGGAACACTTTCTGAGGTGATCCAGTTATTGTTTTCAGATAGACTAACTCTACCTTAATCTGGTATCTAATAATTTATGAATTTGTGTATGCCAAAGATATTTTGTTTTTTTAATATAATGAACTATTTCAAATCTCAAAATGATTCCAGTACATTCTCTTTAAGAATAGACACAGTTCTACTGTGACACACTTGAGATCACCATGAGTTTGGGTTTTGGTTTTATGTGCACCATACCAGTTAATTCTCAAAATCTTGGGTTTGGGTACTAGGAAGTGTGGGGAATCTTAGCTCTGCGGCATAGTAACCTTCTGTGTGTTACTGAAAACGACAAGAGAGTGTAATGCCATTATGTTGGTGAGACTCGCTAAGGCACTTGTCCTCCTTTCTTGATATTTTTGGATTCCTTGTAAAATCTCTTCTGACTTCTGTATCAGCAGTGGAGTTTGTTTTTTAAAGAATTTGGAGGACAGCTGGAAAACACAAGATGTGCACAAATTATCTGTGATGTGAGTAAGGAAGTAGTAGCTGTCAGAGGACTTGAGAGGAGACACGGATTGTACTTTTCTCTGAAGTCCAGGGGGCTAGGAGGTGCTGAGCTGGTCCTTCCAGCTGCGAGGAAGGACACACCAGGCAGGGGAATCCCAGAGCAGAGGCATGGAGATGAGCAAGTGTAGTGTGATCTCAGAAGCAAATATTTTGTTTAGAGCTAGGTGTGTGTGTAAAAATAATAGAAGGGTTGGAAAGGTGATGATTGCAGGTCATGGCCTGGCTGAGTTTAAATATTCAGATGCGAAGCTTAAATTGATTTCTGCCTTATCATTCCAGTAGTACTGCTCCTAGAATCCTGGTGTGGTGCTGTAGGATAAGCACTTGACCACAAGGTCGGTTTAAATCACAAGGTTCAAACTTACCAGCTGCTCCTCGGAAACCCTATACGGGGTTGCTATGAGTTGGAACCAACTCCACAGAACTTAAGAACAACAGTAACTACTACTCCCGTTGAGTCCATCACTGTCACTAGGCTTCCAGCTCCAAAGAGCGTATTTCAGTCTCATCAGCCTGCTCTCTTTCCCTGTCTGCTTTGCCCTTCTTTAATCCTCAGTGACCAGGGTGATCTGCCTGAACTCTAAGTCTAATCAGGTGCTGCCTTTTTTTCTTTAAATTGTGGCAAAATAGACATAAACCCTATTTATCATTTTATTCATTTCTAAACATATATCCCAGCAGCATCAAGTACATTCATGATGTTGTATAACCATTATCACTATCTGCTTCTGGCATGCATTAAGTTATGGCTTGTTGAGTACAGAGTTTCTCTTTGGGGTGATGAAAAAATTCTGGAGAAACTTCACACTGTTATTTTATATGCTAGGATAAGTAAAAAATTATTGCTACAAGGAGTGCAGTTCATGCATGCATGGATTTCTTCAAAACAAAACATGTTTAAACATGTCTCTGCGATCAGTGGATGGCTCCAGACAAATTCTCCTAAGTAATGGACTTGTCGCATTAGGGTACCTTCAAGGGGATTTGTTGGGCCAGTTACATCCAAGGCCAGTAGAGAGGTCAGCTTAGGAAGTTTTTGTGACATTCTTGAGATTCCATAGGGGTAATCTTGATAGATTTTCACTTGGGAAATAGGACAATCATGGAAGCTTATTAGGAAGAAAATTTAAGAAAACTGAAGACTTCATGGGTTAGGAAAATGCCAGGAAATTTGCACCAGGGATTTTTTTCCTATCATGACAATGCACCTACTCAAGGATTTCTTTGGGAAACGAACTCATCCATCCTACAGCTCTGATTTTGTCTCTTCACACTTCTTTTTGTTCCTAAAACTCAAAGAACTTTTAAAGGGAACACAATTTGAGTGCCTGGAGGATGCCCAAATTGCTGTTTTGATGTGGCTAAATCAAAAAGTACAGAATTTTTCAGGAAGGGCTAAAGAGATGAAAGTTCACTACCTTCAGAAGTAGAACTTATGGAGGATGTGTTGAGAAACAATAGCTTCGAATCTAAATAGTTTTGTTTAATAAAATTTCTGTGATTGCATACAATACACAATGTTACCCTTGTCCTCAGACTGTACATGTGAACAGAAATCCTAGAACCAAAATGTTAATGTTAACTGCTTCCCTTCATACTTAATAGTATAGAATTATTTTTTTCTCCTAAAAGAAACTCAAGTTATATAGTCATTATAGGGTTTTT
>NW_006408531.1:1727710-1732542 GCF_000296735.1 Chrysochloris asiatica | reverse complement strand
CGGGTATTCTGTGTTGTTGTTGGCGGAGCTCTCTGCTATTTGTCCACCCGATCCGCCATCTTGTTTGTTCTCTCCGAGTCATTATAGGTTTTGCACCATTGATTGATCAAATGATTTATTCATCTCTGATGTTCTGGAGAAGAGACTGGAAATGCACAGATCTTTTTTTGAAATGTACAGTTTTGTCTTGTATTAGTTCCCTATATAAACTTTTACTGAATTGCCTAAAGTGAATGTGGGAGAAACATTAGAGATAAAAACTTAAAATATTATCAACATTATATTGAGGATAAAGTTTACAATATCCTAATATTGGGGCTTTTTTTCTCTCTCTCCAGAGATTAGAAAAAGAACAAACAGAAAGAAGCCCCAAACTAGAAGAATTAAGCCAAACTGGACAAATCATTTTGGAGCAAACGATAAAAGGTAAGGCCCTTAATTTAAAAAATAAAGTTGAGTAACATTTACAATTTGAAAAAAAAAAGAATATTTATTTAAATACATCCATGAGGTCTATAGGCGGAAGATTTGATGATCTGCTCCAGCAAGATCACAGCCAAGAAAATCCGTGGGGCATTTCTCCTCTGTGACGTGGGTTACCACGAGTCGGAGTTGAGTAGACGGCACCCAACAACAGCAACCTTCTCTTTGTTTATATTACATAATTAGGTACCAGTGAGTCAGTTTCTACTCAGAGCAACCCTTCGTACACTATTCAACATGGCCGCTCTTGCCCCATCCTCACAACTGTTCCGGTGTTTGAGTGCATTGTGGCAGCCATTGTGTCAGTCCATCTTGTTGATGTTTCTGACACTCTGCTTTACCAAGCCTGGTGCCCTTTTCCAAAGACTGGCCTTCCCTGATAACATGCCTAAAGTATGTGAGATGAAGTCTCACTGCCTCATTTCTAAGGAACTTTCTGGCAATCCAAGACAGATTTGTTCATTCTCTTGGCAGTCTATAATATATATTCTGTATTCTTTGCCAACCCCATAATTCCAAGTTACCAATTCTTCTTTAGTCTTCCTTATTCATTGCCCTCCTTCCACATGCATATAGGGCGATTGAAAAATACCATGGATTGGATCATGCACAACTTAATCTTCGAGGTGATATCTTTGCTTTTTAATACTTTGAAGAGATCTTTTGCAGCATATTTGCCCAGTGTGATACATCCTTTGATTTATTGTGTGCTGCTTCCATGATCATTGATTGTGGATCTAAGTGTGTTGACAACTTCAATATTTTCTCCATTTATCATGATGTAGCTTAGTGTTCCAATTATGAAGATTTTTGTTTTCTTTATGTTGAAGTGCTGTGAAGGCTAGTCTTTGGTCTTTTAGCCTTCACTTCCAGCAAGCAAAAGAGTAGCTTCTGTATGTCTTAGGTTGTTTATGAGTCTTTCTCTAATTCTTCTTTGTATAGGGTGGCTTCTCAGATTATTTGCTCAGCATATAGATTGAATGAGTGAAAGGACACCACCTTCTTGCACATGTTTCCTGATTTTAGATCATGCGCAATCCCCTTGTTCTGTTGGAACAACTGTTTGTAGAGGATCCACATGAGCACTAATAAATGTTCTGAAATTCTCATCCTTCACAATGTTATTTATAATTTTTATGTTCCATATACTGAATGCCCTTGCAGAGTCTATAAAACTCTTTGCTAGAAAAGTGCTTGCCACTCCTTATATTTTGTTTTTTACACAGCAGAATCTTTTCTGTCAAGTGGAATCTTATGTAGAGAATGGTTATATAAAATGGTTCAAGCACATAAAACTCTAATTTTTGTTTTATATCTATCGATCATGCTGTAGAATCCATTTCCCCAGAAAGTTCTCTGGTGTCCTGTTCTGGTCAGTCACCCTTCCCCACCCTCCAAAAACCACTGTTCTTCTTCTTCTTTTAAACCTTACGTGACTTTATAGACTTTAAAGACTTACAGCCTTTTAAAAATTGGCATGTGTTAGGAAAATGTGATAAGAAGGCACACCAGTGTATGCCTATTTATTTTTAAATTACACAAATGAACGATTGCCAATTTTATTATAAATTCTAAGAAAAGCTGAATCTCCTTCTTTTTTAAAAAACAAGATAAATAGAAATATTATCTAGAAAGTCACTTTAAGGAACTGTTTGTGTTATTCCTTGGTGTAGTCTCCCTGCATTGAGATTATTCCCTCAAGTATGAGTATGAAGAGACCCACAGACTCTCAGTGAGATTGTAACTTCTCTTGAGATGTTGAATCTTCCAATAAGTTTAGTATATTGCTCACTGTATTCCTGCCAGTTGCATTTGTAGACCTTTACTTGTAACCTCAACTTTGTAGAGACCTTGGAACTCATTTTTATCTCATGAGAATGTGGGGTAATTTCCTGAGTCTTCTCACTGACTTGATCACTTTTTTCTCTGCAAACATTTCGTAGTTGTGAGAGAATGAGTATGGGAGGAAGAAGCTAAAGAGAAGTGGTGTTACAGTGAGAAGAGAAGCACACAGGGAAACCTGAGGATTTGATTTTTCCTGTCCTCTTTTAGTTTTGTGTCCTTGGGCAAGTCACATAATCCCACTGTTTATGTGTTTCTTCCTCTCGAAAGTGAGGAACTACACTAGCTGAGTATAGCTTTTGCTGTATAAACTATTATTTTGAGTAGATAGGACCTAAAATATGTCAGGGAATTGAGTTCATGTTAAAGTGATGCTTACAAAAGAGCAAGTGTAATGTTGGGGAGTATGTAACATGTGGTTTTCTAATGTGGTAATAAAGCCATCTGTTTGTGACCAAATGTGCATCTGCTAATTTCACAGGAAGCCTTTTAGATTTTTCATCACCATTTTTTTCTTATTTGATCTTTGGCTGGCAGGACTAAAATGCACTCATTAGAGAACTCTGACTCTATAGAAAAGACATACCGTTATTAAACATTCAGGATGTATGCATAGGAAAGTGGGCAATGGAGGCGTGGATCTGAATAGAGTGAATTGTTAGACAGCATTTATCCAAGAAAGTCTCTTAAAAAATAAAGTCCACAACAGCAGCAAGAACAACAGACTTTGAGGGGAGTAGGACAATCTGATTTCCAGAATTATCACTCTCTATTATCTAAAATAACCCTTATGCACTAAAAAGAACACACCAGAAAAGGGTAGCCAGAAACCAGAAGAAAAGCAGTCAATAGAAAAGGCCCCTGTGTGTTCTGAGTTTAACTTGCTTATTTTGGGAAGAGGGGAGAAAAGTATTGTTGGTGAGGAAATAAAGAAACTTTCTTCACTGTGTCCCATTTCTTCCCATTTGGTCCATGCTTCTAGTTTTTATGGTCTTTCACATTGTTTCTCTACACGTGTTTAGGGCTGTGAATTATACTCCTGCTACAACAACACAACTCTGTAGCGGAAACGAAAGCATATTATATTCTCCTCACGAATTTTAAACAAATCCTGGGATACTGATAATATGTTGTTGTTGTTATGTGCCGTGGAGTCGGTCCCGACTCATAGCGACCCTGTACAGGGTTTCCGAGGCCGTAAATCTTTACAGGAGCAGAAAGCCTCCTCTTTCTCCCGCAGAACAGCTGGTAGTTTTGAACTGCTGACCTTGCGGTTCACAGCCCAATTCGTAACCACTACGCTACCAGAGCTCCTTACTGATAATATAGAGGGGAGTTTTTATAGAGTGTAATTTGGCTAGTGTCTGGCGAGGTAATGATACAGGTGAATGCATCAGTTCAGTTAGAAAAGCATATCAAATCCTTCAGCAAAACGTATGTCCAAATAATTATGTTGCTGTTTTCTGTGTTTGAATCTGGTAGGACTCTCTGCTGAGCGCATTTGAATTCAGTTTTGTGATGTTGCATAGCATTAAAATTTTAAAGAAACGAAATGACCGGTTTCATTTGGATTTCAGGGGTCCAGCTAGCTGATTTTCTTGATGAAGCTTGCCTTGTTCATAGAGTCCTTCAAGCAGTACAATAGAGTAGTTGGGCCCTTGGATAATATGACTTTATAAATTGATACCCATTATGATTGTCCAAATTGATATACCTGTGAATATTGATAATGGGTCTATGTTTTGGACAAACATTTCCTTTGATCGCAATAGAGCTATATTCAGAAGTGAAAATAATGTCAGGACTCTGCTACTGTTTTTGCCTCTTTTAGGTAATTAATATGATGATATGCCATTGATTTGGCTTTTCATTAGTTACCATCTAAGAGTTGGGCATTCTGCTGGCATATGAAATTTATAACTCTGCAGCTTTGGAAACAAAACAATATTTAGAAAGGTACAGCTTTCTAAATATTAAAAATAAGGCACACCAAAATGTACACAGTTTTTACATAAAACCAAAAGGCTACCACTCGTCTGTCTGTCGTGCTGTGGTGGCTGACTTGCTGTGATTCTGAGGCGTATGCCACCAGTATTTTAAGTAACCAGCAGGGTCACCCATGGTGGAGAGGTTTCAGATGAGCTTCCAGACAAAGACAGACTAGGAAGAAAGAGTGACAAACTACTTCCGAATCGCTAGTCACTGAAAATGCTATGAATAGCAGAGAAACACTGTCAGATACAGGGTTGGACAATGAGCCCCTCAGGTTGGAAGGCACTCAGAATGCGACTGGGGAAGAAGTGCCTCATCAAAGTAGAGTTGACCATGATGACGTGAATAGAGTTAAGCTCATGGGAGAAAAACGCACAGAACCTTCATTTGCTGATGGGCTACAACTCAAAATGAAGAGAAACAGCTGTAAACATCCATTGAAAATCGGAACATGGAATGTATGAAGTATGAATCTGGGAAAATTGGAAGTTGTCAAAAATGAAATGGAACGCATC
>NW_006408531.1:1705605-1724719 GCF_000296735.1 Chrysochloris asiatica | reverse complement strand
AAACATCTACCTTTACATTTCCAACTCTCACAGTCAGTACTTATATTAATTATTCACTATTGTATCACATAAATGCTTTCCCCATCTCCTTTCATGAGCCCCGCCCAGACAGATTGGATACTACTCAGTGGAGAGTCTACATACGTCCATGCCCTCTGGATCTAGGTTCCCTCTTGAAAGCATGAAACCAGTCACTTCTTGCCTTAGTAGCCCTCATTGTGGGTTGCCAATGTCCAAGTTGCCCATCCCTGTCTACCCTGTGTATTGAGGGGGTGGGAATGATCCTCGCTATAAAGATTTGTTCCCTCTTTTGAGCTACTGCATCCATAGGTGTAGGTCAAGTTCAGGATGATGTAAATTTTGAGGTTTGATTTGAAGAAAAAAAATGAAAGGATCATGAAGCATTGTCAGTAAATAACTAATTAAAGGACAGAACAAAAAGAAGTTTCTCCAGCTTTCCTACTATAATAGAACATGTGCCTTTTGCCCATTTTCCCATTTTCAGGTAAATTGCCATTATTTCCCATCTCAAATTTTATGAACTTGCTTAATTTTCATACTTGTTTAGCATACATCACCATGCCATGAAGATGAAGTGGCTGTTAGAGAGGGTAATGCTGTTTGTCCACATTGAATGCAGATGTATCCCCATTGTTCGGAGAAGTCAGAAAAGGGTGATTGGTTCTCTGACCTCCATTCACAGGGGTAATTGAACATGGGCAGTGGTGGTCATGCTTTGCTTGGTCTCATATTCGATTCCCTGTGTGAGTGTGAGCAGTGGACTCTAGCAAGTAGTGTGGGAGAAAGTCAAGCTATGCCGTGTTTTGTTCGCATTTTTAGTTGTCAGTGGATACAGTGTGTCAGAGAAATTCTTAAAATTGTGTACTCTGTAGAGCATGAGTGTGCTTTTGTTTGACATGCTGGTTTTAAATTTGAGTTCTAAATACTGTATGTATTTACAAAGTTGTATTGTTGTATTGCCCTCCTACTCAAATAGAAATGTTAACGATCCCCGCCCCCCCCACCCCCCCCACTCCTCCCAACCTCCTGCCGGTAGCATGCATACTCTCCTCCGAATAGAGAGATTCCATCTCTAATTCATCCTCGTGGTTTCTTATTAATTTTAAGAATTTGATTTTCCACTAAGGGAAGACCCTATGATAAAGTTTATGTCTATATGCAGCTTCATTGAATGTTCTCTACTGAAAACACAAGACAAATTTATCAGATGCAAGTAATAAAAATAGTGGAGTTTTTTTCCCTATTCTGTTGTCTAACTAAGATAATTTTATCATTGCATTGACAGGTTGTGTATTTGCTTGTCTGTGTACAGCATGCCCAGTATACCTTGGTGAAGTTCCATGGCCTGGCTCCTGGCCTAGCATTTCTGCACACTTCTAGTGTTTTCTCAGCAGTGAGGATTCTTACCATTCATAAGACACTGTGTGGTTCTGTCAGCAAAGACTTGAGCTGTCTTCTGCTTTTTCTTGCCAGCTACTATCTTCTTCATCATGTCAGAAGTCTACTGTGTGATTCTAGAGCCCCAGATAAGTCCAGTCAGTAATCTTATTTCCTGGCTCAGACTAGAAGCTAGCAGAGTGGTGGGACACCAAAGATGGAAGGAAGCATTCTATAGACAAGACAGTGACCATGACTCCACTGACTGTATTTTGTGATAGCCACAGCGTTCTTTCAAGATCTTTCTTCCCCTAGTTAAGGCATAAAAAAAAACATAATTAATTTTTGTGCTTCATTATCATTTTGTATTGTGTTGATAGGGACTTAAGGATGACATCACAGCATGTGACATTGCCTCATTATTTTGACTGTGTTAGGATGTGCATAAATTCAAAACAAGTTTTGGTGTATACAACACATCTTCTTATTTTTCATGTTTGCATAGAAGGTCTTCCGACTGAAGAAATAAAACACACTCTGGAGAAGGTTTCATCGGAATGGAAGAAGCTATCCCAGCATTTGGAAGATCTGGCAAGGAAAATTCAGCTCCAGGAAGAAATCAACGCTTACTTTCAACAGCTTAATGAGCTTGAAAACACCATTCAAAAGAAGGAAGAGTGGGTAAAACACACTCATGTTTCAGAACCTTCCCAGCAGTCCTTGCCAAGTGTGAAAGACTCTTGTCAGGTAAAGACCTGTATGGCATAATGGGTATGGCATAATGGGAGAATTCTCTTAGCGCCATACTTAGGGACGATGGTTGTTTGAGTTCATTCTAGATTGAGTAATCTGGGACAATGTCTATTTTTAGTAAGTATGTGGCCATCTTTTCTCTTACATAGCGGGAATTAGCCAACCTCCTTGGCCTCCACCCTAAAATTGAAATGCTGCGTTCTAGCTGCTTGGCCCTGAAATCTCAGCATTCTGCACCAGAGTTTGTCCAGCAGAGCCTCGATAGCTTTCTAGGCCGCTACCGAGCATTGCAGCAGAATTTAGAGGATCATCAACGACAGCTAGAGAACGGTAAACCCATTCTGTTGTTTTTCTTGTGTGATGATTTAAATATCGCTTCTCTCCTTGCAGTGGGCCTTCATTTAAAAATGTTCTCCAATTTTACACCTATGTTAGACTTGATCGGCACCACCTTCTCTCTTTTCCTGTGAGCCTTCTATTATTATTATTTTTTTTAATGTGTATTTTTAAATTTGTATTTAACTGTTTAAAAATTATTTTTGTTTATTTTAAAATACATTTTGACTATTTCCCGGACTCACACTTGTTGACGAAACTGTAGACAGATTTCACATGGTCTGAAATCCTGTTGCTAGGAGTCGTGGTGTGCTGTAGGAGGAGCACTGGACTGCTAACCACAAGGTCAGCAGTTCAGACCCACAGCCGCTCCTTATGAGTCTTATACAGGGTTGGTGTGAGTTGAAGAGACCCCACACACATAGCAACGGCAACAATAAGGATATAATGATTTGAAGTCTTTATACAGGAGCTGTTCTTCCTTTTCACTGATAGAAGCTAGCTAATATATCTTGGAGGACTCAAAAAATAAATGCTTACTGCTTCTGTTGGTTCAAAATGGCTTAATTTTGCTCCAAAATGGTCTAATTTTGGGGAAATTATGTTCATATTTTCAGAATCTGAAGCAATTTAGTAAAAAGATATAGTACAAATTTAACCACACACTTTCCCTTAGCAATTATAGTTCTGTGATGACTATAAGACTCTATGTGTTGGCACATTATACATGTTTCATGCTTCCTTTCTTCCAGAAAGATATTTGAATACTATAATTTTTGTTTGTTGGATTTAGTCAATCTAGAATGGGAAATAAATATTTGAGAGTTCCTTCTTTTCAATTTATTGTTATACAGTATGCTTTCATATTTGACAAAGCCACTTAAAAACTGAGTTTCTTAACTTTTCCTACTAGTTGGCATTCTATCCTTGTGCTTCTAATAAGTTAGTTAACTTCCTTTCCACATAAGCATTGCATGTATGTGATTTTTATTTGTGGTTTAAATAGCCATCATCCAGACTGGCTCTCATACCATCAGAGTTGCTGTGGCAGCCTGCCTGTTGTCTTCCTGAATAAAGGCCCCACCCCTCTGTAGAGGGCAGTTTGTCTTCTTGCTTGAGCTTAGAGAAAAACTGGTTGTGGGGAATCTTAGTTTCCTTTCATGCTTTGTGTAGCTCTCAAAGAAAAGGAGATTATATGAGACAAAAGGAACATTGTTGTACCATCTTCAGAGAAACCTTTCATCGTGATGAAATGAAGAAAACCGAGTGTGAGTTAGTTAATATTTCAAGCGGGAAGGAAGTCACTGTCTGATACTGAGAAATGCCAGTGGAATGATCTATTTTGCTAACTTGCAGAGACTCTCTTTCATTTTAATTATAGAATGTAAGGTAACATGTATGAAAATCCACAGGAAATTAATGAAATATGAAATAATATGCTTTTCCCAATATGATTTTCTCAAATATTTGAAAATAAACAGATCTGACGAGCCAACCCGGGTGTGAATATTTGAAAACACTGAAGACACTAAAAGATTCGCTAAATGATTCCGAAAATAAGGCACAGGCGTCCATGAGTGTCCTGAATGATCTTGCGAAGGTAGAGAAGACCCTGCAAGAGACAAAGGTACTATGCATTTTAGGGTTAGAAGTTTAGGATCGTTTCTAATATCTCAAATTGCACCATTTTATTTTTTAAAGCTTTTATTGTGAATTGAGTGATACTTTACATGGGAGAGCATCGGTTTTGCACCCAACCAATAGTATTTTGTTTCATTGCAATTATTACAATCCCCTCCATGCAGCATCGGTTAACAGTATTGGCCTCTATTCCCTCTTTTTAATTTTTTTTGATGTGCACAAAAACACACAGGAATATATTATCCTTTAAACAACCAAAGAGCACATTTTGAAAGCCATACTCTCTCCTGCCAGCACACAGCCTTTCTCTTTCCATGAGTCTAGAGTCCTCAACTGCTCTGTCTCTCCATGCCATCATCTTTGCCTGTATCTCTGGTGTTCCTGATTCTCCATTTATGTTCTCTATTGATGGTCGTAGGGTCCTCTCTTCCTGGAATGTAAGACTAACTACTCCCTCCTTTTAGTTACACATCATCTATCTTTACAGTTGTAACAATCGCTATTAGTCATGATAACAATTACTCACTATTGAATCATAAGATCTTTTCATCTTCTTTCACCAGTCCCATCTAGACAAGATGAAAACTATTCATTGGGGATGCTACCTTCCCCTTTTCACTCGGAAACGAAATTCCTACTTGACAACTTGTAAGCCGGCCACTTTATGCCTTTATTGCCCCTCTATTTTAAGTGGCCAATGGTTCAGTTACCCATCCCTGTCAACCCTGTATACAGAGTGGATAGGTTTGATCCTTGATGTGAAGACTCCTTCCCTCTCAGTTGGTATTTTGAGCAAATACATCCATAATCAAAGGTCAAGTTCATAAAATTTTAGCAATTTACACTTGCTTCTTATATCAAAATTCTTTATCTTCCTCTAATTGAGTGCTGATCATCAAGCCATCCAAGTTATGTCAAATGGACACTATCAAATTACATGCTATTTTGAAATGTCTTTTCAGCTATTAAAAAAATAAGGTCATTTATGGTCAACACTGATAAAACAATTTTATGTAATTTGAAATTAGTTACTTCATTAGGTACTGCAACTAAAAGTAATATAGGTAGTTAATATCTTTTAATAGCAAAAATCATATTTTCTTCTATTATAATTACAGCCTAACACTTTCAACCTGTTCATTATTTTCTAAAAGTATCTCTAATGAAATGAAGAATATTACTTAAATTACTGTGCTATCTATGTATCTTTTGCTGAATAAACATGTTTCCTTTGTCATTTAGTTAAACAGCCTTGTGGCTTCCACTGTTTTTCTGGTAAAACAGGTGAACTGTTGACCACTGCAGCCTGGGCCCTCACTGGAGTGTTCTTCTCATGATATTTAGTTTATCAAATATGTGTAGTCTGGCCCACACACAACTTATGAAGGGAAAGCTTTAGCTTTTTTGATGCTATATATTTTCTTGAAATTTTTACATTTCTTTTTTCTTAGAGTCTTTTCTTCTTTTGAGAAAAGTGACATTTGACTGTGTGTAACACATATGGATTCCTGGTGTGGTGCTATAGGGTCAGCACTGGACTGAAAGGTCAGTTTGAACCATAAGGTCGGAGGTTCAAACTCACCAGCTGCTCCTTGAAATCCCTATACAGGGTTGCTATGAGTCAGAACCAACTCAACCGCACTTAACAACAACAACAACAACAACAACACATTTGGGTACATCTATATAGAGACATTGTTGGGTATAATTTTAAATTTAAAACCTTTTTCAGGCTCTTGATGAAATTCTTGAGAGTCAAAAACCTACATTATATGAACTTGCAGAAGAAACAAAGGCTTTGGAGAAAAATGCTGTTCCCAATGTTGAAAATCCACATCGGCAGGAATTTGATGCTGTTCAAGGAAAGTGGAACAAACTGAAGGCCAAGGTTTCTAAAGACCTGCAGTTGCTTGAAGATATTACACCCAAACTCAGGGCTTTTGAGGTAAATCCTGAAGTCATTAAGAGTTTAAGTTTCTCATAAGGTAAAACAGTAATTATCATGTAAGCATCTCTCAGCTATTTTAGACTTTTGAGCATTTGGCATTCTTCCTTGCCCCACATTTATTGCGATTTTACGGTAAGATTTGTGACTTGCTTACCAAAGATGTATTTTTGATGCACTGGAGAGCTCATTGCTTTTCTTTTTCTTGTAGAAAAGGCTCCTCAGTGGAGGTAACTGGGAACTTGGTGATAAGAGAAAATTGCTTAAAAATGATTAAACTATGTTTCATGGTTAGAGGCTTAATTGAAATAGAAACTGGTGATTAGATACCAGAGCAAATGAGAATGGAATGGTAGAAGTAGCCCAAACCCAAGCAAACCAAACTGTTTGCCTCTTGGTTACTTCTGACTGGTGGTGACCCTGTGTGGAGTAGAACTGTGTTCCTTGGGTTTCCAAGGCTGTGCTCCTATAGAAGCGACTGAAAGGACTTTCTTTTGTGGCATCATTGCATGGATTCGAACTACCAGCCTTTGGTCAGTAGTTGAGTGTCTAACCATTTGTGTTATGAAGAGCCCTGGTGACACAAGTGGTTAATTTCTTGACTTCTCACTGAAAGATTCATGGTTCAAATCCATCAGCCTTTCTGTAGAAGGAAGATGTGGCAATCTGCTTCCAAAATGATGGTAGCCTTGGGAACGCTGTGGGGCAGACCTACTCTGTTCTCTAGGGCTGCTGTGAGTTGAGATCCACTCAGAGGCACCCAATACCAACAACAGGAACTCCAGCAGGAGTAGCCCAGGTTGTATATAGCTGGGTGGTATAGTTACATCCTTGAGCCTGCCATTTAAGGTCTTAGATTTCAACTGAAAATCTGACCCGGGCCATGGACAAGCAGTGTCTGATTGGGAAAGGGACACAGAAATTCAGAAACAGGATGCCATGCTACATCTGAAAGTGCCAACAGAAGCAGCAGTGACAAGTTCAAGAATAAAGGAAACCTGTGAGGGTGGATGCCAGATAAAGACAGGATTTTGACATTTTTCTGGAGAGAGAGAAATATGGAGACGTTGAGTTTCCAAATCAATTGATTTTCTAATAGAAAAGTTCTGAATGAAGAATGAACCAATCACACTCTTTCCCCACTGAGGCTCTTGATAGTCCCAGGGTCTTCCGGTGACTTACCTTGATTTCATGCCCCATGTATCCCAAGATACACTTTTAGAACAGTGCCTTCTACAGATAAGGTACACAATACAAATACTTAAATAATAAATTAAGTGAGATCAGTAAAGGAGATTTAGATTTAGATTGGAAAGTACATGGTGTTGTTGCATACATTGTTGTATCATGGAATTTGCTGATGTTATCATTCTCAAACATTCATTTGAAGATGCTAAGATTTATAAAGATACTGATACTAAAAATAATAGCAATGGAAACTAAAAAAAATGAGGTATTTATGACAAAACAAACTTATGCCGGAGTCATTGGTATGGAACCCTGCCCAAAGTTAAGGACTATAGGACTACCTGTACATTTGTGTGTGTATATGTTGATATTTTACATGTATACCCCAGACTTAAAGAGAAATTGTACAAAGGATATTGCTAAAAAAGTGAATTCAGAGTGAGGATAAATTTACCACAATTATACTTTGAAAAACAAGATTAGAGAATATATTGTAGAAGAGGGGCTAGTGGAACATATGGTTTATTTCATTGTGGAAGGTTGCTCGCCAGAACAGGCAGGGCTGTGACCACTGAATTCTTTGAGACACAAACCTGTGGGCAGCTCCATTGATGGATGAGCAAGAGGCTAAAGATGGAGGATTGTGTGTGCGTGTCCGTGTGAGAGTGTGTTTGTGTGCGTGTGTGAGCTACACTTCTAGACTGAGATCTCCACTAAACAAACCATTAATAATGGAGAGGACTGTGCTTAAATGTAACGTAGTGGTTTTGAATCTTAACATTGTGAGTGGATCTCCTTTCCTCTCATGTCATGAGGTTTAATTGTTTCCAGCTTTACAAACCATAATTACCACTATCCATATAATTCAAAAGTTTTTGGTTTTTGTCCAAAAACTGGTTGTTTCTCAACTGGGGACAGTTTTGCCCTTCAGGAAACATGTGGCAACATCTAGAGACATTATAGGTTTTTATATGGCAAGTAAGAGCGGGTTCTACTAGTATCTAGTGAGGAGAGGATAACAATGCTGCTAAACACCTCACAACAGCCCCCAACAGGAAAGAATTATATGACCTAAACGGTCCATTTCACTGAGGATTAAATATTTCCCTACCCTTCAGAAATGGAATCCTGGTGTGGCACTGTAGAATAAGCACTGGACTGCTAACTGCAAGGCTGGCCATTCAAACCCACCAGCACCTCCCTGGAAACCCTATACAGGTTTCTATGAGTTGGAAAAAACTCAACACTGCTTTACAACAATTACTCTTCAAAAGATCATCATTTTGTTTTCAAATTCAGATTTGAGTTAAAATTTGCATGTAAAGATAATATCCAAAGGTTACATTTGATTCCTAGAAGGGTATTGTAGGGTTAATTAATATGTTCCAATACTTTAAATATGGAATTTAAAGAGAATAACTACTATCCCAAAGACCAGTCAGAGTCCCGTAATTATAGTCACCAGCTTTAGGCTTAATGAGTTGTTATCACTAATGTAATAAATCCAGCAACTTAAAGAGACCGCTTAAAGCACATGCCAAGTTTATTTCCACAAAAAGCATCCCATATCAAACACATGTGTGTGGACATTTAGGGTATAGTTTTTCTTTTCACAATAGTTAGATGTGTTATATTATAAAGAGCAAATAAAACAACTACTTTTATTTATGTTTATATTCTAACTACAAGATTGTTGAGAATGTCAATACTATATTACTTAATTGTCCAATTTATTTGCTGAAAAATATTTGAATATTGAAGAATGGTTTTGTGCCTTAATTTGTTTTGGAGGAATTGCTCCAACCCTATATTCACTTGGAATAAAATTTACCAATTTCCCCCCACGGATATTAGATAATTGCAGTGAATGTTCACTTAAAGATTAGCATTGCTTTCCCTTTTATTCCATGGCCTGATGCATATTTTTTTTATGCATTTAAATTATATTTGCTTTTAAGATGTATGGCCTGGTAGATTTTTGATTCAGTATCAATTTATAATGCTGTTTCTTAGGAACATAATTTGACTTATTTATATCTAAAATGCATCTTAATTATGATAGATCGCCCACAAGATTGTGCCTTGCGAAGACAATTTAATAGACAAAAGTATGTGGAGTGAACATTTAGAGTTTGCTTTCCTTCACTATCTCATTGCCTCTTCTGGAGGCAGCCAGTGTTAAAAGTGAATCCTTGCTGGAGTTTGTAACATATCCAAATAAGAAAGGCGTCTCCGTGGATCTTAGTAATTTTAACCATTTTTATCAGACTAACAGAAACAAGGGAACAGTTGGAGGTCAGAGGTAGATTTCTTGCCTTCCATGTGAGAGACCTGAGTTCAGTTTCTGGTCAATGTACTTCATGCGTTATTGTTGTTGTTAAGTGCTGTTGAATTGGTTCTGACACATAGCCGACCCTGTATGCAGAGCTACCCCTATATCCTCCTCTTTCACCCTCACACCACTGTCAGTTGAGGACTGCTTGTTGCTATGATGTTGAACAAGCTTCAGTGGTGCCTCCAGATTAAGATAGATTAGGAAGAAAGTCCTGGCAATTTATTTCTGAAAAAGTCAGCCAAAGAGAACCTTATGGAGTACAATAATCTGAACCCTTTGTGCATGGGTTTGCCGTGAGTCATGAGCTGACTTAATGCAGCTAACAACGAATAGAAGCAAGCTGTATTGAAATTCCATGTTGTTGTTGGCTTTAGGCATCATTGAGCTGGTTTGGACTTACAGCGACCCCAGTATATACAACAGCATGAAACACCGCTTGGTCCCGTGTCACCCTCATGATTGTTGTTGTCTGAACCCATTGTTATAGTCACGGTCTCACTCCATCTCATTGAGTGGTGGTGGTGCTGGGGAGTCAGCTCCGATTCATAGCAACCCTGTATAGGGTTTCCGAGGCTGTACATCTTTATGGGAGCCGAAAGCCTCATCTGTCTCTTGTGGAGAACAGTCCTTGTGGTTAGCTGTCCGAGTCGTAACCACTATGCAGTCAGATCTCTTGTTTGCTGATCTTCTACTTTACCGTTCATGATACCCTTTTCCGTGGACTGATCACATGTCTAAATGTTGTGATAGGAAGTCTCACCATCTTTATTTCTAAGGCAAATTCTGGCTCTACACTCCAAACAGACGTATTTGTTCTTCTGGGATTCCATAGCATAATTCTTCTTCTTCAACAACATCATAATTCAAAAGCATCATTTCTTTTTTATCCCATATGAGTCCTGGTGTGGCGCTTTAGGACAATGCACTGGACTGCAAGGTCGGTTTGTTGGTTCAAACTCAACATCCACTCATCTGAAACTATACAGGGTCGCTATGATTCGGAACTAAGTCCACAGCACTTAACAATAGCATTAGTGTTCACCTTTTGCATATCAGGCAGTTGAAAATATCATGGCTTGGGTCAGGTACATCTTACTCTTTAAAGTGAGCACTTTGCTTTTGAACAGTTTACAGAGATCTTGATTGCTGCTTCCTTGACATTGATTGTGGAATTTGATAGGGACATTTAAATAGGAAGTCCACAGTGATTGAGCTTGGAGTACAAATCCTCTTATTTATAAATAAGAATGCCCTTTTATGACCCAACACTTTCAACACTTCGCCAGTAGTCTCATAGCCTTATGCTTCCTTTTCTTACCACCATCCTACAGTTGGGTTAAGCTGCTCTTCGTACTGTTTGTGTGCAGTTGTATTTTTTTGTGCTTGGTCAGCACTGCAGTGTTGTGCTCTGTCCCTCCACTTCCTTCATATGCGTTGCCGATCTCTTTTATAATGGTAGTGTTAGTCACAGTATCAGGTACACTTGGAGTCCTGGTGTGGTGCTGTTGGATCAAACACTGGACCACAAGGTCAG
Source organism: Chrysochloris asiatica (assembly GCF_000296735.1). Lineage (NCBI taxonomy): Eukaryota > Metazoa > Chordata > Mammalia > Afrosoricida > Chrysochloridae > Chrysochloris > Chrysochloris asiatica. Next base: position 1,713,589 of record NW_006408531.1, on the reverse strand, counting down.
TTTGAACTGCAAGGCCAGTGGTTCAAACTCAACAGCCACTCTGAGTCAGAATTGACTCTACTTAACAACAACAACAAACAAGAAGTATTCAAAGGTCATTGGTAGTTAACTAGTAAAACGCTGGAGACTGAGTTAGTGTGGCGCAGAAGGAAGCACTAGACTACTAACAGCACGATCAGCAATTCAAACCCAATAGCCACTTTCATAAACTCTATACAGGGTCACTGTGAGTCGGAACCAATTTGTCAATACACAATGACAACTACAATGCAGGACACCTGAGTTCATTTCCCGGGCAGTGCACCATAGAAACAGCTACCACTTTGTGTCAGTGGAGGATTCTGTGTTGCTATGATGCTGAATAGGTTTCTCTGTGGCTTCCAGCTTAATAAACACTAGGAAGAAAGGCCTGGCTGTCGACTGTGAAACATCAGCCAGTGGCCCAGTGGAAACAGTATGGATAACAACAGTTTGATGTTGGTATACATTGGGTTGCCATGTAGCAGCTAACAGCAACAACCCAAACAATATTCAGTCGTGCTCACCACCACACTGACAGCTGATCATTTCCATCTGTGATTCTACTGTGTTTGTTTACACATTCACAATAAGCCCACCTCGAGCCAGTTTCCATGTGTATCTTCTCCACAAAGGCATGAGCTCTGTGAGGACATAACAAGTAAGGGGATGCGAATATGACTGCTCTGTAGTTGCATGAAGACAACTTCCCTCTGTTAATCTCTGTGCATGATGATTGTAAGTGGCAACACACCCATATAGTCATGCTCCTTCATTCAGTTAATGACCAATCAAAAGCCACACACAGAACAGCCCAGCTCTGAGAGGGTGTGCTAGGGGAATTGATGGTGTGCTGGTTCAGACTCACAACTAGATTTGAAGTTACTTAGAAATGCATTTAAGGTAAAAATGCAATGGTAAATATTTTCTAAGAGTGGGACAGACTGTGGAACAGATCATCAATTGCTCAATTGCAAGTTCAGGCTGAAGCTGAACAAAATTAAAACAAGTCCACAAGAGCCAAAATATGACCTTGAACATTTCACACCTGGATTTAGAGATCACCTCAAAAACATATTTAAAGCATTAGACCTGACTGAAGAGTTGTGGGATGACATCAAGAACATCTAACATGAAGAAAGCAAAAGTCATTAAGAAGACAAGAAAGAAGAAAAAGACCAAAATGGATGTCAGAAAAGACTCTGAACCTTGCTCTCCAGCATAGAGATGCTAAAGCAAATGGAAGAAATGAGGAGGTCCAAGAGCTGAACAGAAAATTTCAAAGGGCAGCTTGAGAAGTCAGAGTCATGTAGTATAATGAAATATGCAAAGACCGGGAGGTAGAAAACCAAAAGGGAAGAACACACTCATCATTTTCCACTATGTAAGAACTGAAGAAAAAAAGTGAAGCCTCGACTTGCAATACTGCAGGATTCTGTGAATAAATTATTAAATGATGCAGAAATCATCAAAAGAAGATGGAGAGGTTACACAGAGTCACTGTACCAAAAAGAAATGGCCAGAGTTCAACCATTTCAAGAGGTAGTATATGATTAAGAGCCAATGGTACTGAAGAAAGAAGTCCATGGTGCACTGAGGGTATCAGCAAAGAACAAGGCTCCAGGAATTGATGGAATACAAATTGAAATATTTCAACAGACTAATTCAGTACTGGAGGCACTCACTCATCTATGCCAAGAAACCCAGACAACTGGTTGGAAGAGATCCATATTTGTGCCCATTCCAAAAAGATGGAGGGGATGCAGTGGAATGTGAAAATCATCTGAGAGTATCATTAACATCACATGCACATAAAGTTTTGCTAAAGATAATTTAAAAATGGCTGCAACAATACATTGACAGGAAACTGCCAGAGCTTCAAGCCAGATTTAGACGAGGATGTGGAATGAGAGAGATCATTGCTGATATCAGATGGATCTTGGCTGAAAGCAGAAAATAAATACGAGAAAGATATCTGTGCTTTATTGACTACACAAAAGCTTTCGACTGTGTTGATCATGACAAATTATGGACAACATTGTGGAGAATAAGCATTCTGGAACACTTAATTTTTCTCATGAGGAACCTGTGCATATACCAAGAGGCAGTCATTTGAACTGAACAAGGGGACACTGAATGGTTTAAATTCATGAAAGGTGTGTGCCAGAATTATGTTCTTTCACCATACTTATTCAGTCTGTATGCTGAGCAAATAATTTGAAGCTAGATTATGTGAAGAAGAATGTGGCGTCAGGATTGTAGGGATACTAACAACTGGCGATATGCAGATGCTACAACCTTGCTTGCTGAAGGTGAACAGGTCTTAAAATACTTACTGATGAAAATCAAAGACCACCCTCTTTGGTATGTGTTGCATCTCAATATAAAGAAAACAGAAATACTCACCACTGGAGCAATATATAACATCATGATAAATGGAGAAAAGATTGAAGTTGTCAAAGACTTTTTTTTGCTTGCATCCATTATCAACACTCATGGAAGTTGCAGTCAAGAAATCAGACAACATATTTCATTAGACAACTTGGCTGCATAAGCCTTCTTGCTAATTGCAAGGTTGGCTGTTTAAAACCACTACCTGCTCCTTGGAAGCCCTATACAGGGTCACTATGTGTCGGAACTGACTTGAAGTCATTTGATTTCAATGATTGATTTAATTGTTTAACTAGGTTTTTCTCTCTCACTTTGAATACATTTTACTTCATTAAAGGAAATATTGGTGTATTGTAAACCTTTGAATTTAAGAACTTGATTTTGTTCTTTTGTTAGGTGTGGACAGTGGGCTGCGACTCCCAGTGAGCCTGTCTGTGCACAGTAGAAGGAAACATTGCTCAGTGCTGGACCATCCTCACAATGGGCGTTATATTTTCATTCATTTCAGATAAATAAATGCAGTAGCAATGTTGTTGTTTTCCTTACTCAGTACGAGAACATTTTAGAATTGTGTTTTGAGGATATTGAATATTATAAAATTGAGATAAACTAGAAACCCTATCACCTTAAGTGATTTTCCTAATTCTGGTGCCATATTTCATCTTAAGTAGTGGTTACAAATTGAGTTGCGAACCTCAAGGTCAGCAGTTCGAAACTACCAGTTGTTCCGCGGGAGAAAGATGAGACTTTCTGCTCCCGTAAAGATTTACAGCCTTGGAAACCCCGTACAGGGTCGTATGAGTCAGAACCGACTACACGGCACATAGCAACAACAATGTCCGGGCTAGAAATTGTCTTTTTAGACCAGCTCTGAACATGCCAGTAGATGGGGGAGGGGCAAAATAAAATGCCAAGAATTTCACTGTAAACAGTGTAGAGAGAGGTTGTGCACCTTGGAATCTTATTATCTTAAATCCGGAGTCAGCAAGCTTCACATTTTCTCCATCCCTGGCTTAGAGGGTGGGGAGGGATGTGGGGTGAGGTAGGGGTAAAGGACTTATTTCACCGACTTGCATTCCAGGGTTGTGATGTAAGAACAGGTGTTGCCCATCATAAATGCTTCTTAACCACTGCTTTTGAGACATGATTTCCAGTGTGGAATTTGGGCCCTTCCCAAACGAAAATAATTTTATTTTCAAAAATTCCACATTACTAATTTTATGTAAATTTGAGAATTTGTGAATATAAATAGGATTTAGAAATGGCTGCCCTAGGTGAATTTTTAGACTTTATTCCCTTACATGTGAGATGATAGGCATTTATTCTAGAAATTTACTAGCAGTTTTTATATTTTTTCATATTGCTTTTGTGTTGCTTATAAGAACTAGAGTCTCCCCCAATTTTTATATATTTATTTATATATGTACATGTGTATGCACACACATATGTTGTTAAGTCAGTTCTGACTCAGAGACCTTGCTGTTCAAATTAACCTTATGCTTGAGCACCTACCCTACAGCGCTACACCAGGACTCTATACATACACATACACACACCTCATTTTTTCACTGTCCAGATGGACCAAGTTGGAGAAGAATTGAAAGCTCATTCTTATGGATTAGAAACTCTCAAGTATAGCAGTTGAGTGAGTTTTAAACGGAATACTATTTTCACATTCTTTGTATTCTCTTTGCTATAAAAGTGGCTTAAAGGTGGGCATTCTTTTGGGTATTTTTTAAAAGCATAGGAAACCTCTGCCCCAGTGAGCTCCCAAATGAAGGAGAGTGGACAAAGAGCTGACCTCCCTGCCTCCCGAAGTTTCCTCACACCCAGGTGCTATCTGGTATTGATCTTGCTAAGCACCATCAAGTCAGCTCACATGCATAGTGACCCTGTATAGGGTTTCCAAGCAGCAGCTTCTGGGTTTGAACCATGAACCTTGCAGTTAGCAGTCCAGTGCTTATCCTACAGCTCCATCACCCTGCTCAAGCTGTGGCTACATGGGCAGGAGTGCAGAATACATTTCTGATGTTTGCATCTTCCCTCACTTAATTGCCTGCCTTCTGCTCAGTCTACTCAGAAATATCAAAAGCAGTAGGTCTTTTAAACATTTTCTTTTTCCTGTAGTTACTCTCCCACAGTTAAGTTATAGAACAAGTATTGATGTTAACTGACACATCAGCAAACATACACTTACATCGTAGCTTACTCATTCCTGTGGTGTTTCTTACAGGAAGTAAAACCCACAAGTTGGAAGTAATAACTCTTTTTTTGTGTTCAGTCTTTGTCATAAGGAAACAGTCATTTCTTGTAGCTCTTAGGAATAACAGCAACTATTTACTGCATGTCTACTCTCTGCCAGGCCCTAGCTAAGTGTTAGCTCAGTTTTTCAGAACAAGGCAAGGTAGCTGTTTGCATCTCTATTTGACAGGTCAGTCGCTGAGGCTTAAAGAAGAGAAGTTAGTTTCCCAGTGCCACATGGCGCCGAAGGTGCTGAGAGCTTGGCATGGAGGCCACGTTTCTTCATTAATTGTGGGATTCTCCGATTCTCTCTTTTGCTGGGATTTATGCTCTTCATAGCTTGTCTGTTGCTTTCTCGTTCCTTTTTTTTTATGTTCAGATGCAAAAGAGAATGAAGAGGTGCCTGTGAATGGTGTTTATTTATATGGAGTCCTGGTGTGGCATTATAGGATTAGTACTGGACAGTTAGCTGCAAAGTCGGCAGTTCAAATCCACCAGCCACTTCTTGGAAACCCTATACAGAGTGGGAGGGAAGAAGGGAAAGAAAAAGGACGAGGCTTGAGGTTGTAAAACTTCTCTTCTTTATCAGAGGCTGTCCCTGAGTGATGTCTGTTTTGGCATTATAGGATAAGCACTGGACTACTAACTACAAGATTAGCAGTTCAAACCCACAAGCTGCTTTACAAGAGAAAAATCTTGTGAATTTTTTTGCATCAAAAAAGATTTACAGCCTCAGAAATTCTATACTACATTGATTTCTATGAGTCAGAGCTGGCTTGATGGCACTTAACAACAACAACAAACTAAAAAGTTACTATTTTGAGCCCACCCAGCCGTGTTGTAGAAGAAAGACTTGGCAATCTGTCTCACAGCCAAGAAAATCCTACAGAGCAGTTCTATTGTCATATGGGGTCACCATGAATAAGAATTCCTCAATAGCTGGTAAGGAAGCTTCAGACTAAAAGGGCGTGAGGAAGATAAGGAAGAAATTAGATTGTTGATGTTCTTGTTGATAGGTGCCATTGAATCGGTACTGACTCATAGTGACCCTATGCACAACAGAACGAAACACTGCCCGTTCTTGGACCAACCTTACTATTGTTGCCACGCTTGAGTCCATTGATGCTGCCACTTCGCTAATCCATCTCGCTGGGGGTCTCCCTCTTTTTCTCTGACCCTCCACCTCACCAAACATGCTATCTTTCTCCAGCGATTGGTCCCTCCTGACAACATGTCCGAATGGATTGAGTTGTATAAAATTCATAGAGGAGACACAGAGGTCCAAACCCTACCAGCTCTTTAGGGTTCCCATCTTCATCGAATGTTGTTGTTGTCGTTAAGTGTTGTCGAGTTGGTTCTGACTCATAGCAACCTTGAATTGGGTTTCCAAGGAAGGTCTGATAGCCCTCAAAACCAAAAAACATAACATCATCATGATTAAGAGTGTATGAGCGCCTGAACTGTGAGCCCGATGGAAAAGCACTCCGATCCTCCAGAAGATTCACTGCTGAAGCTCATACTCAAGAACACGCATCCCCATTCCCGGCGGAATTTCTACCCCAATCTCATGCCTCTTCATGTGCATTGTGAGATGTTAGAAAATGGAGGCGGATAAATATTCAATTAAGAGGGAACATTCATTTGTAGGTTTTAAAGACCTTCAAATATGAGCTTGTGTCAATTCCTGGCAAAGCTATAAAAGCAGAGATCACATATGCACTTAGGAAAGAATGTGGTGGTCACCAGAGATGCCACTAACAAGTTTTTAAGTCATGGTTCCATCTATTTTCTCGAGTAGGGATGCTAGATTATTAGATAAATAGCCTTATAAATTACAAATTTGAAGGAGCTGCTAGACAGATCATTAGTCCAGATAATGTTCCCAAAGTATCAAGTTGGTAAGTCTTGATTGCAACAAATTGAGAAAAAATCTCTTAAAATAAACTCATAAGAAGAGGATGAAAAACTAGGATTCGTTATGTAGATGCTGTCTTCTGAAACCAAAGCCTAAAGTTCATTGGTTAATGAATGTCATGGTGTCCTCGTGGGGGAATGAGAATGCAGGCACTGGCACTAGCCTTATTCTTCACCTAGAAAGCCCCCAAACTCAGCCAACACCAAAATGCCTCTTTGTCAGGTTTGCAGAGAAGGGAGAGGTAGGAAGAATAGCTTGTATGAAAGTGGTTGTTGTTAAGCAGCTGTTGAGTGCTGCTATGTCCGATTCATAGCAACCTGTGTAGCCGGGGCGGGGGTGGGGGGGTGCATATAAGGTCCACGAAATCATTTGGTCTAGTTCTGCCAAGGTAAGCACAGTTCCAGCCATTACATTGCTGTTGTTGTTAAGTGTCATCAAGTCGGTTCTGACTCATAGTGACCCTTTATAGGGGTTCCAAGGAGCAACTGGTAGATTTGAATTATCAACCTTGAGGTTCGCAATCCAGTGCTGTTCCTACAGTGCCACACCAGGAGTCCTCACATTAGGGGTGAGTTAATGTTTAATTAGCTAAATTCAGCAGGCTAATTTTTAAGTTGATAATTTCGTATGGCCCGCAAATTATGTTATAAATATCCAAATGGCCCTTAGCAGATAAAAGATTCCCCACCCCTTCTATATTGAGTTTTCCAACCAGCAGGTGATGAGCTTGAATCACTGACCTTTGTGGTTCCAGTGGACCTTGTGGTCTACTGCTTATCCCACAGCGCCACACCAGGACTGAAAGTGGAGAGTTGTTGTTGTTAAGTGCCGTCGAGTCGGTTCTGACCCATAGCGACTCTGTACAGGGTTTCCAAGGGTATAAATCTTTACAGAAGTAGAAAGCCTTATCTTTCTCCCACAGAGCGGCTGGTAGTTTCGAACCACTGACCTTAAGGTTCACAGCCCGATTCGTAACCACTACGCTACCAGAGCTCCATAAAAAAAAAAAAAGTGGAGAGAGAGGCTCAAAATTCAATTTATTTTGTTAGCTTGTTGCTGTTATACTCTTAACTAATATTGTAAACAAGTAAAAATATAACATTTATAAATGTCAAGTTCTGCATTTATTAAGAGGTTATTAAGCTGACGACTATACACATGGACCTCGCCAGATGGAACACATAGAAATCAAATAGACTACATCTGTGGAAAGAAGATGGAAAAGCTCCATATCATCAGTGCAGACAAGATCAGGGACAGACTGTGGAACAGACCATCAATTACTGATAGGCAAATTCAAATTAAAGCTGAATAAAATGAAAACAAATCTACGAGAGCCAAAATATGATCTGGAATTTATCCCTCCTGAATTTAGAGATCATCTGAAGAACAGATTTGATGAATTAAACACTAAAGACC
>NW_006408531.1:1667293-1703758 GCF_000296735.1 Chrysochloris asiatica | reverse complement strand
AGGTTGGCCCAGGATCGGACATTGTTTCGTTCTGCTGTGCATGGGGTCGCTATGAGTCGGTTCCGACTCGATGGCACCTGACAACAACAACAACAACAAGCTTGCTAGGAGAGGCGGAAACATAATTTGAGTTAAAATGGGAAGACTAGAGTTATAGTTAACCATATGAGTGACATATCTATAAATAAAAAAATAAAAAAGGAAACCAAAAGCAGCCGTACAATGAGAAAAAAGAAAACTCAAGCAGTTTTACAGGGCACTGTTTTTGTTAGGTGCTCTCAAGTTGTTTTGGACTCATAGTGACCCGATGTATTGTTAAGTGCTACTGAGTTGGTTCTGACTCATGTAGTGTTCCCAAGGAGCGGCTGGTGACTTTGAACTGCCAACCTTGTGTTTCAAACTGACCTTGCTGTCCAGTGCTTACCCTATAGCACCCGAGGACTTCCGACCCTAGGATTAGTAGAATGCACTGTTGTCTGGTCTTGCACTGTCTGAACAATGGTGGGTGTGGTCAGAGCCCATTGTTGCAGCTGCTGTATCAGTCCACCTCATTGAGGGCCATTTTGTGTTTCACTGACCCTCTGTTTTACCAAGTGTGATGTCCTTTCCCAGAGATGTGTCCCTCCTGGTAACGTCCAAAATATGTGATGAGAAGCCTTGCCATCTTCATTTCTAAGGAACATTCTCGCTATACTTTTCCAAGACACATTCCTGTCTTCATCTGGCAGTCTATGGTATTTTTCAGTATTCTTTGCCAACAGCATAATTCAAAGGCATGAATTCTTCTTTGGTCTTCCTTATTCATTCCCCACCTTTTGCATCCATAGCAGGTGGTTAAACCTACTATGGCTTGGTGAGGACACACCTTAGTTCTCAAAGTGACATCATTGCTTTTGAAGCTTTTAAAGAGCTCTTTTTCAGTAGATCGACTCAGTACATTATCTAGTACTATGTGAGTATAACATATATAAGATGCCATGAGTTTCCATCTTTATATTTCACTCCAACATTATATGGAAAACAATAATACTTGGTTCTGAGTGGTGTATCTGAATGGCACTAACACATTGATGTCGTTTCCAGAATATGTTCATCCAAATGGTGATTATATGCTTGGATATTCTCCCATGAGATAGCTTTGAAGCAATTGGCTATGTTGAACCAATAGAAGAGTTAAAGAAGACATTCGACGGCCTTCAAAACTGAAAGGCCTTTTTGAATGTGGTATTAGAGTTGTCTCTATTCATAGGGGTGAACTAGGAGCAAAGAATTGAAGTAGAAGAGCTACCTTGAGTCTCTGAGGCTACCGATCTTTTATGGGAACACTCAGCCTCATTTTTGTCTGGCAGTTAGTGGTGGGTTTCAATCACTAATTTGGGTTAACAGCCCAAAGCTTCATTTACTGTGCCACAATGGCTCTCCTGAAGAAAGCACAGGAGAACAAATTCCCTCTAAGGGAACATGACAGGTGAGACTGAGCAATGATAGGATTGATTGAAGGCCTTGGAAGAAAATGACCATGACTTCTGGTGTGACACTGTGGGTTAATGCGCTGGACTGCAAGATTGGTTTGAACCTCAAGGTCAGTGGTTCAAACTCACCAGCTGCTCCTTGGAAACCCTATACAGGGTCGCTATGATTTGGAACAGACTCAGTGGCACTTAACAACAACAACAAAAAAGCAAGGCCCTGTTTCATGGTACTTTTTCTCTGAAGTCTCTGTCTCCCTACAAAATGTTGCCTTTCTCATCTGTCTTTGACCCTCCAGCACTGTACACAGTAGTTGGATTACAGTGGGTGACTAGTAAATGCTGGATGGAAGAACAGAGGTGGGCAATGGACTGTCCTTGGTTTTCAGATAAGAAAGCTTCCAGCAACAGAACTAACAACAATCTATTTCATTCTCTATACAATGTGATTTATCCATTCGGGCTTTGAGTCACTAATTTCAGAAGCGTTGTTTTGGATTTTACGAGAATTGAGCATTTCTTAGTTAATTATACCCAGTAAAGCCTTTTATTCTGCCATTTGAATTTTTGATCTTAGATAGTACTTGCATTTGAACAAAATACACAGCTTGGTTCACTGGGGAGTGTTTTGAAATTTGTAGAATGATTACTAAGCTGTTCAGCTCTTGGGAAGTTTAGTCAAGAATGGAGAAAATAATTATTTTTCAAGCTGGGAGGCTTAAAGAAAGAAACAAATGAAATGATGCTATCAAAGTTAGAAAAGTTGTATATGTTTTCAAGTAGCAATGAATCTTGAGATGTAGTAGGTTGAATGTCACTAAGTAATATCCCCCCTGTTATTGTGTTTGATTTAGACGGACTCAGATGTCATTGAGAAGTGGATGGATGGTGTGAAAGACTTCTTAATGAAAGAGCAGGCTGCACAAGGAGATGCTGAAGGCCTTCAAGGGCAGCTTGACCAATGCGCTGTGAGTCTGCTGACCTGGCGAACACACTGTGCCCAGTCACATTTCCTGCTTGTTCTTTGTTATTTGCTGCTCCTATTAAAATAGGAAGACTATGCTATGACCAAAAGCCTAGATAAGATCTCTTTAACAATAAAACATTTTTGACTTTGTGGCTAATAAAAGAAGACTGATGATTCCTATTTTGTTTCTTTTGGGCCATGGTTTTGGGATTCTGACTGAGAGAATAAACTGAGTTCATTAGGAGCCGCTATTTTATGTGACAATGAATATATTAGTGTAACAGTCATTACTTGTGTATTGCTCTTACTCTGTCCCATGGTGGTAAACACTTTTAAGATATGAAATTTGCTAGGAATACTGTATCCAACTTAACATTAGTGAGATCATTAAGCTTCTCTAAATTAAAAGCACTGGTCCCTGCTGCGAGTCAAGTGTTTCCAGTCCAATTTGGCATATGGCTGTCTGAAGCACCAATGGGAAATGAATTTATTTAGGCACAGTATTTATTAAGTAGTTCAAAGACCCAACTCCCAAGCAATCTCGTCTTAGAGTATTGTCATTTTGCATAAAACTATAATTGCGATATCTACTTACATAGGATATAATCTCAACATGGGCTTCTTTTGTACGTCCAGGTATTTGTTAATGAAATGGAAACAGTTGAATCGTCACTGAAAGACATGAAAGAAATAGAGGCTAACCTTCGAAGCTGTCCAGTTGCTGGAATTAAGACCTGGGTGCAGACAAGACTTGGTGACTACCAGACTCAACTGGAGAAATTTAGCAAGGAGGTGAATTTTTTAACTTTATTGTTTGGTTTTCAAAAGATGTGTGTAGTAGCTTGTCTTGACTAACTGAATTGATTTTGTAAACCATCGGTTTGAAAGACAGTGGAATAGAGGAGCTACAGCACTGGTGGGAAGTTGGAGGCAAGGGTTGGATATATTAAATGCTTTCAATTAACAGACTTCTGATGTGGTACTGTAAGGTAAGCTCAAGGTCAGGGGTGCAAACCCACCAGCTGCTCCTCGGAAACCCTGTACAGGCCACAATGAGTAGATAGAACTTAACAACAACAGCTATCAAGGGTCGGACTTAACTGTCCAATTTGGCGCAGGAGTTGCCTCTTTTTCTTGACTGTAGTTTGACCCATATATGTGTGACACCTGCTTTATCCTCAGGGTACTTGAGTTTGCTACACAACAGTCAAAGTCACTAAGGAACCTTGCTGGCCCAGTGGTTAAGAGCTCGGCTGCTAACGGAAAGGTTTCAGTTCAGCCCCACCAGCCACCCCTGGGGGAAAAGATGAGAGAATCTGTTTCTATAAAGATGAAACCAAAAAATCAAAGTCACCACCAGCAAGTCACTTCCGAAAAGGATGCTGAGGATGTAAATGTTTATAGAGGCAGACTGCCTTACGTTTAAGCCACGGAGTAGCTGGTGGGTTTAAACCACTGACTTGCTGTTAGCAAGTCAACACTTAATCTGCTGTACCCATAGGGCTCCTTTCCATAAAGATTATACCCTTGGAAACTCTTTGGGGTAGTTCTACTCAAAGGGTCTCTGTTAGTCAGAAGTGACTCAATAGTACACAACAACAAATTGTAAACATTAATCAGTTATTCTGAAAGTATTGAGTAATGAGCTGCATTCATTAATATGCATGTATATTGATCAGGCATCCTTGTAGGCACTGAGCGCACAACATTGAACCAGGAAAAAAAAAAAAAATCATTCTCTTAAAAAGCTTACATTCTAGTGAAGCAAATCGATAATGAATAAAATCCTAATATGGTACCAAGTAGGGTGAGTGGAATCCTGGTGTGACGTGTAAGATAAGTACTGGACTACAAGGTTGATTTGAACCGAAAGGTCGGTAGTTCAAACTCGACCAACCACTCTTGAAAACCCTATACAGGCTTGCTGTGAGACTGGGTATTGGAACAAGGACCTGAGTAAATAAAGGCTGAGCCATGTGAGGTTCAGGGTCACAACATTCAGGCAGGGGGACTCTGACTTCCATCGAGTTAATTCTGACATAGAGCCACCCTACTGTTGTTGCAAAGTGCCATGGAGCTGGTTCCGACTCATATATTGGGAACCTGTGAGTATAGTGTTTCTGAGAAAAGGCTGGTCGATTTGAACCCCCACGACTTATCCTACAGCGCCCCACTGGGACTTTTGTTTCTCTTGGGACCCATGAAAATGATATCCCTGACCAATGATCAGGAACTAATATTAGAGTTTTCTGGAAGTGGAGTCAGGAATGTGTTTATATTTAAAACATTTAAAAAGTACAAAAAAGCTCAGCAGGTTTTAAAAAAATAAAAATAGCAAATTCTCAGCTGGGTTGGGAACCCGAGCCAAGCCGGGTATCTGTTGCTGGCAGCAAGTTCCTTGAGCAGCATGTGGGGGCAGTGAGATTAACGCTTCTGTTTGGTTCCTGTTTATTTTTGTGACTGGGATCCTGTTTGGAAGGAGGGAACAGGAAAGCCGTTAAGTACTCTTCCTTACTCTTGGGAGAGCTATCCTTTTCCTGGAGTGGCTTTGGGTTTCGTCAGCTTCACAGCCAAGCACACCCCTGGCAGTGTTCAGTGTGAGGAGGAGGCTGGATATGTAAAATGATGGCGACTGTGGACTGGACGCAGTTCCCACAGAACAGAACACAAAGGCTGCTTGTGGGATGGTGTCCACGTGAGAGCCTCTCTGAAAATATTTTTAGAATGCTTTGAAATATTTAGGTAACTCCTTGAACCCGATTCAGACAAATCTCTGTTGTCTAATGAACGTATTTTGGTATCTGTGTGAAATGCACAAGATCACCCAAATCAAACATTTCTAGTATTGCACAAACTTACGTAATAGCAGAGCTCTGCTATTAAAAAAGTGATCTCTTAATAAGTAGTATTATCCAAAGCAAGAAGATTGACATAATGGCTACATTATATATTTTTTCATACTAAGCACTGCTCTGATAAATTTCTTTGATATATGTGCTTTTATTTCAGCAGATTTGATTCCTTTATGAGGGATTACTCAGTCAAAGGTTATTGACTTTCAAAATGATAATAGATATTTGCAGATTAATATCCAAAATGTGGTAATAGAATCCCAGTTATAATTATTTTCCTCATAATTATTTCTATTCCACAACATCAGCATAAGATGTGTAAAGGATTTTATCCCAAAATGTTTAAAACATGACAAGTTATATTTTATCTTTAATTATTCAACACTTGAACTTGACATTTAATATATTAGAATTTCTGCTTTGGGGAATTTTCTCTTCTAGATTGTTATTCAAAAAAATAGATTGTCTGAAAGCCAGGAAAAAGCTGTGAACTTGAAGAAAGACTTGGCAGAGATGCAGGAATGGATGGCCCAAGCGGAAGAAGAGTACCTGGAGAGGGATTTTGAATATAAGTCACCTGAAGAACTTGAAAGTGCTGTGGAAGAAATGAAGGTGAGGCTGGGGCAGTCAACCCAATAGGTTTTATACCTCCCCTCTTCCCGTTAAAAGGAACCCTGGCGGCGCTCTGGGTTAGGTATTGGGTTACTAACTACAAGGTAGGTGGTTCAAACCCACCAGCTGTTCTGTGTGAGGAAGATGAGGCTGTCTACTTCTGTAAAGATTTACAGCCTCAGACCCTACTGAGTACTTCTGCTTTGTCCTCCAGGGTCTCTGTAAGATGGGATTGACTCAGACAGTAGTAGGTGGGCGAGTTTTCCCTTTCAAATCACTTCCATCCATCCCCCCACTCACCACGTACATAGCCACCCATCTGCCTGTTTACCTACATATGTACGTACTCTTTTATAGTAGGGTTTTAAAATTACAAAAAACAGAATTTTCATTGTTATGATTTTAATTGGCAAAGGAAGTTAATTAAGTGTCTCAGGTTGCTCCTGAGACAACCTTTCATAAGTAAGGGGAATCACAGAGAATCTCTTCAAAAACCAGTGGTATTAGGTATGAGGAAGAATTTTGTAAGAAACAAGTTGGTTAGGTCTTCTGTTTTCCCTTAGTACGTAGGGCACCTATGACTATATTACGGAACAGTAGCAGTAGGAAACGTACCAATGAACATGGAACTGGTGCAAGACCAGATGACATTTATCTTGTTATACATAAAGTCACCATGCATTGGAGCAAACTCAGTGACAACAGCAGTTATTGTTGTCAAGTGCCTTTGAGTCGATTCCCACCCATAGTGACCCTGTATAGGACTTCTAAGGAGCAACTGGTGAGCTGGAATCACCGGCCTTGCAGTTTAAATGACTTTGCTGTATGACGCATTAACCCACAGCACCACACCAGGATAACAGCAGTAGGAAAATGTAAAAGGGATTTAGTATCAGTTGAATCCACAGGGTGTATTTCTTATGAATGTATGTATTCCATGCCAGTGGTCTTATTTTTTATATATATAATAAAACAACTGGCATCATTCTCAAATTTCAGGTTCTGCTTTAAATGTCCTTGAGTGTTTAAGTCAAAGTAGAAACTGTTTTAAAGGCTATGAATATACATGTATTTGTCCTCTCTGGAAGGGGAGACATTATAAATATTTTAACTCCAAAGTTGGCTTGCCTAAAAGCATAACAGAACCCAAAAATCTCAGTGCAGATATATTTTTAAAGGGATTATATGACATTAATACAGTATTGTATAAAAGTCAAAGTAAATATGACAAGGTACTGTAATTGAAGTTGTACAATTTTCAGTGAGACATCTTTGTAGTGTAGCACTGTTTGAACACCCTCATTTAAAATAAAATATTGAGTATATGAGGTATTTTAAGGCAGCCTACTATGTCAAGAAGGGAGTAGGCAACTTTATGCGATAAGCACTGGACTGTGAACTGCGAGGTCGGCAGTTCAAGTCTACCAGCCACCCTGCAGGAGAAAGATGAGGCTTTCTTAGAAATTTCAAAGATTATAGCCTCAGAAATCCTATACAGAGTCACTATGAGTCAGAACTGACTGGGTGGCACTTAATACCAACAACTATGTTAAGAAGGGAACCCTGATAGCTTATTGGGTTCTGAGTTGGGCTGCTGACCAAAGGCTGAGAGTTTGGACCTGCCATCCACTCTGCAGGAGAAAAATGATTTTTTTCTGACCCTATAAAGATGTACAGCCTTGGAAACCCTGTACAGGGTCGCTATGATTCGGAACCAACTCCATGGTACAGCACCACCATCACAATGTCAAGTATCAGCTTGTTTAATTCATTCTAATCCCTTAAACTATAGGCAGTTGAGTTTTGTGATTCTTTTTAAAAAGTCATTATAGATAAGAATGTAGATGGCTAGAGATTAAAGTCTTTGAGTGTGCAATGTGGGATTTATTTGTTTATTAGTCTTCTAAACAGTCATTATGATTTTTTAAATTGCCACCTACTTAATTATTTTTCCTCAGTCCAGGGAAGTTGAAAACGAGCAAGCAGTAAAGAATGGTACTGTTGTGTTGTTAAGTGCCGTGGAGCCAGTACTCACCCATAGTGACTCTGTATAGGGTTTCCGAGGAGCAACTGGTGAGCTTCAACCTTGCAAACCGACTTTGCAGTCCTGTTCATTAATCCACAGAGCCACACCAGGACTTCAAAGCTAATGGTGATGGTGGTGTGCCTGGGAGTTAATTCGGACTCATAGCAACCCTGCATAGGGTTTCAGAGGCTGTAAATCTTTACAGGAGCAGAAAGCCTCATCTTTCTCCTGCAGGATGGCTGGTAGTTTTGAACTGCTGACCTTGAGGATAGCAGCCCGACTCATAACCACTGCGCTACCAGAGCTCCTTCCAAAGCTAATGTTGTTGTTGTTACTGCCATTGAGTCGATTCCGACCCATAGTGACCCTGTATAGGGTTTCCAAGGAGTAGCTGGCGAGCTTGAATCACCGACCTTGCAATTCAAACGGCTTTTGCAATCTGGCGCATTAACCCACAGTGCCACACCAAGACTCCTCCAAAGCTAGTAGGGAGAGTGAAAAAACCTTCTTAGCTTGAAGGTCGAGTCAGGGAAGAAGCTATTTCTGGATCAGATCTTTACAACCTAACATTGTCATCATCTTTGAAATGTTCATTATCAGAAGGTTAGATATTTCTGTGTCCCAGGTGGGAAAAAGAAGAACCAAAACCATCTTTAAATTATTTGAGAAAAATGTCAAGGATATCTGTATCATGGTGATAAATTAATTAATTCTGAAAATTAATTTATCTGTTTAGTAAGAGACCTCAATAGTCCATTAAAGTTAATTGGCTTTGATTCTCATCTGGGCCCAGAACTTGAAAACATTTAATGTCAGTAAACATAATTTAGGAGAACCTAGATGTTAACACTGATGTTAATGTTAATAAATGACAATATTGGTGTGGGACTGTGTACATATAATGAGTGAAATTTTAGTTAACATTCTTATTTCAAAAATCCTTTAGTAATTGCCTAAATAATGTTCCAATTAGGCAGATAGACTACTTAGAAACTGTAATTTTGATTTAGATATTAAAACAAACAAACAACTGGTCCCAGAATGGAAGGCATTTTTTAACTTCATTTTTTAAAATTTTTTTATTTTTGGAACAGAGGGCGAAAGAGGATGTGTTACAGAAGGAGGTGAGAGTGAAGATTCTCAAGGACAATATCAAGTTACTGGCTGCAAAAGTGCCCTCTGGTGGCCAGGAACTGACGTCTGAGCTGAATGTTGTGCTGGAGAATTACCAACTGCTTTGTAACAGAATTCGAGGAAAGTGCCACACACTTGAGGTAGGATACCTTTTGGAGTGATGCATGCTTTGAAGCTCAAATTCTGTCCTATAATGTCCAGTCTGTGGGTTTCAGCTGAGCAAGGGACAAGTTAAAGACAGAGTGAAACTATTTCTAGTATCACGGGGACAAAAAAAAATCAGATCATAAGAGAAAATAAATTCATGAGTAAAAGGAAAGAGGGATTTAAAAAAGAGAGAGACCAAGACTAGGATCTATTCCCAACATTTTTATGTATGTGAGTGAAGTCAATGTTTTCATGTTAGAGGTGATCTCAAGGGCCTGTTCAGTCCTCGAATTCTAGGAGAAAGTTTTGTCAGCCTCCCCTTTGTTTTGCTTGGCTTGGCTGACTACACAGAGGTGAACTGAGGTATTTTTCTTTAGAGTGGCAGCTCTGGTAGCATAGTGGTTACGAATTGGACTGCGAACCTTAAGGTCAGTGGTTCGAAACTACCAGCCGCTCTGCGGGAGAAAGATGAGGCTTTCTACTCCCGTACAGATTTACACCCTCAGAAACCCTGTACAGGGTCGCTATGGGTCTGAACTGACTTGATGGCACTTAACAACAACAACAACAAAGAAAGAAAGAATTTAAATATACTGGTATTTTTCTAGACTTTACACATAATATCTTTCTTCCTACTGGCCATTAGGTTTAGGACATAGTTGATTCTTAAGGTTTTTGTTTTGAATTAAAATTAGGTTTTTGCTTGTTTGTTTTTAAGTGAGTATAATTTGTCATTTCTTATTGAAAAGATTTAAGAGCCATTTCAATTTACAGTAAAATCTTGCATCTTTAAAACAAATGGTTGAGGTCAATCATAAAAGGGTAAAAAATAATAGCTGTGATATTTAAAATAAATTAACTTGTGACTCGCTTGGTCTCAATTTGTTTTGCCTTAAAATAAATATTTGTAATTGAGACTAATTAATGAGGAAGCTACAATTCACATAGATTCTCATTCCTGAATATTAATGTATTGTCTAACATAAAACACCACGGCTACTCATTTGAGATTGAAAATTCCATCAACATGTGGTATATACATTAATTAATACATACGTAATCCTAATGAGAGATCTTGGAATTGAATTTTACTATAATCTTATCCATGTTTTTCTCCCTGGCAGCAGCACCTTTTTGTTTCTCCTGTTCATTTAAAATCAAAACGGCAGCTCAGGATATGTTTCAATAATGAGTAGAGTCCCTAGGTTAATACACAGATGCTTACAAAAGGTATCTGTGTATTCTGTGCCATTCCTTCAAGCTGTCTTAGGACTCAAAGATGGTAATGTTTAGAATGAGAAATGAACTAAAACATTTTGAGAGTTTGGAGTCACTTTGAGAATTACTGTTGGAATTTGTAGTTACACTGAGAGATTTTCTTTGAGTTAAAAACAGGAAAAGTGTAAGAAAAATGAGAAAGAGAAGAGAAGGTGGCCTTGATGTCTTTGGAAGGGGAAACACAAAAGAAGATACACTAGGATTACATGTAGAAATGTTCTGAAAATTACATAAGGGTTACCAAAGTATCTTGGGAAGAAATATTCCAAATTTCCAAACTGGGAAAAAGACTGGTGTTGTTATTGTGGTGATTTCTACATTGTTTAAAGTACTTTTAAGCTCAAACATTTCAAATGTGTAGTTGTTGTTGTTAGGTACCATCAAGTTGGTACCAATTCATAGTGAACCTAAGCACAACAGAATGAAACACTGCCTGATCCTGGGCCAAACCTCACTATTGTTGCCACACTTGAGCCCATCGATGCTGCCACTTTGCCAATCCATCTTGCTGGGAGTCTTCCTCTTTTTCTCTGAGCCTCCACCTTACCAAACATGATATCCTTCTCCAGCGACTGGCCTGTCCTGACAATATGTCCAAAGTATGAGAGATGAAGTTTGACCATCTTGGCCTCCAAGGAGCACTCTGGCTGCACTTCTTCCAACACAGATCTCTGTTCTTTTGGCAGCCCATGGTACTTTCAATTTATAGTACAGTATGAATGATACAGAGTCCTGGTGTGGCACTGTAGGTTAATGCACTGGACTGCAAAGTCAGTTTGAGCTGCAAGGTCGGTGGTTCAAACTTACCTGCTGCTCCTTGGAAACCCTATACAGAGTCACTATGGGTCAGAACCAACTTGACAGTTAACAACAACAATAACATGCATAATACTACAAAGACCTTTATACTCACCCCCGTAGATATAACTAACATTAGTGTTTTATTCAGTTTTAAGAAAACAGTATAGATTAATATTACAGAACCTCATGCCTCCCTTTTATCTCGTTCCTCTCTTGAAATAACCATTATCTGGAAGTTGGTGCATATTCTTCCCATTAATGTTTTTATATTATTATTATATATACTTACGTGGCTTACAAGAATATTTCTTGTGATTCTTTGGGTTCATATGGCTCGGCTGGATGTGTCTCTGGTTCCATGTGATAGAGATACAGGTTATTCATTTACTGCAGCCAACAGGGAGCTCTGCTAGACATTCAAGACAGCCTTTCATCCTCTAACAGTTCTCTTCATTTGGCTTCTTATCTTTATAGCTGGTTTTTTTTTTTTTTTTTGGTATTGTTGTTGTTTTTAACTGCCAGCAAATCGGTTCCAATCCATAGCAACCCTGTACAGAGTTTCCAAGGAGCGGCTGGTGAATTTGAACTGCCAACCTTGAGGTTCAAACTAACCTTGTGGTCAAATGCAAAGGGAGGAAGCAGAAGCTGCTTGTTCCTTTAAAACAAATCAGCAAATCAGCATTGTGTTTTTAGTGAAAGCTTATGCAACAAGTTACTAGGTTCCCATTTAACAGTTGCTGCAAAAATTATTCAGTGACATTGGTTACATTTTTCACACTGTGTCAACATTCTCATTAATTCTTTTCTGATGTTTCAGTTCCAGTAAGCTGCTGTCTGTCCCCTGTACTTTCATTATCACTTTAGAGTAACTGTTAACAGTTCAGTCTTATACAGATGAAAGGTGCACAATGTAAATAGTCTTCATTTCCACCACTCATCTGTCAGGTAGTCCTACTGTGGTGGCTTGCATGTTGCTGTGACACTGGAAGCTGTGTCCCCTAAATCTTAAATACCAGCAGGTGGACAGGTTCAGCTGAGCTTCCAGACTAACACAGACTAGGAAGAAGCACAGGCAGACTGCTTCTGAATGTTTAAGCACTGTAAACCTTATGAATAGCGGTGGAACACTGTCAGCACCAGAGTCTTGAATGTTGAAACATGATGAATAGTACAAGAATTTTATCAGATAATAGTGTTGGAAGAGGAGCCCCTCAGGTTGGAAGGGACTTAAAATACAACAGGAAGATCTGCCTCCTTAAAGTGGAGTTGTCCGTGATGACACGAAAGCAATAAAACTTTGGGACCTTTATTTGCTAATGGGGCACAACTCAAAATGAGGAGAAACAGCTGCAAACATTCTTAAATAATCAGAACATGGACAGCTATTGGCCATGTTGAATCTCACAATTATGTGGTTTACTGTGCTGGCAATGACGAATTGAAGTGGAATGATGTTGATTCATCATCATCAGAAAAACAAACAACAAAACATTTCAAGATCTGTCTTGAAGTATAACACTTCAACCATTTCAAGAGGTAGTATATGATCAAAAGCCAGTGGTGATGATGGAAGAAGGCCAAGGTGTACCGAAGGCATTGGCAAAGAACAAGGTTCTGGGAATTGGTGGAATACAAATGGAAATCTTTCAACAAACTGATGTAGCACTGGAAGCACTTACTCATCTATACCATGAAATTTGGAGGACAGCTAGCTAGCCAGCTGATTGGATGTGATCCATATTTGTGCCCATTCCAAAGAGCTGTGATTCAGTGGAATGCAGAAATCATTGGACAACATCATTAATATCACACGCTAGTAAAATTTTGCTGAAGATACTTAAAAACTATTGCAACAGTATAGGAACGGAACTGCCTGAGGTTCAAGCCACATTTTGATGAGGACTTGGAACAAGGGATATCATTGCTGATGTCAAATGGATCTTGGTGAAAAGTAGACAATATCAGAACTATGTTTACCTGTGCTTTATTGAGTACAACAAAGGCTTTTGATTGTGTGGATTATGACAAACTATTGACAACATTTCAGAGAATGAACATTCCTGACACTTAAATGTGTTCATGAAGAACCCACACATAGACCAAGAAGCAGTTGTTCGAACAAAACTAGTGGACACTGCATGGTGTAAAATTAGGCACCAGGGTTGTGTTCTTTCACTATACTTATTCAATCTGTATGCTGAGTAGATAATCCCAGAAGCTGGATTGGAGGGAGGCACATAAACAACCTGTGACGATACAAACTTGCTTTTTGAAAGCAAAGAGGATTTACAGTGCTTACTTATGAAGGTCAAAGACCACAGTCTTCAGTATGGATTATACCTCAATGTAAAGAAAACAAAAATCCTCACCACTTGACCAATAAGTAACATCATGACAAATGGAAGAAAGATGGAAGTTGTCAAAGACTTCATTTTGCTTGAATCCACTATCAACACTCATGGAAACAGCAGTAAAGAAATCAGATGACTTATTACATTAGGTAAATTAGCTACACAAGACACCTTAAAACCATTCAAGAGTAAAGATGATCAGTTTGTGGATTAAGGTGTGCCTGACCCAAGCCATGCTATTTTCAAATGCCTCTTATGCATGTGAAAGTTGGACAGTGAATAAGGAGGACCATACAGAATTTGAAGCATTTAATCAGGGGTGGGGAATTTCTAGTCCGTGAGCCATATAAGGCCTGGGAAATTATTTGGTCTGGCCCTGCGAAAGCCACCGTTCCAGCCATCATGTTCGGTGTGAGTTAATTAAATGTTTGACCAAATATAGCAAGCTAAGTTTTAAGTTGATAATTTTGTATGGCTCACGGATGATGGTATAAATTTTAACAGAAAAAAGTTTACCTACCCGTGATTTAAGGATTTCTGGTAGTGTAGTGGTTATGAATTGGACTGTGAACCTTAAGGTCAGCAGTTTGAAGCTACTAGCTGTTCCGCAGGAGAAAGATGAGCCTTTCTGCTCCCGTAAAGATTTACAGCCTCGGCAACAGGGTCTCTATGGGTCGGAATCGACTCAACAACACTTAGCAACAACAGCGACAATCCTGATTTAAAAGAGCTCTGGTAGCATAGTGGTTATGAGTTGGGCTGCTAACCTCAAGGTAAGCAGTTCAAAACTATGAGCCATTCTGTGGGAGAAAAATGAGGCTTTCTGCTCCAGGAAAGATTTACAGCCTCAGAAACTCTATGCAGGGTCATTATGATTCAGAACTGACGCCATGGCACACCATCAGACCATACCAGTCCCCTGATTTAAGCTATGGTATTGGAGAAGAATATTTAATGTACTATTGATTGCTAAAAGAACAAACAAAACTGTGTTAAAACTAAAGCCAGAAGGCTTCTTTAGAAGCCAGATTGGCAAGACTTTGTTTCTCATACTTTGGGCATATTATCAGGAGGGACCAGTCATTGGAGAATGATATCATGCTTGGTAAAGTAAAGAGTCAGTGAAAAAGAGGAAGATCCCCAATGATATGGATTGGCACAGTGGGTTCAAATTTAACAATTGTGAGGATAGTTAGTACAGGAGTGGGCACTGCTTCGACTCGATGGCACCTAACAACATCAACGTCTTTATTTTGTGGCCAATCTGTTAACTTAGCCCAGCTGTCTGCTTTTTAAAGCCTAGGTCTGAAATTTGATTATGTGTCATCTCTGTAGCATTCTTTGGTTCAAGTAACTCATAAGACCAACCCAGATTGTAAGATAGAAGAAAACAACTTCACTTCTTAATGGGAATAGTGACAAAGATGGTCAAACCAAACCCTGACCCACTGCCATGGAATCGATTCCAATTCATGACTCTATGCAGGGTTTCCAAGACTGTACATTACTGCAGGAGCAACCTGCTTCATTGTTTCTGTGATGAGTATCTGGTGGGTTTGAACTACCGATATTGCAGTTAGCATCCGAGTGCTTATCCCACAGAGCCACCATGCTTCTTTCCATTAATTCAACATACTTTACTCTCTAGCTACAAATTATGTATGCCCTAGATGGCACTTAACAACAACAACGCCCGTGTACACAACACACTCACATGCTCTTCTGTATGCTTCCGAAGTCTCATCAAATACGTATCAGAGTGGAAATTTCTAGTACCTTGTTATCCATATCAAGTCCAAATGCACATGTGGTTCTGTAAAGCAGTTTTCTTAGGTTCAGACTCTTTTAAGAATGGTACTGGACTAAGAGACCTGGATGCTAAAGGGGCAACTTATGTGTTCCTCATACTCTTAACATACAACAGTGAGAGAAACAGTGAAACCTCAGCAAACACACCAGTTCAGAAAAGTCCAAGGAGTCCTGGGTAAAAACAGTCTTCGGTTCATAGTGGTGCTGTGGGTTAGGTGCTGGGCTGCTAACCGGTAGGTCAGTAGTTCAAACCCACCAGCCTCTGTGGAAGAAAGATGAAGTGGCCTGCTTCCATAGAGACTGAATCCTGGAAGCCCTCTATGGGGTGGTTGTGAGTTATTATCAACTCGATGGCTGTGAGTTTTTTTGTTTGGGGGCCATAGTAGGGGAGGCCTGGTGGTGCATTGTGTTAAGTGTTGGGCTGCTGATCACAGTCAGTGATTCAAACCCACTGAAAGCTCCCCCAGGAGAAAGATGAAGCAGTTCAATCCTGCAGACATTTAAAAACCACAGGAACGGTTGTGCTGTGTCTTAGAGAGCAGCTATGAGTCAGAATTGACATGATGGCTGTGGGGTTGGTTTTTGATTTGGGTTCATGATCATTCTGAAGTCTCACCGGGCACCTGCAGGCAGAGCCCTTGCAGTTGCTCCAGGGGGGGACTGGTTCTGCTGATTGGGGGTGAGCTCCCTGAGCCTCCCTAACTTTCTCTTAAAAAATGGGGCTATGCTGGCAGCTGAGTAGCTTCCTATCTGCTTTCTGCTAGTAGAAATTTGGGTGTCTCTTTTCCCTTTTAATATGTGCCGGATCAACAAACTCGATGTTCCAAGGGCCAAAACTGACTCAGCCTGCTTTTCTTTGTCCATGAATTAAGATAGATATTCATATTTGTAAAGGATTGTACAAAAGAAAACAACAATAAAAACTCCCTAAACAAACCAAAGAATTTGTGAGAGATCCTGGGTATGGCCCATACATCCTAAAATATTTATTAACTAAAAAAAACTGCCAACTTTTGGTGTGGTAAGTATAGCTAAAATGGAACACAGGCTAACCTCTGTCTCTTCTCAGCAAATCCTGAAGGTAACAGACTCAGGATGTCCAAGCCCACTCCTCCAAATCCACTAATCAAATAGGCTCCTTCTGTTTGGAGTAAGGAGGTGGAGCAGTAAAAGCTTTTGTCCTTTCATTTTACTTCTTGAATTAGAACCTAAGTTAATACCTGTGCCCCAGAGATTTTCAGTTATCTATGTAATTGTTAAAAGTGTTACAGGTATGAGTCGCTTTTATGTTTCTATATATCAGCATTTAAAAAACAAACTGATGAAAAGTTCATTTTCTTCTCCCACTTACAGAGTTTAATTTTGACAAGTCAGCTTCTTGGACTTTATTTTAGTATAAAGAGTGAGGTAGCCTTTTTACACTCCCACCCCACATTCCCTATAAATCAACTGACAAGATTTCATGAGCAATGCCGTTTTGTTTCATTTCTCTCAAACCCTAACTTCATCCGTTTCTAAGTGCCCACATAGCCTCACTGTGGACAAATGAAGTTATTGTTGGTTAGAAAGAATGTGTAGCTCTGGAACTGCATTGTATGAATTGTTTTTTTTTTTTTTTGTCTCATTTACATTTTTCATCACCCACTTCAGGAGGTATGGTCATGTTGGATTGAGTTGCTTCATTATTTGGCCCTGGAAACCACCTGGCTAAACACTTTGGAAGAGCAGATGAAGAGCACAGAAGCACTGCCCGAGAAAGCAGATGTTGTCAATGAAGCCCTTGAGGTCAGAGACTGAGTTATTTGTGGCATTTCTTTTCGTTTCAGTGAGGCCAAATACGTATTTAGTCAGGATTCAGGTGCTTCACCTGGACCAACACATATGCTACCTTAGTCATTTCAAGTGTGACTTGTATATTCTTCAGTAGCCTAAAGAATTTACATATTTGTGTAGTGGGAATCACTGGGTAGTGTAACTAGTTATTTAAGTTATTTAAGATGACATACTAAATCAGTTTTATATACTGACCACTAGTATGTGCTGTTGTTGTTAATTGCCTTCGAGTCAACTCATAGTGACCCAGTCCTGGTGTGGCGCTGTGGGTTAATGCATACTTGATTACAAGGTTGGTTTCAACGGAAAGCTTGATGGTTCAAGCTCAACAGTTACTCCTTGGAAACCCTATACAGGGTCAATATTAGTCAGAAATGACTCAACAGCATCTAACAACAACATCGAGTTTCTGAGGAGCAGCTGAGGGGCTTGAACTGCTGATTTGTGGTTCACAGACCAGTACTTAGACATGGTAAAATACACTGGTGGTGTTCCAGTTTGTTTTTCCCATCCCTGGATACAACTCTGCTTTATGTTATTAGGGCAACTGGTATATTGTTTCTTCATAAAGTTAGTTTTACTCATTAAACATAGCAATACTGTGTTTACAATGACTCCCGTCTATTATTTTCAGATACTAACAGTTTGAGATTAGACTGCAATGGGCAATATTTGTGTCATGGGATCCCATTTAAGGAACTTGTCACTAGGCCTGACCTATTAGCTCTCTGAGGCCAAGAAATAGACTTGATTCTACTTTGTTTCTCAGTTTGCGGCACAATGTGCAGCTCATGAGACCATAACTGCGTCTTAAGTGAATTAAAATGCGAAGAGTGTGTTGTTGTTGTTGTTGTTGTTGTTGTTGTTAGGTGCTGTCAAGTCAGTTCTAACTCAAAGTTACAGCAGGAGGAAACCCCGCCTGGCCTGGCACCATCTCACAATTGTTAGTTTTGAGCCCATTGTCGCTGCCAGGGTGTCAGTCACCTGGAGGTCTTCTTTATCACGGACCCTCCTCTGTGCCAAGCATGATGTCCTTCTCCAGCAACTGGTCCCTTCTAACAACATGTCCACAGAACAACAGACAACGTCTTGCCATCCTTACCTTTAAGAAGCATTCTGGCTGTACTTCTTCCATGACAAATTTGCAGCGAGGGTAGATCTGCTTTTTAAAAAAACAAAAAGGAAGTGTACAGATAAGCTTTAAAAACTGTTGTAGCTGAGTAGGTGACTGGTGTGAAGGTCAGAAATAAGTCAAATGGGAATCACTGGGTAGTGTAAATGGTTAGAGAGCTCATTGTTAACCTAAAGACCATGGAAGAAAGACCTGGCAATCTGCCCCAAATCAGCCATTGTAAACCCTCTGGAGCAAAGTTCTACTCAGATACACATCTGTCACCATAAGTTAGAACCGACTCACAGAAGCTGGTTTAAACCGTAAAATGTGGTGTCTAAATTCCAGGAGCCAATAATGCATTTCTAGCAGAAAGGTCTACATCATTTTCATTATAAATGTTTATTATATATAAATATATCAGAATGATAGACTAAGAAAATGAAAATAAAAATGTTGTGTGCTGTTGAATCAGTTCTGACTCATAGCAACCCTAAATCGGATTCCAAGGAGTGGCAGGTGGGTTTGAACAGCTTACCTTGTGGTTAGCTGTCCAGTGTTTATCCTACAGTGCTACAGACTTAAAAAGTAAACTTTCATTTCCCTAATATGATAGTTAATAATTGCCCCTTCCAGGAATAAGGAAACTAGAGAAAAGTATAAACCTAACTCTAAGATAAACTTCTAAATACCTGAGTGTGTTTCTTCCTGATTTATTGTTTTAAATGTATACACACTGGACTGTGATCCATTACAGAAGTTGTGACGTGGACTGGGTAGTAGTGTTTCGTTGTGTTATGCATAGGGCCACTATGATTCGGTGCCAACTTGATGACACCTACCACAACAAACAACAACATGTATATATAGACAATTTACTTAACACTGCTGAGCTTACTTTATCATCATCTATAAAACGCTAATAATATTTAACACATATTGGTTAATGTATATTTTTTAAAATGTGAATATAAATTAGTTCCTAGCACTCTGAATATACTGTAGAAAAATAAGTACTTATTTTTAGTATTATTATTAATAAGTTTCAATGATTTTATTTACATAATAGTGTAGCCTGCTTTTAAACTTAGTATATTAGGAGCATTTTTTCATACAATGGATATATTTTTGAATTTATACTATTACACAGCATCCTTGTGTTAAGGTTCGTTGCCTTGTGCATTTATTAACACCAGGCTGAGTATTTTTATGGATTAATGATTAGAACTAGTTTCTCATTTCATGCCTTATGATAGATTTCTGGAAAAGGAAACTCTTGATTCATGTAGGCATTTTTTGGGTCCATGATAGAGTTGGTCTCTGGGAATGCATTATTATTTTTTTCTTCCCTGCTCAGTCTCTGGAATCAGTGTTGCGACACCCAGCAGAGAACCGCACCCAGATTCGGGAACTTGGCCAGACTCTGATTGATGGAGGGATTCTTGATGACATAATTAGTGAGAAACTGGAGGCATTCAATAGTCGATACGAAGAACTGAGCCACCTGGTAAGGCTCCGGCGTGCATTAGTGTTGATTGAGTATTGATGTTAGGGAGCAGGGGCAGCTGCTGACCAACATTAATGAGGGCATGCTGGGGAAGGTTAAAATGAAAATTTATCTTTAAGATAGTCTCTACTTGTAAACAATTCCATTTCTGTCAAGGACACATTAAAGCTGCATATGATAACATACTATTATATGACATACAAATATATCTATATGTGCCTATAGAATTGTTATTGTTAAGTGCTGTTGAGTATTTTCTGATTCATAGCTACACTGTATATGGTTTCTGAGGAGCGGCTGGTGAGTTTGAACCACTGACCTTGCTGTTCAAACCAACCTTGCAGTCCAGTGCTTATCCTACAGCACTACGCCAGGACTCCATTTATATAATATAAACGTCCACAGTTATTATTATTTAATATGTGCTAGAAAGCTTTTAATATCCATGCAGCCCTCCTAAAACGGAAGAGACCCTTTTCTCTAATTTTTGTCACAATATATGTTAAGGCACATCCTGGATGTGTACTCAAGAGATTGGGACACTTTGTAACACCTATTTGTAACTCCAATGGCCTTGTTCTTTATTAGGAAAATGTAAACTATCATTACATACAGTTACATAACAACTAGCTCTGGTAACATAGTAGTTATAAGTTTGGCTGCTAATTTCAAGATCAGCGGTTCAAAACAACCAGCTGCTCCTCGGGAGAAAGACGAGGCATTCTGCTTCCATAAAGATTTACAGCCTCAGAAACCTTATATAGGGTCACTATGAATCGGAACTGACTCCATGGCACACAACCAACCACCAATATTTAGTAATAATTGTCACATAACTGTATATGCAGTTATATACTTATATAACAATTATTATGATATGTAACATATTATAATGTTATATAGCTGTATATGTATATATGATGATGATGATTTAATGTGCAATAAAAAATCATCATATAACTATATATACAGTTATATATTTATATGACGATTATTATTGTATCTTGCATGCTATAGAATAATAATGGTCATATATAGTTATAGTGGTTACGAATCGGGCTGAAAACCTTGAGGTCAGCACTTTGAAACTACTAGCTGTTCTGTGGGAGAAAGATGAGGCTTTCTGCTCCCATAAAGATTAACAGCCTCGGAAACTCTGTACAGGGTCGCTATGAGTCGGAACTGACTCCACGGCACATGACCACCACCGCCATAGTTATTTGACAATTATTGTAAAACATGTGATATATATTAATTGCCATATAACTCTACATATGATCGTTGTTATTATATATATTATATGTTGTTGTTGTTAAGTGCTGTTGAGTCGGGTCCAACCCATAGCGACCCTGTACAGGGTTTCCGAGGGTGTAAATCTTTACGGGAGTAGAAAGCCTCATCTTTCTCCCGCGGAGCAGCTGGTAGTTTCGAACCGCTGACCTTAAGGTTCGCAGCCCGATTCGTAACCACTACGCTACCAGAGCTCCTTATATATGCAGTAATTATTGTTATATAACTATATACTTTTATAGTTACATTACAATTATTACAGATCATGTATGCAATAATAATTTCTCTATAACTATATATAATGACAATTCACATTTTCTTAATAAATAGCAGGACCATCAGAGTTTGAAATTGGTGTTGTGAAGTGTTTCACTCTGTTGAGTACATATCCAGATGTACCATAACATATATTGTGACAAAAATAAGATAAAAGAGTCTCTTCTGTTTTAGGAGGGCTGCATGGATGTTGGAGGCCTTCTAACACATATTAAATGCTGACTGTGGATGTTTAGGTCATGAATACTAGGAAACTTAATTCAATATACAGTAAATAGTGGTTAATTCACATGAACTTCTGTAGAACTTGTTTTAGACTTTGAATAAAAGAGAATCAGATTTTAATACATGTCCTGTTGATAGACATCATCCCCCTGACCCTAAATATCTGCTGGTAAAAATGTTGCTGTGGTGTGAGGCATGGCGAGTTCATTTTTCTGCATGTGGAAATCCAATATTTCTAATACCATTTATTGAAGTTCTTCTGCTTTTCTCATCAAATGGACTTATTAGTACGCTTGACTAGAGAAATGTAGGTCAATAGATATTCTTGTTATATTTTATGTTCTTATTGAGACGGTTATCTACTTAGATTTAGTAATACATTTAATATATTTGAAGGAACTGTTTAATATATTATGTTGGAACTCTTTACCTTTATATATTTGTCACTGTAGATAAAAAGGAGATAAAAGTTAGTAACTCAATTCAAGGTAGTGAGATACTAGAAGGATATTTTCACTACTATTGCTCGTTATTCTATATTTATAATGAAAGCCAGAGGATTTCAATATCACTCTTAGTATTTATTTCTTTTCATGGTAGCCAGAGCCTAAGGGTGTTTTTATATTTGGCTATTTTTATTTGTGCTGAGCCACTAATGATTCGATTTCTCCCCTGTGCAGGCAGAGAGCAAGCAGATTTCTTTGGAAAAGCAATTGCAGGTCCTGAGGGAAACTGACCACATGCTTCAAGTCTTGCAGGAAAGCTTAGCGGAGCTGGATAAGCAACTTACAACGTACTTGACAGATAGGATAGACGCCTTCCAAGTTCCCCAGGAAGCACAGGTATTGCCGGCGGGGTTAGGACCTGTGCATTGTGAAGAGAGCATGTTGTTGTTGTTAAGTACTGTGGAGTTGGTTCCGATTCACAGTGACCCTGTACAGGGTTTCTGAAGCTATAAATCTTTACGGGAGCAGAACGCCTCATCTTTCTCCCGCAGAACTGCTGGTAGTTTCAAACTGCTAACCTTGCTGTTGGCAGCCCGATTCAAACCACTACGCTACCAGAGCTCCTTGTGAAGAGAGCACAGGTAATGACTAATTCAACCTCAAACAAGCTCCTCAAGTTGTCCAAAGAAAGCTAAGAAATAGTGAGAAAGATTGATCTTCTGTCTGGGGCAGCTGTTGAGTTTTGGAGTTCTCTTGTGCTGTGTGTCCAAATCTTTTCTTCATCTGTGGAAGTGGGACAGTTTTTTCTTCCTGAGGAAGTTGTGAGCATTAGAAATGACAAATGCAAAGATATTAGAAAGGGTGTAACACATAGCAGTTCTGAAATACAATGTGACCCTTAGTATACTGTGAACTTATTAAAGCTTATTTAAAAGAAAGAGCAAGCTGCAGAAATCGACACCAACAACCCCTTCCACAGCACTCTCTATTTCTCATCTGGGTTCAATAATTCATTGCAGTGGTCCCACAGGACTCAGACACCATCCTCACAGCTACAGGGTTTATTAGGGACATTAATAGGTTATTCAGGGTCAGAAAAGCTCAGGGCACGTTGGTTCCAATTAGGACCCTCTCCTGAGCCATGCCAACACACAGGTCTCTCTTGGTCTGGGCAATGATACAGAATACTTATAGCACTGCTGATCAATGCCCACAGGACACACCACTTCACATGAACCACAGCCTGAAGGTACTTGGCTCTAGCTCCCATGAATCAGCAAACCTGTCTCCCCACGTTAAGTGCTTAAAGGCACCACATTCTGCAAGTCAGCCTCCTGCTCAGTGTCACTCAGCTTTACTTATTCCATGTGACTCCTCCAGGGTCACATCTTTCTGTTCCTGGGTAGTGTAGGTTCAATATGCAGGAAGCATGGAGTCCAAAGGATGCACTCCACTTCTGACTCTGTCTTCTTGGTGTTCGTGAGATGCCCCTTCATGCTTCTTAGATGGCTCATTTTATAGCATGCTAGGAGTTCAAGTTTTTACAATGACTATAAACTCTGTTAACACCCACAGATGACTCATGTCATCCTATCATTATCTTCTTCCACCTTCTCTTTTCCAGACCTATCAGGAAAAGAGTCACTTGGTAGAAGTTACAAAGACTAAGGGTAGAAGAAACATATTAAATAATTCACTATACCACATAGCCAAGCTAGTTGTCTTTGAGCTGATTCAGACTCAGGGCAACCCTATGTGTATGAAAGTAGAACTGTGCTCTGTAGGATTTTTAATTGTTGATTTTTAAGAAGTCGATCACCAGGCCTTTCTTCTAAGGCTCCTTTGGGCAGACTAAGTCTCCAAACTTTGGGTTAGTATTGCCGCACATTAACCGTTTGCATCACCCAGGGTCTATATTAAAGCTAATTGTTATTGGTAACCCTAGAGTTGGTTCTGATTTTTGTTTTGCAGAAGGAAAGATTGCCTGGTCCCCTTCCATTTCCATGATCTTTGATAGTTTTGAGCCCATTGTTGAGGCCCGTGTACCAATGCATCCCTGTAAGGGTTTCCCTCATTTTCACCAACTCTCCACTTTACCAAGCATTATGTCCATTTCTAGCATCTAGTCTTTTGTGGTATGCCTTAATAGGGGTAAAACTATTTCAATGATCATATGACTATATGGAACTTTCATTTGTTTTTAAACATTTTGAAAAGTCATTCTCTTCCTTTTCTAATCTCTTTGTCAGAAAATCCAAGCTGAGATCTCAGCCCACGAGCTAACTCTTGAAGAGCTGAGAAGAAACATGCGTTCTCAGCCCCCGACCTCCCCAGATGGCAGGACTGCCAGAGGAAGCTCTCAGATGGATGTGCTACAGGTGAGGAGACCGTGTGAGGACACGTTCTTTTCAATATGGTGGGCATAAAAAGAAACTTAGAGTTGATTATTGGGTACCTTTGGTATTGGTTATGATGTAAGCAGTGGGATAGGAGTGGTGTTTGAAGGCACAATGAACTCCAGGGCATAGAGACAAATTACTGCATGAGCAGAAAAATAGTGACTCTGATTTCCATCATGGAGTTGAGAAGAGACAGAGAGAGAAAAAGAGCATGCAAGATTTGTTGTTGTTGTCAGGTGCCATCGAGTCGGAACCGACTCATAGTGACCCCATGCACAGCAGAACGAAACAATGTCCGATTCTGGGCCAACCTCACTACCGCTGCCATACTTGAGTCCATCAATGATGCCACCTGGCCAGTCCATCTCGTTAGGGGTCTTCCTCTTTTTCTCTGACCCTCCACCTTACCCAGCATGACATCCTTCTCCAGCGACTGTTTTCTCCGGACAATATGTCCAAAGCATGAGAGACGAAGCCTAGCCATCCTGGCCTCCAAGGAGCACTCTGGCTGCACTTCTTCCAAAACAGATCTACTGGTTCTTTTGGCAGTCCATGGCACTTTCAGTATTCTCCTCCAGCATCACAACTCAAAGGCATCAATTCTTCTACGATCTTCCTTATTCACTGTCCAACTTTCGCATCCATATGAGGCTATTGAAAACACCATGGCCTGGATCAGGCGCACCTTAGTCCTCAAGCTGACATCTCTGCTCTTCAATACTTTAAAAAGTTCCTGTGCAGCAGATTTGCCCAATGCAATACGTCGTCTGATCTCTTGACTGCTGCTTCGGTGAGTGTTGATAGTTGATCCAAGAAGAATGAAGTCCTTGACAACTTCAATCTTTTCTCCATTGATAAGAATGTTGTTTATTGGCCCAGTGGTGAGGATTTTTGTTTTCTTGACATTGAGATGTAATCCATATTGAAGGCTGTGCTCTTTAATCTTCATAAGTAAATGTTTCAAGTCCTCTTCACTTTGCAAGATTTAGAAGCTTTATATGTTGTTGTTGTTGTATGCCATTGAGTCAATTCCAACTCAGCAACATGACAGGACACAGAAAAACTACTCTAGGATTTCCTGCCTGTCATCTTTTTTTTTTTTTTTTTCCTTCCTTCTCTAAATTTTATTTTGTTGTTGTTGCTGAGAATGGACTTAACTCCCTTGTCAAAAATTTGTTGACCTTGGATATGTGAGTTTATTCCCAGACTTTCAGTTCTCTTCTGTTGTCTATGTGCCTCTTGTTAGATGAGTACCCAGCTGTTTTGATGGCTGTGTCTGTCCAGAAGTATGAATCATTTTACTTTTTTCTTCTCTTTCAACATTGCTTTAGCTATTCAAGGCCTCTTGCCATTCCATATGAAGATTGGCTTTTCTGTTTCTATAAAGAAGGCTGGTGGGAGTTTTGAACAGGATTGTATTGATGCCGTAGATCACTTCGGATAGTGTTGACGTCTAACAATATTAAATCTTCTAATCCGTGAACATGGAACATCTTTCCATTTTGGCTGTAATCTTTATAGGAGCAGATTTGCTAGAATTTTATGCTGAAGAGATCCTGTGTAGGTCTGCAGTACCAACTTTTTATCAGCAGATTTTCTCTTCCAGATAGAGCACTTGCCAGTAATGGGTCAGTTAGTGCTCTAGGCGGGCTGACCTTGCATAGAGCATAGCTCCATTTAGTTCCTAATAGTCAGTGTTACATGGACTTTCACCTTGAATTTGTGATGAAGGTCATTTTGAGTTCTAGGTTCCTGAAGTATAAATATTTCCATACAGGTGAGAAAGTTCATGAAGTTTTCATTCCAGAGAGGTTGTTTTTATTGTTAGGTGCCATTGAATCAGTACCGAGTCCATGCACAACAGAACGAAACACTGCTGGGACCTGCATAACTTCACACTCATTACTGTGTTTGAGCCCGTTACTACTGCCACTGTGCCAATCCATGTTGTTTGGGGTCTTCCTGTTTTCCTTCAACTCTCCACTTTACCAAACATAATATCCTTCTCTAGGGACTGGTTGTTCTTGATAATATGTCCGAAGCTTGAGAGATGAAGTCTGGCCACCCTGGCTTCCAAGGAGCACTCTAACTGAACTTCTTCTAACACAGATCTTTTGACAGTCTGTGGTACTTTCAATATTCTCCTCCAACACCATAACTCCAGTGCATCAGCTCTTCTCTGATCTTCCTTATTCAATGTCCAACTGGTGCATCCCTAACCAGAGAGGTTAGCAGAACCTTTGCTGTTTGTAAACCTGCCAAGTAGTCATGGAAGACGGCTGTGCAGTTTACTCAGGCAGTTCTGTAAGCTCACCACCATCTTTTATGATTTTATTTTTGTCATGCGACTGAAGGCTGTTATTGGTGCTGTATCTCAGAGCTTTTCAGAAGTTGTTCTTTCTTATACTGTTATCACCTGAGGAGAGAGATTATTTTTCTGATGTGAGTTGCTTATAATTATCATCTCTGTCAACAGAGGAAACTTCGAGAGGTGTCCACAAAGTTCCAGCTCTTTCAGAAGCCTGCTAACTTTGAGCAGCGCATGCTTGACTGCAAACGAGTGCTGGATGGGGTGAAAGCTGAACTGCACGTGTTGGATGTGAAGGACGTGGACGCCGATGTCATTCAGACCCACCTGGACAAGTGCTTGGTGAGGCTGTGACTGGATAGCATGTCCTGGGCACTTCTCAGGAGCCCAGACTGAGACGAGGCCTAGTGTGTATATACATGGCTTGTTCAAAGATTCTTAGTCTGCAGTATGGCAAGCAAAGGGCTTCACTATGGGAAAAAAATCTCTAAAGTAAGAATTGTGGTCATCCTTACCCCCAAGAAACTTAGAAGGGATTGGAGAAATTCAAGTCAAACCAAACTGGTTGCTGTTGAGTAGACTCCACCTCCTGGTGACCCCGTGTGTGTCAAAGTAAAACTGCTGCATTGTTGTCACCAGTCTGATCTCTCAGAACTACATCACCAGGCCTTTCTTCTGAGTCTCTCCGGGTGGACTCAGCCCTCCAACCTTTTGGTTAGAAGTCAAGCCACTGAGAGTAATGAGATGAGAGAACTAGAATAGATGTGTATACAAGAAAACAAAACAGAGGCGACTTAGCTAAACAGCTTCAAATTACAAGAAAACTCTGGCAGGATACATTTGAGTTAACTGGTGGTGATGGTGGTGGTTATGTGCTGTGAAGTTGGTTCTGACTCATAGTGACCCGTATAGGGTTTCCAAGGCTGCCAGTCTTTATGGGAGCAGAGAGCCTCATCTTTCTCCCATGGAATGGCTGGTAGTTTCAAACTGCTGACCCTGAGGTTAGCAGCCCGATTCGTAACCACTATGCTACCAGAGCTCTTTTTGAGTTAAGTAGAAGAAGCGTCATTATAATGGATACCAGGAATAATTACAGCGTAAACAAAAAAATTCATTCTCTAGAAAGTCAAATTTTAACTTCTCATTCACAAAGTTTAAGCCTAATACTTGAAAGAAGAAACTATAAATAAATAAATGTCA
The DNA here is from genome assembly GCF_000296735.1 of Chrysochloris asiatica. Classification (NCBI taxonomy): domain Eukaryota; kingdom Metazoa; phylum Chordata; class Mammalia; order Afrosoricida; family Chrysochloridae; genus Chrysochloris; species Chrysochloris asiatica. The sequence continues at coordinate 1,675,717 of NW_006408531.1, read as the reverse complement.
GAAATTTTGCAGTATAAAGAAATTATCCCTTAGGAAAGTAAATTCTAACTTCTAATTTATAAATTTCCAAGCTAAGATATAAAAGAATAAATTATATATAAGGTCTGATTACTGTTTTAGTTGTGAACGTTATAGTTCAATTGAACAGACATTTAAAATTATGTGACTAGAAGGACTCAGTCTTTGCATTAATGTTCTACTTGAGAATCATGAAGAAGCTTACGACGATACTTGTGTATGTGATGAGAACTAGAAAAATCTGAAAATAATTATTTCTGGTTTTGAAAATGGCAGTCCTTATATGTCTGTTATTTGCACATTGAAGGTCATTTGATTACTCAAAAGTTGGAATAAATGGAATGCTAATAAATGTATATAGATGCATGCATTTACTGCATCTATATGCTGGCATGTTGTTGTTGCTGTTAAGTGCCGTCAAGTCGATTCCGACACATAGCGACCCTGCATGGGGTTTCCAAGTTGCAGCTGGTGAGCTTGAACCACCGACCTTGCAGTTCAAATGACTTTGCAGTCTGGTGCATTAACCCACAGCATCACACCAGGACTCCATACTGGCATATAGTCATCAAAAGGAGTCCTTGTGTGGCCACTGTAGGATAAGTCCTAGACTGTTAACTGCAAGGTTGATGGTTCCAACCTTTCAGAAGCTCCTTGGAAACCCTGTACCAGGTTGCTATGAATTGGAACCAACTCGATAATATTTAACAACAACAGTAGTAACAAGTCAACACTGTCTTTGACTTTGTGTAACGTAATCTGGTGGTTTCTTATACGACAGTGCCATGTAAAATGTTCCAGATGGAGATCATAATGTATGCAGACAAGAGAATCTGGCCAGAATAAAGCTTTTTGGTCGCAACATACATTATAAACGGAGCCCTGGTAGTGCAATGGTTAACTTATTGTTGTTAAGTTCCAACTCATTGCAACCCTCTATAGGGTTTCCAAGGAGCAGCTGGTAGGTTTGAACTGCCGACCTTTTGGGGTTTGCAGTCCAATGCTAATCCTGCAGTGCCACACTGGGAGTGACCAAGTAGTTGGCTGTTAGGGAAAAGCCAGCGATTTGAACCCACCAGCCATTTTGTGGGAGAAAGATGTGGCAGTTTCCTATAAAGATTAGAGCTTAGAAGCACACCAGGGAAGTTCTACTCTGCCCGTTAGGGTCCTGTGAGTTCGAATCAGCTGTGCAGCAACAGGTGGTAATGGACAGCTCTGAATTTGACCTACAGAACTCTGATTTCTTGTTGCCTTATCCATTTTGATGTAGTTTAGAGTTTATATATATTTTTATTATGTAAGAAATTGTGGATAGACTTGCTGCTTCAGAGAAATATAATGACAAAATAAATATTAATAATTCAGAGGTCCAATAGTTAGAAATAGCCAGTGTTGGCTTTTTTTCTGGTCCTAGCAACTTCAGGTTTTTATAAAAATTTGACTTTAAACAGAATAAGCATTAAATGTTAATGTTTAGTCCTAATATTTTCCCAGTGTATGTAGGAAAATTGTCTATATTATTAAGTACTTTCATAAGAATTTAAAACACAATTCCAAGTTGTTGTTTTTTTAAACAAGCATTTTTAAAAATTTTATTAGTTTATTCTTTCTTATTAGACGTCAAAATGTAGTATGATCTTGATTTCATTTTATTCAATATTTGAACCAAATCTGAGAAAGACAGTGAACTTTGATTTCTGAAGTTAATTCTTTGCTGTCAGTCTGTATAAGCAGTGTTCTGAAATGCCTCCAGTTTGTAAGTTTTCAGTCACTGAGCAGTAAAAGTGGTTAATGTGCATGGTAGCTAACTGCAAGGTTGGCATTTGAAGTCCACCCAGACGTACCGGGGAAGAAAGTCCTGGTTGTCTACTTTTGAAAGATTACAGCCATTGACGTGCCTGTGTGCAGCACAATTCTACTGGGACACACATGGTGTCTGCATGAGAGAATCAATTAGATAGCAACTGGGCTAGTCATTTTCACTACAATATATGTTTTGTCTGTTTCACTTTTAAGAAACTCTATAAAACCTTAAGTGAAGTCAAGCTTGAAGTGGAGACTGTAATCAAAACAGGAAGGCACATTGTCCAGAAACAGCAAACTGATAACCCCAAAGTCATGGACGAACAACTTACTGCTCTGAAGATCCTCTACAATGATCTGGGTGCCCAGGTGAGGAACTTAACCACTCTGTTCCTGTCTCTCTCTGAAACGCTTTCTCATTAGCTCACTCTCTCCTTTGAGCATTTAAAAATTTCACTTCTTGAACAATGCATATTTGAGTTTTATGGCACTTATTGTATGTTTCAAGTTATTCCTATAAGTTTTGTAGTTTTCAATGGATACAGATGGTTAAGTTATTCTAGGATAACTCTGCCATTATAGTCTCTGTAGACAATCAAATTATTGGTTGTTGGATTTCTAAATTGAGTAGTCTACTGAGAAATGTTAAAACACCAGGTTTCTAATAAATATTAAGCAGCAGGAAGCTCCTATTAAGCTACTAAGATTTAAAATCCTTCCAGAAAATATCTACAATTTAGGCATTCTAGCAAATCCATGGAGGGAGTTGTGAGGCCGTTTATTCTGACTGATATGGTGGATTCCATAGACTCAGGTCTTTTATCAAGAATCTGTGCCTTGAAGCCAGGAAAGCAGAAGGATGTGTGGAACCGATACTGTTTTTGTCAGGATTGACAAATGGTGTTAGGAAATGGTTTGTTTGAATCCTATTTGGACTGTTAAATATAAATAAAAACTTGTAATTGAAATAAAACTGATATTTCTACATAAGCCTAGAGAACGCGAGCTGAAATTTTATCACTTTCAAATCGGTTAGTATGAATAAATAGTTCGTGTATTTTCTAGACATTTTTGACCTAATTTTTGCCAGATTAGGTTGTTGGTGTGACATTTTTTGATACATTGCTTATCTGGAAGACACACCATAGAGCTTCTCTTTGATATTTATAGCTGAAGTTATTTATTCGTATTAATATAGTTCCTCATTAAGCAGACATTTTGTGGGTGGAATGGTGTTGCCGACTTTCTATTTGTGACTATAGTTCTAGATTGAATGAATTAGCTCAACCGAGACTTTACCTTGTGCTAGGAGTCCTAGCAGGCAGGAAGGACATTTGGTGAGCAAAACCATTAGGTGTCTCCTTGCCTAATGGAACTTTCTGTCATGAAAGAGAAAGAAAAGTCATCCCACAAAATCACGTCAGATTCCAAGTATGAAATGCCAGAAAGTCTGTGATGTTTTGAGTGTGTGTAATGGAGGGTTTGACCCAGTATGGAGTTAGGAAGACGATCTTGAGAAAGCTTTACTCCTACTAACGTAGTGGTTACGAATGGGTCTGTGAACCTTAAGGTCAGCAGTTCGAAACTACCAGCTGTTCCATGGGAGAAAGATGAGGCTTTCTGCTCCCGTAAAGATTTACAGCCTCGGAAACCCTGTACAGCGTCGCTATGAGTCGGAACCGACTCCACGGCACACAACAACAACAACAACAAGATCTGAAGGACGTGTGGAATAAACTGTGTGAAGTCACATGGAAGCGCATGGCTGTGGTAAATTTCTGAGGCAAGAGCAGGGAGTACAAGGGTGAGGAGCATAGCATAGGTGAAATAAAATGAGACAAGACCCTGCCAGAGTCTTTTTGTGCTAAAGATTTTAATTTCTGTTTTAAGAGCAATAAGCAGCTATGGCAAGATATTGGCTGGGAACTAACATGCTCAGATATGTACTTTTTACAGTCATTCGCTGCAGTTTGGAGGATAGTTTACAGAGAAGGAGCCCTGTAACATAGTAGGTTAGTATTGAGAGTCACTAGATTGTTAACCAAAATGGTGATGGTTTGAATCCACCAGCCTTAGTGCATGGTGCTAAAAGAATTCAGGAATTATATCATTTCATGAGAAATTGGAGGTAGGTGAACTTCCAAAGGAAACTGAAGTCAGAGTAGCAAGAGGTGGTAGGCAAATCAGGAGTGTTCTTAGGGCTAGAAGGTCAGGGGAAGAGGTCATTCATGATTGAGTGCTTTAGCTTTTGGAGGACATTTGAAAGGTAAATAGGGTGCACATTAAAAATGTCCATTAGATCAGGGTCGTTATTGAACTTGGAAAAATCAATTTATGTGGAATAATGGGAGTGGAAACCAGAATGGCTATAGGGGAGGTGGGAATAAAGAGGAAAAAAAAATGAGTTTCAGAGAACTTCAGTATGTTTAATAGTTGATGGGAATGATTCATTTGAGATGAAAAGGTTGAATATTTATTTAAGAGGTAGGGGATAAATAACTACATAAAAGATTTAGAACTTGATATTCCTAGTCTGATATGCAGTACATCTTAATGGATATTGATCAGAATGAGAAAAATAGAAATTGTTGCAAGTTGAACTATAGATTATTTTCTTCCTCGTGAATACAAATCTTTGGTAGTATGAAGTTTTAAGATGATTGTGTAGCTGCCTGGCCATGCTTCAGTCAAATAAATATCATCTGGGTCTATACTACCTTTTAATATAATTCAGTTATCTCCAGATAATTGCAGTGAGGTGCTATTAATTTAGGGTTATGAATTTTGATTAAACTCTGTAGAAAAAAACTAGTTCAATTTTTAAGAAAGACGTTACTAAAATCAATCCTTGATGTATGAAAGAGCAAAATTGAACCTTATTATTGTTAAGTGCCATCAAATCAATTCCAACCCTTAGTGACCCTGTATAGGGTTTCTGAGGAGTGACTGGCCAGCTTGAACCTTGCAGTTCCAACTGACTTTGCAGTCCATCGCATTAACCCACAGTACCACGCCATAAATTGAACCTTAGGGGAGCAGAATAAAGAAGTATAATTAATGTCAATTATGAACAAAGATCACCTTTTATATTATTGTATATAGCCGAGAAAATATCACCCCATCTATGATTGATTACTTTAATACTTAACTGTAATTGCCTATAAATATGTATAAGAACTCATGTTTTTGTTTTAATGGATTGTGTTTTAGGGGAAAGTTTACACAAGTGAATCAATTTTTCATTCAACAATTCGTACAAAAATTGCTCCCTAACATTGGCTGCTATCCCGCGGTGTATCAGCACTTTTCCATTTCTACTCTGCCTTCTCCAACTCTATCCCTCCAGTCTCCCTTCCCCTCCTTACTTTCTCTGCTTTTCTGCAAATGTTGCCTGTTTGGTCTTATAGTTGATTGTTCTAAGGAACATATTCCTCACAGGTATTTTAAAATTTGTTTTATAGGCCTATTGTTTATGAGTTCTGGTAGCATAGTGGTTATGAATTGGACTGCTATAATCTCACGGTCAGCAGTTCAAAACTACCAGGGGTTCTGTGGGAGAAAGATGAGACATTCTGCTCCCGTAAAGATTTATAGCCTCAGAAACCCTGTACAGGGTTGCAATGAGTCGGAACCAACTCCATGACACTCCACCACCATCTGTTATTTGGTTGGATGGTGCCCTCTGGGAGCAGCTTCAGTTCCAGTTTGAAAGGGTGTCTTGTAGGGTTCCTGCAGTCTCTTATCAGTCCACTAAGTCTATTCTTTTGAGAGTGTGTGTGAATTTGAGTTTTGTTCTATATTTTACTCCCATTCTCACCAGGACCATCTATGGGTCTGAGTCGACTCAGTGGCATTTAACAACAACAACAACAACATATATATTTATATATGTGAAGAGAGAGCATACATTTCTACCTATATACTCACTTATAAATTTTTAGTTATTATTGCTGTTTTTCAGAATTGTATGTTATAGCATTTACCGTCTTCTTCTTCTTTAGAACTTTGGAATTGGTTCTGACTCATAGTGACACTATGTATTGTTTCCGAGGCTGTAAATCTTTATGGGAGCAGAAAGCCTCATATCTCTCCTGCACAGTGACTGATGAGCTAAAAGCACCAACCTTGTGCATCACAATCCAGTGTTTATGCTACAGAGCCACTGCATTCCCCAGCATTTCCCGTAGTTATCTATTATATTCCTGAGTACCACTCAGTGTCTTCATTTACTGTGATCAAATTCTACCGACTTCCCCTGTACTTGTATTGTCTTGCTCTTCCCCAGAATTAACATGTGCCTACTATCTAGTAAGTAATTCTTCCTTTCCACCTCTTTCCTTTCCTGGTAACTATTGAAGAATGTTGTTTTCTGTGTATAAACTTATTCATGACTTTTTATAAAAGTAGTCTCATACAGTATTTGTCCTATTGTGGTTAACTTGCTTCTCATCATAACATTCTCCAGATTCACCCACATTATGTTTCACAGACTCATCCTTATTCTTTATTGTTGCATAGTATTCCATTCTGTTTATCCATTCATCAGTTGATGGGCACTAAGTTTGTTTTTATCTTTTTACTATTGTGAATAATGCTGAGTGAATATGGATGTGCAGATATGTATTCTTGTACTTCACTTCTCTAGGGTATATACCTAGGAATGGGATCACTGGATCACATAGTATTTCTGTTTTTAACTTTTGAGAAGCACCATATTGCTTTCCATAGTGGTTGTTGTGATTTAGTCTAACATGTGCCTTAGCTTTACAATGTGAATGGTTGTTGGCAGTTTGAGAGGCACTGTCATGTGATGTAATGAGTCTGGCCGTGCTCAATTCATGGCTATCCTACCTTGTCCCTGGCTTTATCCTCTCAGGTTACTTGTGCTAACTCATGAAATAGAAAGAATAGGGCTGTGTGAGCTTTTTCATGTCATTATGTGGTGACTGGATTAAGAATTTAATGAAAGTAAGTTCAGCTCATTTTTTTAAATCAACAACAATAAGAAAAAAATAATCAAAGTTTATGTTTTATAGTCATTTGCTGTATCTTAAGTGACAAGGCTCTATTTTAATATTGGAGTCCTGGTGTGGTGCTGTGGGCTAATGCACTGGACAGTTTGAACTGCAAGGACTGTGGTTCAAGTTCATCAGCCACTCCTCAGAAAAACCCTATACAGGGTTGCTATGGGTTGGAACTGACTGGATGACTCTTAAAAACTACAACACCAACAAGTGGTTATGTGTAAAACTATAAATGTGAAAACATTGTTTTTCTGCCTTAGGTAGCTACAGAATAGTGTGTGGGTATTTGAACTGCAAGGTCTGTGGTTCAAGCTCACCAGCTGCTCCTTGGAAACCCTATACAGGGTCGCTATGGGTCGGAATCGACTCGACGGCACTTAACAACAACCACATGTGTTTTAAAGATTCCTTTTTTGACAGATTGTTAAGGCATCTTCTATTCAGAATAAAAACAGATGCTATTTACTGATTCCTTTACTTTGTTTCAATGACAAAGCCAAGACATTTGTATATATATTCTTGTTGTTTCATACTCATAGCAGCATTTAAGGGAAATACTTTTACCAGGGTCACTCAGTAGAGCTAAGATTGAAACATAGTATTCTCTGGCATTTAACTACTACAGAAGATTGCAAAAATGATAGAGTAAAGTAAATTTAAGGTATTAGACGTAAATGACATCAAGGTGTTTTTTGACTTATAACAGCCCCATGTGACAGAGTAGAACTGGCCTACAGGGTTGGCTTGGCTGTAATCTTTCTGGGAGCCCATGGCCGATTTTAACCTGTAGAGTCTTTGGGTTGGTTTGAGCCATCAGCCTTTCCATTAATAGCTGAGTGCTTAACCATTGTGCCACCAGGGCTCCTTTATGATGTGAGTTTTGTGGTTAAATCAGTTTGGGTCTTTAGTAAAATTTCTGTTTCATTCATAATACCCACCCCTTACTTTCTCCCTCTCTCCTTTTCAGGTGACTGAGGGAAAACAGAATCTGGAAAGAGCGTCTCAGTTGGCGCGGAAGATGAAGAAAGAAGCTACCTCTCTCTCTGAGTGGCTTTCTGTCACTGAAGCTGAACTGGTACAGAAATCCACTTCAGAAGGTTTGCTTTGCGACTTGGATACAGAAATTTCCTGGGCTAAAGTGAGTTGAGTTCTGATGAAGCACCAACATTAGACTGGTGTTAATTTTTGGCATTTGGTCAGGGCAATCTGGGTAGATGAAATTTTCCTTCATTTCTTATTAAATGTAGTCTTTTCTGTTTTCCATTTTCCTTTGTAGTCTTAAGAAAGACTATTAGAAGAAAAAGCGTAACTATTTGGATAAGATATTTTATCTTGATGCCCAAAGTATTAAATTTACATAGATAATCAAGAATATAAAGATGTCATGCCAATGTGGTACTGTACTTGATAACAGTAGAAGTACTGCCTGAAAATCAATGATATTTTCTGAGTATTTTTGCCAAGTATTATTTTAAATTTAAGTCTTCAATAATTTTTTTTTTACCAATAACTAATTTTCTATTATAAACGAAGTCATATAGGGAAAGAATTTTTTAAATAATCAATAAAATATTTTAAA